>NW_028258321.1:2497142-2809285 GCF_053883595.1 Heterocephalus glaber
GGATTATGATTTCAAAATTGATATTTTTTCCTGTGCATGCTTTTTGAGATGGAGCATTAGTGATTTTAGATCTTGATTTTTAAAATCTATGAAACAGGCTCACAGTAGACATTATATGCAGGAAATCATGCCCAAAATATAGAAACTGCACTAATATGCAGTTAACATATAAATATACTCTAAACCTCTATAATTTAACAGTTGCCTTTTAGTTCATTTGAAAAGTCAGATCCGTGGTGATAATTAAATTAATAAAGATTGCAATCTTCATTGCAATTTTCAAATACTCAAACTGAACAGGTTTCTTTCCAATTTCTTTCTATCTTTTCAAACCATGAGAGATAGATGAATTTTTTCAGGAAGGCAATTTTGGAGCTTATTTTTTTGGAGAAAAACATAAAGATCAATTTGCACTGAAACTGTCGTATTTTAGGGACCTATGATTTATGCTGTCTGCAGCAAGCCCAGGCCAAGATTAACTCATGATCTTAAAATGATGATGACCACCTGCCTTCCAGAATGCTAATGTGAAACCAGTCTCTGGAAAATGCGCCTCATCACTGAAATAATAATAATGCAGAGTAGTGTTCAGTTTGTTTATTTGATTACTGAAACTTAAGCAGCCCCTGATGCTTTGGGGCCATTTTTAAAGGAAGATTCCATAATATTTTGGAAGAAATTCTGGCTAATTTCTACATCTAGTCTTGTTCATATACTGTATATTTTTAAAAAAATTTCTTCTTTAAGGCACTTCAATGAAAATAAAATTTTTGCTTTTAAAAGTCCATCTATTCCTCCTACTCTCTTCTCACATGAAGTAATAATTTTTGGTTTTATCATTAGTTGTCATGGGGATGGATGAGCAACTTTGTTATATTTGATTGGTGTGGTTTTCTGGTTCTGTGATTTGGGAACATTGAGGATCAGATTTTACAAAATCCCTTTCATGTCCTTAAAAAAATAAAACCAAGAGGATAGGGATGAGAACTAAGTGCTCCAGTCCAGGTACCCAGTGGCTTTGCACTACATTTCCCACTTTTCTCTGGAGCTGTATTAATGTGAGCAGGCCCTGTGGCCATAGCACTCCATGAGCAGGGTAGGGCAGCACTGGTACCAAAAGCACAAATGTAGGGCTTCTGTAGTATCCAGTGGCTGTTCAAGGTAATGTCCACCTGGACTTTGACCATTGGACTGTACTGTAAAATCAATGAAAGTGAAGAGCACTGATATTTCCATTGCCTCTCTACTGCCTAGCACATCACAGTGAAGACAACAGTCTTACCCAGAGAATGAGACTGAATATCCACATTCTTCTCTTCTGTCCCTCTAGGTATGTCAGCCCAAGAGATTTGTGACCCCTTGTGTTTGGCTAAGGAGTAAAACCTTCTCAAAAGTAATGATGAGACTGCTTTTCGGGGCAAAGTTTGGGGTAATATTTGTGTTGCCTAAAGGGACAAATTTGATGGAGGAGTGATAAATGAATGGAAAGAGGGATTAAAAAATTACAGTAGTTTTTTTTACAGTCACATGAATGCAATGGGAGAAGAGACCCAGAGATTTTCAAAAGAGGAAAGAAAGAAGTCCCTATTTCCTTGGCCTCACAGGGTGATTGAAAAAGACCCCTTCTTTGGATCGTATGAAAAATAGTAAATGTGTCATATGCTGTTGTTGTTTATTTTTGGCAGGGGGTGGTTGAAGCTGAGATTTAATCACAAACATCTGTCCTCCAGATTCTGAATCAAAGGAAAAGATCTCATTCCTATTTGCATAAAGTGTGTAGCAAGGGTAAAAACTTGGATTAAGCTTTCTAACAAATCTTCTTGAAGTCTAAAATTCAGATGGGGACACTGGATTTGTAGAGTGTGGACTTATCCAGCCAGCTGCATTTACATACATTTTGGCAGGAGTTGGGGAGAATACTTAATGTCTGTTCATATTATTGCTGTGTTACCACTGTGGCTTCTCCTTCTTCCCCTTCTTCTTTCACTCCTTCCTCTATCTCTTCCTCCTCATTGAGTTGCTCAGGCTGGTCTCCAATTGTAGTCCTTCTGGCTCTGCCGTCTGAGTAGCTGGGACTAATGGCATCCTCCACCATGCTGGCTTTCTGAGTTCTTTTAAGTAAAACAAGAGGTAACTCTATGAGGATCTTATGGCACAGTGAAGTGACCTGAAAAGTCAGTGGTTTTCACAGCATAAATGTGAGGAACAATAGTGGCAACTTTAGGATGATTTTCCTCTGGTGACCATAACACACTCAACCGACACCAGAGAGCAAACTTCAGACCCTGGATATTTGGTACTCCAGATGTTCTCCCTAGCATCATCTCCTTAGAAACTCACCAAACCCTGTGGGAAGAATTGAGTTCAAGTATCTTTCATGAATTGAATAAGGAGAAAACTCCAGTGATATTCTCTTCACAGACTTACCCCTCATTGGGGCCTTTCTCGATTCCTAGAGGTTACCAAATGCTATAAAATTAGAAGGACACAAGCTATGAACTTTAATCTTGGTAGCATTTAAGTAGTAGTCTCTGTCTCTCTTTACATACACATACACACACGTGCACTTGCAGAGTCAAAAAATTGAGATTGGATGATTTATAAACCTTTCTATGTAAACGTGGGCTGGATCTATGTATCTATCTACCTATCTTCTATCTATCTATCTATCTACTCTCTCTCAATCTCTCCCTCCCCCCTCTATCCATCTATCTGAGAGAGAGAGAGAGAGAGAGAGAGAGAGAGAGAGAGAGAGAAGGAACCTATTCAAGGATCACTCTTTATTACAAGAGAGACATGACAACAGTGTCTACAATTATAAGCTGATTAGGTAAGTAAGTGACACCACAAGTGCACTGAAGTTGGGTTCCACTTGTTCCAATTGTGTTTAATATAAGTGGCATTTTGTATTTTTCAGCAAATGAGGTTTTTAATCAAGGCACAAGTGATCTTCTAATTGCCTGCCTTTGTCTGATCTTCAGCAATAAAATGTAGTTGTTTTAGGTAAATGAAGTAGGTGTTAGAATCTCCTTGCCTGAAGCCTCTCTTTATTCGTTCCAAATGGCTTTGTTAGTAGAGCATGAAAACTAGTGCTTCTAACTGCAAGCCACAGGAGTAAATCAATGAGTAAATCATGGCGGCATCTTTGCCAAGCAGGCATATTACAAAATACAGAGTTGTGACTTGGCCATAGTTTCCAAATTTGTATCCAATAGCTTTAATTGTCATCATAATCAGCATGTAAGGGACTTTCCTAGCCAATGACTCTTTATCCTGAGTGCACCTTAGGTTCACAGACAAAATTTCTTAGCAAAAGTTTCTTATTAAAAAAACACTAACATTTCTACTCCAGATAAATTTGATAAAAATCTCAAAAGGTGGGACTTCCTTGGTAGAAGACTTCAATGTCACCAGAGTCGAGAATACTAACATAGACCAAAGTCAATATTTTTAATGTAAAGGGCCAGACCGGAAGGACTGTCACAGCTACTTAACTCTGGTACCAAGCAAGCATAATCAATATGCAAACAAATGGGTGTGACTTTATTCATAACCAGAGGCACTAAATCAGGCTTGCGCTGACATTATGAATTTGAATTAATAATCCATTAATACTGCTTTTAACTTCAGAATCTAATAATTAGCTTATTAATGAGCACCACTGGGTTAATAGCAAAATATAGATAGTATTAGCCTTACAAGTAAAAAGATCTAGATTGCAAATTTTACATCTACCACCACTACTTACTTTATAAAAATGTGAGACTGAGACTGTCATTTCGCCTAAGGTGCAGGTTTGTTATTCCTCTAATGCAATTAATATTCACATCAGGGTCAGGGATTTAGTTCAGTGGCACCATGCCTGCCTGGAAAGCACAAGGTCCTGAGTTCGATCCTTGGTACCAAAAAAACCCCCCAATAATAATAATAATATTCTAGTCAAAGGACCCTGGTGCTGATGGATTTCTTGTGAACATGCAATAGTTTCTCTAGCTAATAATAGCTCCTATTTAGTGAGAACTTACCATATGTTAGTCACTATCCCAATCATTTTATATTCATCAACTTTTTTCCTTCTGCTGTGAAAAGGAAAAATTAAAATAGCACATACTTGTCTTCAATTAATTTTCATCACAATGTAGAAAAATATATTCATAAACTGCTGTATCTTTCAAGGGAAAGGTAGTAAATCCTAAGGGATTTGCAACACTCTATTAGGTATTGCAAATGGAGAGATCACATAGAGATGGTTAATTAAAATATTCAAAAAATAACCAGTAGCAGAAGACCATATAATTTCATGCTGCAGATATAGGAGGAGTTGAGAGAAGAGTATGGAAAAAGATGTGAAAGGGAGAAAGTATGGTGTGACCTTTAATTGTGATATGTCAACTTGAATGAAGTAAGAACCCGGCAGGTTAGGAAATCCGGATTCTGGGTGTGTCCGAGGATGGCTGACATCCAGGCCAGCAAAGTGATGGGAGGAGGCCCACCTGGGCTATGGGTGCCACCAACCAATAGGCTCATTGCCTGGATGGAGTAAAACAGTGGAGAACAAGGAAGTGTCTGTTTTGAGGAGCACCAGTCTTGAGGTGGTGCATCCATTGCTGTGGCTGCCCTTGCGTGTAGGCCTCCAGGTCCAGTTTTGGCATTTTCTCTTCACACACTTGCACTGAGCCTCCAGTGAGCCTCTGAGCCTTTCATCTTGGACTGGTTCTGGGACCAGCGTCCTTGGACCCTCTTGTTCTGCAGCTCCCAACTTTGTGGGCTGAGCAGCTACCGGATTCTCCCACTCTCCAGTGCACAGATGGCTGTTCTGGACACTTCAGCCTCTGACCCTGTAAGCCACCTAATAAATTCCCTTGCATAATTATACATAGATTTTCTATCCTCTAGAGAACCCTAACTAATAACATGGGGTGTGTTGAGGGCTTGAAGTCACAGCATGGTGTTACAGTAGTGGAGTAGAGGATGATGAAGAAAAAGGTTAGAATCAGAACATGCAGGGCTCTAAATTTTGGACTAGGCAGTTGAACATTTTTATTAACCAGTGGAGGAATATCTAAAGTTATTAGAGATAAATGCTATGCTCTGATCTTGATTTGAAAGTTGTGGATGTATTGGAAAAGTAATAAAATGTGCTATTTTTCCTTTTCTATACTCATTACATAGAGCTGTTGGAATGAATAAATCAGTTAATATAAGCAAAGTAATATCTTAAATATAACTGAGTAATATCTTAAAGTAATATCTGAAATGTAAGTAATATCTGAAAGCAGCATACAAAAAAGAGAGAGCATTATGTGATTGTAAGGAATTATTATAGTTTTCTAAAATGCCAAAGCCTTTTCTCATTTTTATTATTGTTACTTTTGCTCTCTTTAGTTATTCATAACTCTAGACAGGGGCTATCAATATATGTGCATCTTCTATTCCATATTGCTTTTAAGAAACATTATGAAATTTGGACATAAGTCAAAGGTGATGAGTCTGTCACTGTTATACCACTTTACTGTTTAATAGAGTTGTCCATGGATTATTTAACTTGGACCTAACACCTCATCAAATGGAGTGGCAGGAAGCTTTGGCCACTACACACATAGAAATGTAGCAGTTTGATGGATTCAGGAAGAGGAAAGAAACTTGAGTTCAGTTAGACTTCCCAGCCAAGGAGCTCTGAGGAACTCAGCCATTGTAATAATAGCAGAAGAATAAAGGAAGACACAGATTCAAGGGCAACTGGTAAATTTGAATTGATAAAGAAGAGAGTGATTGAAATGAAGAAGCTCCGATCAAAAATTTCAAATAGCAGTGTAATGAACAAAACTAGGGAAGTATCAAAGAGCATGACTTATGGAGCAGATGTAGCAAGTTCAGTTTGGCCATGTTCAGTTGGAGGTACTTAGAGCAGAGTCATTATTTTTATGCAGATGAAAATGTCAGAGTGACCCAAAACTAAATGAGAACCTGGAGTTCCAGAAACTGGGTAACTAAAAATCGTGAGAAAATTTCTGTGTAGAAATTACCTCTTCATTTTCTGTTGGCTCCATATTTGGTCCTAGCAAGGCAAAGGATGAAGCAAATACTTGATTGTGTAGGATGCCTAGCTCACTTCAGCAAACCAGTAATTATTTGAACTATATATCCAGGGTACGATTTTTCCTTTCCAATTTGTCACCATTTATTGGAGTTTGACTCAACACATCTCTGATCAGATCTGTATGGCAGATCGACCTAGTTATTTTTTCTATTTCTTCATTTCATGCTTGATACATTTTTCTTTTTACTCAACCAGAACAGACAACAAATATTTGAAGAAATCAAAGCAATCAATCACAAAATATCAAGATAAAACAATGTACCCAAATGCCTATATAGCTCTTCGCCTTTTCTTGGAAGAATAGTGGACTCGCCATTGACTACTGAAACTTCATAATAATCAGTGAAGATGGATGACAGTGAAGTTCAAAAGAGCTGAGCATTATGTGGTGATTTTTTAAGTGCCTGACATATGTTTAAAAATGTCTCCAAAAAGAGACAGGTGAGGGAGGAAGCTCTTGAAGTGGGACATGGGATTGTGAATAATGGAAAAATATATGAAAGATACTGCAGTAGTAGAATTGATAATACTTAGCAAATGACTAGATAAAAGGGAGGTTTGAGGAAAACAGAAATCAAAGGCCACCATGCTTTTTAAAGGCTCAGTGGACGGAGGGACAGTGGTACCTTTAGACATTTAGCAAAGCTGGCAGGGGAGGGTACTTGCTCTGTTCTGGAACGAGAAAGGCTTTGAATTTGAGCATTAGATCATATGGCAATGACATTCAGAAAAGGAAGGAATGATTGTGCAGTGGTGATTAGGGAAGGGAGGAGAGGGAGGATTGGATTTGAAAAGATGAAAGGAACAGTTTTGCCTTGGTTGCATACTAATTACATGACCACCTGTGGATTCCAAGCTCCAAGCTCTGGAGAAGGTTTCTGGGTCCAACTTCTAGGAAGCTTCATTACAACAGACAGAGCCTCCTTGCTAAGCCCTTGTCCCAGTGACAACGGCCTGTATTTGGTGGCTCACCATCCTGGGATCATCTAGGGAGGTCAAGGTAGCTGTGCAAGGAGTGGGAAGCAACCCTTACAGCTGCGGGGAAACCGTGGTCTCATTGCTCAGTGCATATTCTGCCCCTAGTAATGTTGAAGTACTTCTGGTTTTGTGAATTAATTAAATCAATTAATTAATGTCTTTGTTGACTTTTATTAGTCCATGTTTGCAGTACAAAATGATTACATTTATTGAAGGGAATTGGTACATGTAGATAATACATTTCAATTTTTTCCCCTTCCCTTCACTCTCCCCTTTTATTTTGCCACCATCAAATTCATTTATTAATCTTAGAAGATCACATAAACTAATTATCATATATACAGATTAAAAATCAGACTAATAGGGGAAAACATACAAAACCTGTAAGACAATTTACTAAGTCAAGGTACATTTAGATACCTTGGGCTGGGATTACAATAACCTTTTTTTCCCTCTTTTTTCATATTATCTTTTATTGCATACTTTATTTATAAGAGAAATGATGTAATATTTAATCTTGTGTGTCTCAGTTACTTCACTTAACATTATGGTCTCAAGGTGCATTCATTTTTTCTACAAATGACTCTGGTTTATACTTCTGCATGCAACAGTAGTACTGTACTCCACTGTGTGTAAATACCACATTTTCTTTATCCACCCATCTGTTGATGGACATAAAAGCTGTTCCCAAGATTTAGCTATTATGAATTGTACGGTTATAAACATGGATATCATGGATATGCATACATCACTGTGGTATGATGTCTCTAACTCTTTTGGAAGGATACCTAGAAGAGGAATAGCTAGGTTGAATGGAAGTTCTATTTTTAGTTTTTTCAGAATCTCCATGCTATAGTGATTGTATCAGTTTACACTCCCACCAACAATGAAGAAGGGTTCCTTTCTCCCCATAACCTTATTTGTTATTGGTTAATTTCTTTATGGAAGCCATTCTTTCTGGAGTGAGATAGAAAATCAGCATTGCTTTAATTTGCATTTCTTGAGTGGCCAGCGATGTTGAGCATTTTTTCATGTATTTATTAGCTGTTTCTATTTCATCTGAGAACGATCTATTTATTTCAGATACCCATCTTTTGATTGAGTCTTTAAATTTGGTGGATCTAATTTTTTTGAGTTCTTTTATAGTCTAGATACTAGTCATTTGTCTGAGGAGTAGCTGACAATTTTTTCCCCATTCTGTAGGTTGTCTCTTCACTATTGATGGTTTCCTTTGCTGTGTAGAAGCTTTCTAATTTAATGTGATCCCATTTATTGATTCTTGGTATTATTTCTTGTGCAACCAGAATTTTGCTCAGAAATCTTTCCTTCACCTATGTCTTCAAGAGTTTTACCTATTTTGTCTCCCAGCAGGTTAAATGTTTCTGTTTTAATGTTTAGACCTTTGATCCATTTTTGATTTAAGTTTACTGCATGGTGAGAGATAAAGGGTCTAGGTTTATTCATCAGCATGTAGATACCCAGTTTTCCCAGCACCATTTGTTAAAGTGGCTAATAAAGGGATTTGGAGTATGCTTGGAGTTGTTTCTGTATCTTGTATTCTGTTCCATTGATCCACAAGTCTGTTTGTTTGTTTTGCCAATACCATGCTGTTTGTATCACTGTAGCTTTATGGTATAACTTGAGGTCTGGGATTGTGATGCCCCCTGCCTTACTCTTGGATCTTTCTTCTTAGATAACTCCAGACTCTCCATCAGTTTCTCCAAACAAGTATCTGTTAATTGGACTATAGTATTTCTAGAAAAGTATAGGCTTTAGAATGCTTCCTTCCAAAACTTCCTATAAGGGCCAAACATGTGCATTTCACCTATCTTATTGAGAAATTTATTTGTTTGTTTGGGGAAACCTGGATTTTTGTTAAGCTTTGTGTTATACATGCAGCTTGCCTAGCAAATGTAATGGAAGCTACAGTATTTACTTGAAATAAAACCTAGAGAGAAAATAACCTGTACTATGATTTTTCAGATGCTTATAATGTAAGCCCTACCCCCTCCAAATAAGCCATAGTTAAGATCATCAGCCAGGTGGACTAATTTAGTACATCCATTGCAAATCATGACAGGCATAGTGAATTACAAGTTAATAATATTAACATATAATTCAGTATAAATAAGTAATGTTATTGACATCAATACTTAAATGATAATATAAATTGTAACTAAGCATTTGTAAGTACTCAAGTGGATGCCTTTGGACAAGAGGTAAATGCCTATGTAAACAGATGAATTCAATATTTATTTCTAAATGACCAGGATAGAGGCACAATGAATGAATAATATATGAACACTTGACAATGAATGGGTGTGGTTGTGTCTGAGATAAATCTTCTTACTTCAATATATAGTGTGATGTAATGGACATACTTAATGTACTTATGTGAAATAAACATTTTCTGAATTGCTTGGAAATTTTGCTTTTGCATGGACCATCATTCTTTCCTGTTATCACGTTTGTTGCCATTCCTGTCTCATAAGTCTTCAATTAATTCTTGATGTAGTGGAAACTTTGGGAAGCCCTGCTTGCAAGAAGGTATGACTTGGGTGAAGAAAACATGGGGTAAAATCACTGACAGCTTGTTGCCAGTGCACTAAGACCAGGCGACACGGACAGGAAGCTCTCATTTAAGGAGAGCTCTGTCCCTGGGCATGGAAGATGGAGGCCAACGTTCGTATAGGAAATGCTGTTGCAAGAAAATTCAGCCCAGAATTCGGGGTTTGGAGACTTCCGATGTTTCAGAAAATAATGTAATTATATTTGAATAAATGCAGATTTTTCTACATGAACAAATGTAGAGGTTGTACATGAAAAATAAAACACCTCTTGAAAATAAGTCCTATTGTATCTTTTGGAGCAAAAATTAACACATAGCAGACCCAGAATTTTCAGGGAAACATGGCAACAACACATTGGAGGTAAGTTAGTCGCAGGACAGTGCTGCTTCTTTTGACCACTATGTTTTTTGCTCTGTGGCTAAGACTTCACAGACTCCAAAGAAAATAAATCTCCACCAAAACTAACTAGAACCATGAGAGTTAAATATATAAATTCCTATATAATCAGTTTACACCAGTTAATAATCAGTTGTTCAAATAACTCAACTGTTATTGTTACATAGAAATCTTAGGATGTAATTTATTGTATAGCTTCATTTACAATGAGTACATCTCTGAACTGTGAAAAATAAAGGCATGGGTATCTTTGTTTTGTTTTGTTGGTGTTTAAGTTGTACCCTATTCTGTTGCATTGTCTAGTCCTTTTGAAAAATCACCCTTCAAATTAATAATGATAACAATAATAAAATCCCTTCCCCAATAACTTACGGCAACCCTGTCATGTGCCAACTTCCCTTTCATTGTGGCTATTGATTACTTCCTTTAAAAGAAAAATTATTTCACTGATTTAATCAGATTTGTGTTGGTAGCTAACAGCATTCAATCTTCCCAGGAAAGATTTATTATTAAGTCAAAGAAAGCCATTTTCTATGATAGTAAGAAATATCTTTTATTATCTCCCCTCATTTTTCCCATGGGCATTGTTAGTTTCTAGTAGATTTCCAGGTCAGTGCCAATTTCCTGCTATAACATGCAAATCCTGACTTAACTGTGTCTTTGTCTCATTCCCTTAAGAAATACATAGCTTACAGATTCTATGAGGAGCCAAACAGCCTGCTGAAGAGGAAGATTAAATAAACCCTTCTCTATTTCGCTGCAACTAGGAAGCCTACAGTGAGGTGCCTCTAACCAGTAGTTATCATATGGTAGCTTTCATTTCTTTTTTTCTTTTTTTTTAAATTTATGTGATATATTTATTTATTTGTTTGTTTGTTTTTTGTTAAATTCTTTTATTGGTACATTTTAGGTATATAACACAATTACATTTCTCATTGGGAATTGTACCTTTACATGATGCATCTTGGTTCTTATTTTTTCCCCATTCCTAGCCCTCCCTTCACGCCCTCCACCCTTCCCTATTTACAAAGACTTTATTTCCATTTTTCCCATTTCTCATCATTTTTCCTTTCCCTTCTTTCCTTTCCCCTGGCCCTCCCACTACCCCTATCCCTTTGGACCTTTTCTTCCTATTTTGCATTATCGATTATTCATTCTAATCATTGGTACATTTTAGGTATACAATATAATGACATTCATCATTGGAAATTTGCACCTTTACATAATCTCTCTTGGTTCTTATTTTTCACCCTTGCCCAGCCCTCCCTTCAACCCCTCCATTCCTCCCTACTTACAAAGATTTTGTTCCTATATTTCCATTTTCTCATATTAATCCCATTCCCTTCTATCCTTTCCCCTAGCCCTCCCATTTCCTTCCCCTTTGCCCCTTTTCTTCCTATTTCACATTACTTATTATACATTTTAGTCCTTATTTACAGTTTCAGTTTCTCACACCAGAGAAACTATTCGATATTTATACATGTGTATCCTATTTATTTCACTTTAGAGTATCACCTCAATGTGCATCAACTTAGCTATAAATGTCTCTAATTTCTCATTTTTTATGGCTGAATAGTACTCCATTTTATAAAAAAAACCCCACATTTTCTTTATCCAGTCTCCAGTTGATGGGCATTTGGGCTGTTTCCAAGTTTTAGCTATCACAAACTGTGCTGCTATGAACATGGGTGCACATATGTCACTGTGGTATGATTCTTTTAATTCTTTGGGGAAGATCCCCAGCAGTGGAATAGCAGGGTCAAATGGAACTTCCAGTCCTAGTTCTTTGAGATATCTCCATACTGATTTCCACAGTGCTTGCACCAGTCTACACTCCCACCAGCAGTGGAGAAGGGTTCCACTTTCCCCACAGCCCCACCAGCATTTGTTATTTGTTGATTTCATGATGGCAGCCATTCTCTCTGGAGTGAGGTGGAATCTCAGCATTGTTTTCATTTGCATCTCTCGAATGGCCAGTGATGTTTCACATTTTTTCATGTATTTATTTGCTATTTCTATTTCTTTGTCTGAGAAATGTCTGTTCATTTCAGATGCCCATTTTTGGATTAGGTCTTTAAATTTGGGAGGTCTGATCTTTTTAAGTTCTATATAAATTTGAGATAGTAGAACTTTGTCTGAGGAAAAGCAGGTGAAGATTTTTTCCCACATTTTGGGTGGTCTGTTCACACTGCTGGTGATTTCTCTTGCTGTGCAGAAGCCTTTTAATGAGAAGAGATCCCACTTGTTGATTGTTTGTGCTAGTTCATGGGCAACTGAAGTTTTGTTCATAAAATCTTTTCCTACACTGATGTCTTCAAGGGTTCTACCTAACCTCTGTTCCAACTGGTTCAGAGTTTCTATTTTAATATTTAGGTCTTTAATCCATTCTGATTTTAGTTTAGTGCATGGCGAGAGATATAGGCCTAGTTTTAATCTTTGGCAAGTTGAAAGCCAATTTTTCCAGCACCATTTATTAAAGAGGCTATCTTTCCTCCAGTGAGGGTGTTTGGCTCCTTTATCGAAGATGAGATGGCTGAGTGTGTCTGGCATTGCTTCTGCAACTTCTAATCTGTTCCACTGGTCCTCAGGTCTGTTTCTTTGCTAGTAACATGCTGTTTTTATCACAGTAGCTTTATAGTATAGTTGCAGGTTGGGGATTGTGATACCCCCTGCCATGTCTCTGTTACCTAGAATTGCTTTTGCTATTCTGGGTCTCTTCTTGTTCCAAATGAAGTTTTGGGTTGTATTCTCAAGGTCCATGAAGTATGCTGCTGGGATCTCAATTGAAATTGCACTGAATCTATATTGCAGTTTTGGAAGTATGGCCATTTTCACTATATTAATCCTTCCTACCCAGGAGCAGGGGATGTCTGTCCATTTTCTGATATCATCTTTGATCTCTCTTTTCAGAGTGCTATAGTTTTCAGAGAAGAGGTCTTTGATTTCTTTCATTAGGTTGATTCCTAGGTATTTCAGTTTTTTGGATGCTATTGTGAAAGGAATTATTTGCCTTATTTCTCTCTCAGTGAGTCTGTCATTCATGTAGAGGAAAGCTATTGATTTTTGTGTGTTGACCTTGTAACCAGCTACTTGACTAAATTTGATTATTAAGTCTAGAAGACTTTTGGTGGAGTTCTTGGGGTCTTCTATATACAGTATCATGTCATCTGCAAATAATGACTATTTGACTTCTTCATTTCCTGTCTTTATTCCTTTTATTTCTTTCTCTTGCCTAATTGCCATGGCTAATGTTTCCAAAACTATATTGAACAAGAGTGGTGATAGTGGACATCCTTGTCTTGTTCCTGATTTTAGTGTGAAGGATTTTAGTTTGTGACCATTTAGTATGATGTTGGCTGTTGGTTTTTCATAGATGGCTTCGATCAGTTTGAGGTAGAGACCATCTATTCCAATTTTTTGTAGGGTTTTTATCATAAATGCATGTTGGATTTTGTCAAATGCTTTTTCTGTGTCTATGGAGATAATCATATGGTTTTTGTCCTTGGCTCTCTTGATATAGTGTATTACATTGATTGATTTGTGTATGTTGAACCATCCCTGCATCCCTGGGGTGAATCTCACTTGGTCAGGGTGTATGATTTTCTTGATGATCTTCTGCATTCTATTTGCCAGTATCTTATTAAGGATTTTTGCATCTATGTTCATTAGTGAGACTGGCCTATAGTTCTCCTTTTTGGTTGGGTCTTTTTCTGCTTTGGGGATCAAGGTGATGCTTGCTTCCAGGAATGAATTTGGGAGTATTGCTTCCATTTCAATTTCATTGAAGAGTTTAAACAGTAGTGGCAGCAGTTCCTCTCTAAATGTCTTGTAGAATTCAGCAGTGAAGCCATCTGGGCCCAGGCCTTTCTTAGTTGATAAGTTTTTAATTACGTTTTCAATTTCATTGGTTGATTTTGGGTTGTTTAGAATTTTTAGGTCTTCTTCTTTGTTCAACTTTGGTAATTCATATGTATCTAGGAATCTTTCCACTTCTTCTGTGTTTTCCATCTTATTGGTGTATAGGTTCTCAAAGTAGGTATTGATGATCCTCTAGATTTCTGCTGGGTCTGTTGTAATTTCACCCTTTTCATTCTTAATTGCATGGATTTGGGCCTTTTCTTTCCTTTTTCTGATAAGGTTGACTAAGGGTTTGTCAATTTTTTTGATTCTTTGGAAGAACAAACTCGGCTTCATTGATTTTTTTGTATTGTTCTCTTAGTCTCCATTGCATTGATTTCTCCTCTGATCTTTAAAATTTCCTCCCTTGTATGAGCTCTGGTGTTGTCCTGTCCTTCTTTTTCTAGAAGCTTGCAGTGGAGCATCAGGTTGTTTAATTGAGCTTGTTCTGTTTTCCTAATATGTGTATTCACTGCTATGAATTTCCATCCTAAGACTGCTTTCATTGTGTCCCATAGATTCCAATATGTTGTATTGTCATTGTCATTTAATGAAGGAACTGTCTGATTTCTTCTTTAATTTCCTCTGTGACCCATTGGTTATTCAGAAGTGTGTTGTTCAATTTCTACATGTTTATGAAATTTTTCCACTTCCTTTTGCTATGGCTGTCCAATTTCATCCCACTATGGTCTGATAATATACAGTGGATAACTTCAATTCCTTTGCACTTACTTAAACATGTTCTATGTGTGAGTATGTGGTCTATTTTGGAGAATTACCCATGTGAAGCTGAGAAGAATGTGTATTCTGATTTTGTGGGGTGGAAGACTCTGTGAACATCTGTTAAGTTCATTTGTTCAAGAGTTCGATTGAGTTCTAGTATTTCATTACTTAATTTTTGTCAAGTTGATCTATCTATTTATGACAGTGGGGTGTTGAGGTCCCCCACTACAATTGTATTAGTGCATATATGACTTTTCATGTCTGTTAGTATTTGTTTTATATAGTTGGGCACACTAGTATTTGGTGCATAGATATTTATGATTGTCATCTCTTCCTCTTAGATTGTTCCCTTTACAAGGATGTAGTGTCCTTTTTTGTCTCTCTTAATCAGTGTTGGTTTGAAATCTACTTGATCTGCAAAGAGGATAGCTACTCCTGCTTTTTTTTCTGGTTCCCATCACATGCAGCATTGTTTGCCACCCTTTAACTTTCAGTCTATGAGTTTCCTTTTGAATTAAGTGTGTTTCTTGTATGCAGCATATTGTTGGATTTTGCTTCTTGACCCATTCTGCCAATCTGTTTCTTTTGATTGGTGAATTGAGACCATTAACATTGATGGTTATAACTGAAACGTATTGGCTTGTCATTGACATGACTTTTTCTTTTTGTTGGGTTCTCCCCCTCTACATTTAATTTCTTGTCATGCCAGATGGGTTCATTCTGCTTTGCTTCCTGGGGTTGTGATCCTCAATGTCTGTTCCTAGGCTATTGTGTAAAATTGTTTGGAGTGCTGGTTTGGTATTCATGAAGTTCCTAAGGTTCTCTTTGTCATGAAAGTATCTTATTTCTCCATCAATTTTGAAAGATAGTTTTGCAAGGTACATCAATCTGGGTTGGAGGCTGTTTTCTTTTCGGGCTTGGAATATGTCACTCCAAGCTTTTCTTGGCTTGATGGTTTTTGTTGAGAAGTCTACTGTTATTCTGATGGGCTTTCCTTTGTATGTGATTTGTTTCTTTTCTCTAACTGCTTGTAAAGCTTTGTTCTTCTGTTGAGTTTCTGGAATCTTAACAATTATATGCCTATGTGTAGATTTTTTTTTGATCAAGGCTATTTGGAGCTTTTTTGATCAAGGCTATCGTCTAGCAGCTGCTGGATTGATTTCTCATGTTCCCTTATAATATTGAAGGAATTTTTCTTTTCCTGGTCATTAATTGCAATCTTATCTTCTATATCTGAAATTCTGTCCTCACATTGGCTCATTCTGCTGTATAGACTTTCAATGGAGTTTTTCATCTCCTGGAAATCTATTTGCATCTGTTTTATGGATTCCATTTGTTTCCTATGTTGGGATTCCATCATGTTCCTCAGCTCCTCTCTAGATTTATTAATCACGTCTTGCTCTAGGAGCACAATCTCTCCTGTTATGTGAGAAATTATTTCTGATTTCATTTTTTCCAGATCTGCTTTTGTTGCCCCTTCAGTGGGTCCAGGTGGTTGAGTATGAGAGTGTTCCATCTCATTTCCCTTTGTGGTTGCTGTAGGTGATCTGGAAGTCTGTTTTTGAGATTTATTTACGTGTTTTCTCGTTTCAATTGGGGGTGGGTGGTGCTGTTGACGCCCGTGAGGATCACCTCCTCTGAGCTGGGAGAGGTGGGACAGGGGCCGGGAGCAGTGGTAGGGGTGGTGGCCCAGAAGCCCTTTTCTTTGGGCTGGGACCAGCGGGAGGGTTGGTGGCCAGGAAGCCCCTTCCTCTGGACCAGAAGCAGTAGGAGGGCGGCTCAGAAGCCCCTACCTCTGGGCCGGGAGTGGCAGGAGGGATGGTGGCCCGGAAGCCCTTTGCTCTGGCCTGGGAATGGCCCAGCTTTCAGTTCTGAAGGTAGCAA
The DNA here is from genome assembly GCF_053883595.1 of Heterocephalus glaber. Classification (NCBI taxonomy): domain Eukaryota; kingdom Metazoa; phylum Chordata; class Mammalia; order Rodentia; family Bathyergidae; genus Heterocephalus; species Heterocephalus glaber. Next base: position 2,513,691 of record NW_028258321.1, read on the forward strand.
TGAACCAAATTGTACCAATCCTTTTCCAGCAAGGCTGGCATGCCAATTAAAATAAGAAAAACTGCAGGGGGAAAAATTGTGAGTCTGAAACAAAATAAACAAAGCACATAGGGTTGCTAAGGTTTTTCATCAGCACTGACTACCAGTTTAGTGAAGATACCTTGCAGAAAAGGGCATAAAGAAGGTCTTATTCTTGGGAGGTGTGTTATTACAGCAGATCATACTACCATTTGCCAAGTGTTGGTTGGACAGTATTTTATACATACAAGTTTTTGTTTGTTTGTTTGTTTTGTGGTACGAAGGATGGAACTCAGGACCTTGTGCTTGCCAGGCAGGCTCCTTTCACAGAGTTGCACTCCTGCCCCAATATGGGTTCTCTCTTAGGAAATTTTATGCTGTGTTAAATGAGGCTATAACGTTATCTCCTTGTTGAAGTTAAGATGTTCATCATTAACTCCTCAAAATGGAAAAGCGCTGAAGTTAGAGGAAATTTCTCTTCTCCTCCCTTTCTCAGTCACATCACTAAAAATCCTAGGATAGGATTTTCAGAACTCCATTCCGGACCTGAACTAGTAGCACTAGACCTGCAGGTAGTGTCTACATATATCAGCTCTGTCTTCTTTGGGTTTACTCATAAGCAGCTTCCTGCCTTGGGACAGTGAGTTCAGCTGCATGTTTTCAATCTTATTGGCTGAATAAAACCCATATTAACAACGTCTTGCTTCCATCAGCTTGGCCACTACTGCCATCTCTGAATTGCTTACTCTATCTGGCTGGCATGGAACACATCTAATTGTCCAGGTGTGGGCCATTTGTAGAAAGTTTTGATAGAAGTAGATAAAGGGTGGTCTCCATTGGAAAATCAGGATGTAGTTATTGATATGTGGGTGGATGGATGACAGCCACACATAACCAAGTATTTCTAAAATCTACCAGCCTGTGGAATATATTAACCCCGGTTTTTCTTTTTCTTTTTTCCCTCTGCTTTGTGAACAAAGCCTCCTTCTGTCCTAGGGCAGAACAAATTTCTCACCATCTGGAATTTCATAGCACTCAAATATGCTTAGAACTTAGCCTTTACTACATTGTCACATAATTATAACAGACATTACTATTTCCTTCCACATCTTTCTCTCCCACAAAAATGTCAGAACCATGAAGAGGAGAAAAGGTACAAAAACTTTGTATGAATTACAATAGTGCCCACATAATAGAACCTCAATAAATATTCATGGCCCAGTGATAACTGGTTCACATATATTCAAATCATTGGATTTTGGTTCTTTTCTGTATTTTTTCTTGAGCAAGAGCAGGGGTTTTTTCCCCTTTTAAGAAAACATCACTAATGGCTTTTACTTTATAATATTCTACAGAAGTTAGTGAGGGAAACTGTATGTTGTTTCCTTCATGAAGGATCTTTATAGACCCTCACCTGCTTATGAACTGTGTTAATTAATGTCTTTTCTGTCCAACATTTTATGTGTGTTTTAAAAACGCATGTCTATTCAACTATGTTGAAATGCCATAGCTTACTTTATATTCTTTTCTCACTGTTCGGAGCCAGTATATGATTCCTTGCTTTACTAGATGTCACATTGGGAAGAATAAAACAGAAGAAATAAAAAGAGAAGTAGATTATAAAGTTTGAAATGACTGAGAAGATGTCAGCTAAATACGTTAGTGATATATACTAAAAATTTTGAATACTATCTACCTGAAAGTGAATACAGATGATACTCCATTTCCTAATTTTCTACTACAGATATATGTATTTATATCTTTTAAGAGGTTTTTGAAAAGCTAAAATGAATTTATTTGGTTTTCAATTATTTGTTTACTCTAAATTATAATTTTGATATCAATTATCCTGTTGAATGTGTGTGTGTGTGTGTGTGTGTGTGTGTGTGTGTGTGTGTGAATGTATATGATTGATAAAAGTAAACCAAAAATCAGCTTCTGGTCAAAAGTATTACAAACTCTAAATTATTTGAGTTTCAAGTTAACTAAAAACAGCTTCTGGTCCTAAGTGTTATTACCATAGATAGATGAGCTAGGTAAAAATACTATAGGCAGGCAGATAGGGCTAAGTCCTTGAGAGGGCCAGGACAAAGGTGAAACACACCACAGCTGCACATGGGCTGAAAACCAGGCCTCAAGATGGAGACAAGATGACCAGACCCACATACTTCTCCAAGGAACTGGGCTTAGTGAAGTATAGATAGGTGTCGACCACCCTGGGGTGACCAGAGACCTCTGGACCCACTGCCTCCTAGGAGGATCCTTGTTCTTTCCATCCACGCTTGCTAGGTGATTTGCTTCCCAATTGGACACCATTACCTAAGTGACTATATTTGTGACCTTATTGGATGTTCATGGCTGTGGCCCACATTGTACCCACATGGATTTCACCCTATAAAACTCCTCTGTAAAGTGGGGTCCTTGGCTACTCTCTTGGGACCCCTCCTGCCCCTCAGGAGCTGTCCTATCAATAAATATCTTCCTACTTTTAATCTCTGTCATTCCTAGGACTCATTGTTTGATTTTTAAAGAACAAGAACTTGGTGTGTCATACAGTTAACAGGCTGGGAGATATAATATTTCATATTTCCCATGACATTATGAATCTAAATTACTGGAGCTTCAAGTTAGTAGTGACTTATGCTTTTGGATTTAGTGTAATATTAGTTCCCATAGAAATTTCCATAGTTAAAATTTTCTTTACCTATATCTCTCCAAAGAGGCAGGAATAACATATTTAAGTAGTACAGTGATTATCTTAAAACATGATACCGTAACTCAATAGAGGAATAAGAGATCTAAAATTTAGATGGAAATTTGAGTAATGGGTTAAATGTTAAGTAGCAAATGTCGCATCCAGTTGGTATACTCTTATTCTGATGAGTGTCTCAAGTGCTCTATTTGCTTGAATTTTTAGTAAAGAGAGATCTGCATGCTTTCAATTATCACATGTACAAGTGAAATAAGCTTATATTCCAGTGGCTTGATAGCCAAAATATAAGCGTAAGAATCAAAAGGAGGCATTTCAATTTTCCTAGGTAAATTTTCACTTGAGACTCACAGCACTTTTCAGCTTTTAATGTAGGAAGGACAGTTTGTGCATATAATGGTTGGTGTTCAAGAGATGGAGGGAGGCAGGAAGGTGAGAAAGGGAAAGGGATCTAAGAAGAATTAAGATGTGTTATGTACATGTACCAGCTCCCCACAGTGAATGTAATTATACACTGCAGACGTGTGGCAATGAAAATGAAAATGTGAAGAAAACACTAGCTGCCTTGACTATACACATGTCTGTCATTAAAATATGTGCTCATTGTGTATCATTTGTCTGGCTATGATCACGGTGGTTCAGACAGTGTCATGCTCTATCAGCAACCCCAAATTATATATAACCTGGGTTATAATAGAGAGGGTAACAGGTAATAATGACAATGAAGTCAAGAGACAGCTTGACTCTTGAGTTAGGTCAAGTGACCTGTAAGAGTTTATCAATGGACAGTGTAAGATCTGATGCTGAAAATTCTGAATTTTGTGCTATGTCTATTAGAATGACCTTAATTAATTCTGAATAGTAAACAGATAAAATTTAATGCTGATTATTTGCTTTTCAGAAAATATTTACTGTTACAGCTCATGTCTAGATGTTTCTTAAAGCTTTATGTGGTCATAGGTGAAGTTTTTTTAGAGGTGGCTAGATCTAAAGCATGTAACCCTAAAAATAAGTTACAGTATAATGTTAAGATTGAGAGCACTAAGATTAAGGAAGTGAGTGCTATCTGCCTTAAGTAGCCTAGATATGATCAAGAGATGAAAGCATTGTGTTCCTTGTTGTTTTGTTACCTTTTGTCTCCCATAAACTGTTTTTCTTTTGCAATTCCTGTCTACTTTGTCACCCTGTCTTAGAGGCAGCTGATTATAGACTGAAACCTCTCTACAAACTCTGAGCTAAATGAATCTTTTTTTCTTTATCTTTGGGTGTGGAGAGTTTTATTTTAACAATGAAAAAAATAGCTACAGCAAAATTTGGTACCAGAAAAGTGGGGTCATTGCTATGATTATATCTGACCATGTGGTTCAGGAGCCTTTGAGAATGGGTTGTGGGAAGAGTTTGGAAGGAGTCAGAGATGCCAGCTGCAAAAGTAGAGTTGGAACGCATTAGGCTGAACTTTATGGGAGACTCTGGTCCCAGTTCAGAGGACCAGGATGTTGACAGAAATGCTTCCAGTAAAGACCAGGCTCAGAAGGTGTCTTCTGGGAAGAAGGATTGCATTGGCAGTTGGACTCCAGATGACATGTGTTATGGCTTGGCAAAAACTTTGTCTGTATTTTGCTCCTGTCCAGAGGCTTTGCCTGAGACTGAGATTAAGGGTGGCAGACTAATTAATCTTGCAGAAGAAATTTCAGGACAGTCTAATGTCGTGGTGCCATGGCTAATGCTGGGGTCTTTTAGCCAGATTTATGATGAAAATCAAGAGCAAAGAGCAGAACTATTTAAAATGTTGTGAGTTTGGCTAGAAAAAAGCTCCAATAAATGCACAGCTTGCAAATATAAAACAAATAAAACAAAAATTAGTCATTAGAAAGGCTAACAAAAAATGCTGAATATTTAAAAAACAACAAAAAACAGAGAAGCCCCAAGACATCACAAGAACCAGCAGGACTCCAGCCTTTGCAGCCTCAGAATTACAAGGGTAGAAGACTTCAGTAAAAAAAAAAAGACCCCAGCACACCATGTTCCCAAATGGCACTGGCCTAAAAATTTTTTTTTCCTTGAGATTTGATTCATAGACACTCAGCCCCTACAGCCGAGAGAGAAGGAAGCCTGGCTACTGCTCCAGCTGGAGACAGATCTTGGCCTCATCCACGTGATGGTGCTGGTTTTAGGGGCATGCAGAATTCAAGAGTTTTGGGGTCAGGAAGGCTTCCACCCAGATTTCAGAAGAAGGCCTGGGAGGCCAGGCAGTGTGCTGCTGAGAGGGCAGTGTGTGAAGCTGTAAGTGCAAAATCAAAGGTACAGTAGAGACCCTAAAACTTAGAACAGCCAGAAATGTGGATTGCCTAAAGAAAATTGAAAAGAGAAAACAACAACCACTGGCAGTGCCATAGGGCTGGAGCCACCCAAGCCCTCCAGAGTTCACAGCTTGCCACAGATTGCTGGAGATGCTAAAAATAAAATTCTGAGATTTACTGTTTGCCTTGCTAAATTTTGGACTTGCTTTGTTCCCATTCCCTGCTATCCTTCAGTTTATAACTTTAAAAATAAAAATGTCTATATTGTTCTGTTACACGTTAAAACTGTTTAACTTTCTTTTCTTTTATACAGGGCCTTGCAGCTAAGAGTTTGCCTTAAATCTCAGAAGAGAGTTTGGACTTTGACCTTTCAGCAATCCTGAAACTGTTAAAAATTTGACAACTCTTAAAAAGAGACTAACTGCTCTTTATATAAAAAGATATGCATAATTCTTTTATGGGGCTGGGGCAGAATTTTATGGCTTGTGTTCAGATGTGCCCCAAAAGCTTCATGCAGTCATAGGTGGGACTCTTTCAGAAATGGCTATATCAAAAGTATGTAACAGTTAAATTAATTCATGATTCTATGCTAAGATGAAGGGCACTAAGATTAAGGGTGTGAGAGCTACCCATCCTACATAGCCTAAATGTGATATAAGAGATTTAAAAGAGCTGTGGTTGTCTCTTGTTGCTTTGCTACCTTCTGCCCACCATGAACTGTTTCTCCTCTGTTCTGCCTGTCTGTCTTGCCACCCTGCTTGGAGCCAGCTGATTCTAGACTAAATCCTTTACAAACAGTGAGCTAAATAAACTATTTCCCCTTTAACTTTGGGTTTGGATATTTTATCTCAATAATAAAAAAAAAATTCTGATGTTGAGAATTCTGAATTTTTTCTATGTCTATTAGCATGACCTTAATTAATTCCTAATAATAAACAGATAAAATTTAATGCTAATCATTGGCTTTTCAGAAAACACCTACTAAACACAATGATTTTGTTTTAATATAATTAATGTCTTCTATTTCACTATACTTTACTTATGAGTCCAATATGTTAAGATATTTTGAAACTTACTAATTTCATTTATGGCTTTATGTATAATGGGATCTTCAACGTGTGTGCTAGAAGTGTGCATTTGCTATTCTTTATATTTACTTCCATGTGTATCAACATCAACTGGTATAATTTCTCTCAATTCTCTTTAATCCTGCCTCAGGGAGATGGAAGGACACCTAATTAGCAGGGTTAAAGAAAAATTTGGTATATGTAACCGAGAGTCTGCCTCCACCCCTGCAAGCAGTACTGGAGATCAAACCCAGGGCTTTCAAATTGAGCTACAGCCCAAGTCCATTTTATTCTTTATCTTGAGATAGGGTCTCTTTATGTCCCTAAATTGCCCAGGCTGGGCTCCAACTTGAAATCCTCCTGTCTCACCCTCCTAGAGTGCTGGGATTATAGATGTGGGTCACGGTGCTCAGCTCTTGCCTCTTATGTAATAGAGGTGACACATCAGAGGTACAGTGCTTCTTTTCCACTCTCCATGCTGTAGTTCCTACAGAACTCAACCCCTAACCTCGCACTTGGGGAGAGACAAAGATGCCCTGTCCAGGGAAATCTGAGACTGAGTGTGTAAATGCAGAGTTTTGGGAGTCATTGTCAGGATGACCTCTTACCCAGTGACATGTACTGGACTTATAAATAGTTAAGATATTTCTGGAGTCTGTATAGTTTTCCTCTTAAATGATGGCTCGTTGATTTAGAACTCTGTTATGGAAATAAGGGATATTTATTTGCTGTGATCAAATTCCACCAATGTGACGGGATAAAAGGATCTTCTCTATTTTACAGTCTCCAGGAGGCAGACACTGAAGATTGGAAAGCAAATACTTTAATAGAGAGGGGAAGCAAGTGAGACTGTAAAGAGGAGATGGCTAGAAGTTGTATTATAAAGCTGTTGCCCATGGTGACCAACTGTAGCTTCATTCAGCTGGGAAATCAGGGAACATGGCCCCAAGTCTGTTCAAGAAAGAGGTAATGAAATTGGGCTATGTATACACCGGTTGCCATCAGTCATTATTAAGCAAAGGCAGAGGACTCACTCACTTTCAGTGAGATTAAGGAAATGTGTAAAATGTGGGAAACAGTGCAAAACTTTGTAGAAAACACCACCTGAATAAGGTAGCAGCAGTACGAGTGATGAGTGTTTAACAACAATGTGATGTCACACTGCTGTGAAAAACTCAAAAAGAGGCAAAAGCAAATGTCACTGGATAGGGTTGTTAAAGTTCCACGAAAAGAGAAAGATTCCACTGAGCCAATAAGTAGCAGTGATTCCATTAGTGATGGTGAATCATCCTGCACAATAACCCTCCCCTCTCTCATCTCCCACACACCAGCTAGGAAGGTTTTCAAAGGTAAGCAATGGGTAATTTGTTTCTTTTTTGAATTTTGTATTTTCTTTATTTTTTGCATTATATTACAGTACTGTAATCATTTTTATGTGAATAGTTTGGTATTGTGGAATGAATCATCCGAGTTTCCATTATTTCTTATGGAGAAATTCAATTTGGTATACAAGTGTTTTGGATTACAAGCATGCTTCCAGAACAAATTTTGCTTTCAAACAAGGTTTTACTGTACAGTATTCATTATACAATAGCAGTCATCAATATAAATCTATCCCTCTGCTTTTTTTCCTGTAGGTGCCACAGGACTGGTGATTATGATTATTTTGCTTGGTGCACAAATCCAAGACATCTCAGTGAGACCTATTATCATCTGATTAATATTTCAGTAGTGTAATTGCTAATTAAGTGATTTCAACACAAACTCTTCTTTTTTTTCTTGTAGCACTGGGGATTGAACTCAGGGCATTTGTACTGAGCTATAGTCCCAGACTTTTTTTATTTATTTATTTGTTTATTTAATTTTGGGACAGGGTCTTACTAAGCCAGTAAATTGCCTAGGCTGGGTTTACATTTTCCGTTCGACTATCTGAGCCTCCCACAGTGGCTAGGATTATAGGCCTATGCCACGCGGTCCAGCATCAACATGAACTTTATTTGAGTATTAACTTTGTTTGAAGTGCTATTCTGCTGTAAATATTGTGATGGAACTATTATATGTTTATTTCCATCAATGACATTTGAATTATATTAAAATGGTGCAGCTGGGAATTTGGCCTCTGAATGTTTAGATTTTAATTGTATTCTGCCTTTTTCAAGCAGCATTTGTTTCTTAATTTCTTCATTTACAGAGCCTAGAGTACCTTTCCCCAGAGTTCCTCTAAAGTTCAAAGAAGTAAATGGATACAAAATGTTTAAAATGGTTCTGGTTTCAGAATAAAAGCTCAATAAGTGTTAGTTATTGTTTGAGGAAACACTTTCCTAAAAGATTCTTAGGCTATAATTCTGTAAGATTGATACATAAAGAAATGTATGGTCAGCTGAGACAGGAGGATTGCAAGTTCTCGCCAAACCTAGGCAGGTTAGCGCTTTAGAGATACCCAGTCTCAATTAAAATGGACTGGTCATGTAGCTCAGTGTGAAGGCCCTGCGTTCAACTTCCTGTGTAGCAGGGGAGGGGAGGGAATTCGAATTTAGGAAGCCTGACTCCTAACTGGAATACCAGTTGAAAAGAAAAGAGCAAGGTGATCATGATTCGAAATGAGTTTCCAATAATCAAGAGAGAGCCATACAGAAGCACAGGTTCTAAATGAGCTCAAGACTCTTAGCTGCCCGTGGTGGGGAGATGGATGTCAGGGTTTGGCCTCATGGTGCATCTGTAGTGGGCATGGCAGCTGTGCCGGTGGAGCCCACACCCACAATCATACACAGTACGGACTGTTTCTGTAGCTCGAGTTTTGCCTTCTCACACCTGGCTTTTTAGGAGTCCAACTTAAATGATACAGGGATGTGGTCCCTTCTAAGCTAGTGGACAGAGCACAGTCTTCAGTTAATTTAACCAGGGTCAATGTGGAGAACACAAGAATGGCTGGCCACACCCCTCTGAAGTAACAAATACTATATAGGCGTGTTATATTCAGAAAGGAATGCCCTAGTCCACCAGATTTAGGTTTTATATAAGGAAAAGTCTCTTTGTACCCTCTGGCCAGGCTATGGGGCCATGCCATTCATGTACAAAATCTCAGGGTGGAACACTTAAATGCTGAACATGTTCTTTTGTGATTTAACGAAGTTACCTAAAATGGAATATTTCAGATAGATTCCAAGCAAATTTAATGAAATGAAAACAAGGAAACATTTACAATATAGTGACACTAACATGATTACTTCAGAATGGATATAATCAACAGAGGTTCATGCAAAACTGTAGTAATTTTGGAAAGGAAAATGTGTGTTTAGTCTTCAGTACTCCATCATTTCCCAATAAGTTAGTCAGAGAGCTAAGGACCAAACCAGTCCACACCATTCAGAGTCAGCTCTGCTTAGGAAATCATTCAGTGAGGATCAGTATAACCAGTTGTATCATTTTTGCCTTAGAATGCTGAAGAATTCTAGACCTAATTCATACACCCCCAAAATGTGTAACTTGTTCACTGTACATTCTTAATACATTGTTCTCAGAATGAAGCTCTTATGTCAAGCCAAGACCCCAAACTGACTTAACTTATGAGACACCTGAGGACGTGTAGGTTTGGTGCTTAAATCTTAATTGAATCAAAAAATCAAGAGAAATAGAGAATAGAAAGAATAAGAGAAAGGCTGAAGTGAAATGGAAGTGAAGCAATGTGGAAAGGTAAAGAACAGGAAGGCAGAGTTTATAAAAGCAAGGAGGCACAGTTTTCCTCCATTCCAGAAAAGTTATATAAGAAGATGCCCTGAGTCCCAGAGAAGAATCCATAGCATAGCTGAGCTTTGGTGATGCCTTTGCTTCAGAGAAATTCCCTGTTAAGGGTGGGTTTGACTCTAGGAAAACTTGGGTGAATCTGTCTTTAAAGCGTCCTTGTCTCTATAAGCCTTTCACCTCCTTATCACCCTGGCTTTCTTGTATCGCCAAGCTTCCGACTACAAGGCCCTCTTTCCCCTTCCTCCCAACCCAGCTTCCTCCTGCCCCAGGGAAACTATAACCTCCTTTCCTATTCCTTCCCTTTGGTACTTCTGCTCTGATGTATTTGTAGAAGAACTGTAAACTGCTAAATTTACGAAAAGTTCAGAACCAGTGGTAGAATTACAGCAGTCTCAAAGGCACTTCTATTTTTAAAAAACCATTTCATTTAATCTAAAGTATATTTCAATAATATAATTTCAGATATGTTGACGATGAAGTGACCAAATCAGGAAATAAGGAGGTAAAACCTTGTAAGGCTTGGGGGTCTTAAGCACAGACAGACCAGCCTTTCTTGGGGGACTAGTCACCAGCTGGCTGCCCTTTTCTTTCATTGTTTCTCTCAGAAAGCTTCGAAAGCTTCTATATTGCTCTTTTCTTCCCAACAGGTCACTGGTGCCATTGGCTATAGGACACATTATGGTTATGTTCCTTCACCCTCCTTCTTGCAGTCTCTACCTAGAAGAAGTGCTCAAACCTCAGCATTTTTAAATGTATTAAATCATTTCCTCTACTTCTCTCCTAATGGCCAGAGTACTTAAAATTATTTTTATTATTGACTTTCAAAGAAAAGAAAGTATAGTTTCTGTTTTATTCCTAACAATACAAAGAAAGTCATGGTTTAGTGCCATTTGTCTGGGGGGTTGAAGGGAGGGCAGGGGAATGGGGAAAAATAAGAATCAAGATGTATTATGTGAAAGTACAAATCTCCAATGATGAATGTCATTATATTGTATACCTAAATGTACCAATAAACTCAATGTTAAAAAAGAAGGGGAAGCTTCTAAACCCAGGGCAATCTGTTTATATAACATGGGCCATTTTCCCTGGGCATAGAATTGAGACAATTTGAAGACCATCCTCAAATTGAAACTAACTTTATCTCCTCTCTAAAATAGGGAATTCTGTGAACAACATTTTTTAAATAATCAAAAGCACTGAATTTTCAAAGAGGTCTCTGTCATTCTCCTGGGGTTTGATACAGGAGAGGTTAAAATGGGAAAGATCTCCAATCACTAGACAGATCTCTGTCCTGAAATGGTTTAGGAAGGATTCAGCAAAGAGAAAGATAAAACGACCATGACTTTGAATCACAGAGGGATTTTGATTATTTCAGTGTGTGGTCTAATAAGCTACAAATCCAGCAAGATGGGAATTAGCATAATGTAATGAGACCAGAATTAAGGAACCAGAAAGCCAAAAAGAAACTAGTGAAAAGATTCCATGCCAGGGGAGACAGATCAGAGTCAACTAGGGGGAAAGAAAAAGGGAATTTCTGCCATCAAGACCCTATGTTCTCTCAGGATAAACGCCATCCTGAATGAATAATTTCTGTTCAGAGTACCATCAGCTATTTTCTAGATACTTCTCTGGGGGTCAGGGGTCTTCTTTTCTTACATACTCAGACAACTTAGAGAAATAGCATTTTCAAAGAAGACATTAAATTTCATTTGCAGGTGAATCAGCAACAATGCCATTTTCAGCATCTTAAAACCACTGCGGAAGGAGAAAAGACACTGCCCACAATCATGGAAATTGGGGCTGCACAGCTGGGTGCCGAACGCCTCTTCACCACTGGAGAAGGGGCTTGTTAGTCACAGAGTCCAAGTGCAGGGGAACGGAAATGATGTGCTCTGTAGGAGGGGCGATTAAGGAAAGCAGATGGCTGTTCCTCAGGGAACTCCAGGAAATAGACATAAGAGGTGGTGTTCAGTTACAATCCAGGAATAGCTGAATCACGTCCCGGGAGACAGATGGGAATTTATAATGTGTCTTTGAGATCTTAATAAGGACTATATCTGTATCTTTGTTTAAAAATGACAAACCTTCTGTTGGTTCCTCGAGTCCTCTTAGGAGTTTTTTCTTTGCTGACAAATTGCCATAATGAAGACAAGCTCAGTGACTGCCAAAGGGATGAGGATGTGCCTCGCAAATTTTTATTCTTCTTAATCAAAATGTTATACTATGAGAAATTTTATTTCAGGGGAGAATGTGCTAGAAGGTCTTCCTTTTGCTCCTAAGGAGTGCCCGTCGGGTTTGCCTTCTCTGCATTCATATTCAAAGTGGTCCTGAGAATGGACAATAACCCTGGAGCAAGTCTTGGCAGCAGAGACTAGGGAGGGAAGTCAGGAGGGAAGCGCTTTCACTGCCGTGGATCTAGTCTTTACCGTGCTCTCTTCTGCTTTCGGGGGCTGGCCTTTGGGACAAGTCTTTCCATCATGTGTGTAGCTGCGCAGGCAGCGCTCTGGGGGCTTTTCTGTGATGTCCTGGCGAGGTGGCCCAGCATCTTCCAGATTCACAGGCAGGGTGGGATGCGGGAGCCTGGGAGCCTGCGGGATCCCGTTTGCCTTTGCTGACGTTCAGACTCTGAGCAGTAGGTTCTTTCCGCACTTGTTCCCGCTGGACTTGGTAGATTCTTTTCGCACTTGTTCCCGGTGGACTTGGCCTCCGCTCCTGCTTTCATGATGCAGGCGGGACTGACTGTAGCAGGCTTCTCTTTCTCCTCTCCTTTCCTCCTCCCATCTTTCTTTCTCCTTTCTTGCATCACACATCAGATGACATAAGATGTTAAAGAAGACTCCGGATAAAATCTTATGGGAACTGATGGTTGCATTATTTACTATTCTTTTGTCTCGCTGCAAGCGGTAGAAACAGGCAATGTTGAACTTTACCTAAGCTGGAAACGGAGTGTAAGAAATCCCGCAACCCTTTCACGCTGTATAAAACAGCTTGCTGCCGAGAGTCGCCCTTCACTATATATACGACTTACATATGATTCAGAAGCCCCTTCTATCTTGCTAACCCATGATAATAAATCCAATTACATATTCTTCTAGAAATTCCCTTTGTCTTAGTACATGCGTATAGTACATAACAATTACATTCACTGAGGGGAGTTTGTGCATGTACACCAGACATCTTAATTCATTTTTTCACCCCTTCACTTCTTCGCTTCTTCCTCCCACTTCTCTATCTCCTGGGCCCTTCCCTTTTGGGGAAGACCCATCTCCCCATTTCCTATTATTAATATTTTATTTTGCTCTTTAGTATTTATATTTTGGGTTTCTCACACAAAAGAAATCATGGGATATTTAACTTGTGTGCCTCTTTTATTTCATTTAACACTATGGTCTAAAATTAATCCATTTTCCTACAAATGATTCAAGTTTATCTTTTCTTATGGCGAAGTAGCTCTCCAAAATGCCAGTTCTTTTAGTCTCATAAATGATTAGCTGATGAGCTTGTCCTTACTGATCAGTCTGAGCAGAATGCTTGTTAACCAGAGTTTGCTCAAAATTTCTCCTTCCTGCCAAGCCCTTGAATTGACATATCCTCACCCCTAGGCTGAAAACAACTCCTCTTTAATAAACCTTGGTTGGTCTCAGGGCAAAACATTCTTTGATCTGCTATATATTAAGTCACCTGATCATTTGACTTTCCCACATCTGGATCTTTCTAATCTGTTTATTCTTCTTCGTGAAAGAAAGAACTCTAGCTGTTGGCTAGCATTTGAGAATGCTCGCAGATGTTATGATCAGAACTTCTCTTTCCTGCAATGGATGCCCTTCCCTTATTACACAGCCTCTCCTCTCCACCCTCTAATGATCTCAGTACCCTTTTGAATGAAGTCTTTCCTTATCAAATCTGCATGTAGTTTTCATTAGACAAAAACAATTTTGTCAAATAAAAATGCTTTCACTCAAGTCAACTTTTACTACAGGCAAAGCAAGATATGGAGAAGCTATAGGACATTAAATAATTAAAAGACTAACTGGGTCTCAGAGAGGTCTCAAACCAGATGGATGTAACAGACTGGATGTAGGGCCCATTTAGATTTGCACTGTTGGTACTGAGTAACTCTCTATGTTCTCTGTCATTGTTTTACTGATCTCAAGAGAAAAATTGCGGGGACAGAGCACCAGTCTGGCCCGATTTGAGTCACTGAAGAATACACAAGGAACCACAAGTAGAAATTACACCATATTACCTACAATTGGAGAGAGGCAATTCTCCAATCAAAGCTTTGAGCAAGCTCAGAAAACAAAAGGGACAAATGTTGAATGTGGGAAGTTTACGTCAGATAGGAAATTTACCGAGGGAGGTTGGCAAGTGTCAGTTTTCTATAAAAGTAAAAATTTATCCAAAAAGTGCAGATTTGTGTATTCAGACATATGAAGACTTATGCCATAGATTCTCATGGCTAATCTACAAAGTAGCCACTTAGGGTCACCTGGATGTTTGCATTTTCATTCATTGTCAAAGTAACATATTAACAGTCACATTTATATGACATCATCTCTCTCTATAGTTGTACAGCATGTATTTGAGGAGGACAACCTGTGATGCAGTAGCAGGAGCAGTGTTATCATGCAGTTGACTGTAATCCATGTGTAATCCATATTAATGCATAAAACATACAATAAATCCTGCAATGATTCTCCAACAACCTTCAACTTTATAAACAACTATGCAGAATTATCTCTCTGAACTTCTACTTTCTCTTTATTTTGGGAATCAATATACTGTGTCATAAGTTAAACTAAGGGGACTTTTCCTTTAGTGAGGAGCATGTGAGGACTAAAATGTTAAGGCGCAGGGAGTGTGGCCATTTGTAAAGTACATAGGGCAGGAGGCATCACAGTTCAACTCAGTTGATTAACAAAACGAAAGGCTAAGATATGGTGTTCAGCAAACTGGTGAGTGGAGCAAGGAGGGAAAAGAAAACAAAACCAAACAACAAAACTGAACAAAACAAACCACTGTCACCAAATTTCCATACTAAAAGACCTAGAATAGAAACAACTATCCCAAGCTCAGGAAAAGGTCACTTAACTTCTGGAAAGTTAAAAATAGTACCTTCCACTCAGATAAGACTCAATACACTCTTGCAAATTGACTGAGAGAAGGTATTTTCCATTTTAAAAATAATATTACTATAATTTCTCTAATGCAGACCCAGAATCTAGACCTCCAATTATATAGCCTCAGACATGTTATTTCAGATCTCTGAGGCTATTCACCTGGAAGATATAGATAGGAGAGGCTACTCTCTGAGATTTTTATACAATAACATATCCTGAAAAGTTTGAAAGGGTGTTCACATAAGTTCTACAAACACTTGTTCTTATCCTATACATTAAATGTTAACTATGGATCTCTATGTGATCATTTCTAAATTACAGGTCCACCAAAAGATAATGTCTATAATTACAGCATTCTGGGACAGTGAAGGAGGTGGATTGCAAGTAAATTTAGCAGCTCAGTGATACCCTGCACCAAAATTCAAAAATAGAGGAAAAGGGCTGGGGATGAACCTCTGTATGAAGGATATGAAGGCCCAGGTTCAATCCCCAAAAATGAAAGCCGATGTCATGCAAACTTCAAACAATGGGAGGAGATAGAAGGTAGAGGGCAGGTAAAAGTATTTTATATTTTATGGGTGAAACAACAGAACAGTTTCCCAACATCACTGTGCCTCCAGTGGCTTAGATGCAACATTTGCGGTAAGGAGTCCTCTGCGCATTTACTATGATTTCTAGAAACTGCAAATGCAAAGAAATTGCCGAGTTCAGTCTTGTTGGAGCAGTCATTCACTACTATCTCCCCTGCTCCCGGGACCTGTAGAACCATCGAATAATGTTGTTACGTTTGAGCATAGACCTTGATGTCTTAGGGGAACACGGGATCCAGGTGATTCTGCCCCTCAGGTTTATGGGGAGCCACGTGCTTTTGAACACACACGGAAATGATTATTTTGCCAATGGCTTTGGTTTCAACTGAACTTGGGATGAAGTGGGAGCATACTTCACAGTCACATGTCATGCTGTAGAATAACCAATGGGAGATGTTTAAGAAACCCATCATCTTATTTTCTAAATGCTATGGTTTGTCTTAATAACACAAACTACAACGCCAAAGCCTTTGATGGTTTGTTAACCTGTCAGAGGCATATCTATGAGTAGAAATGAAGTCACAGAGATGGTATTACATTGCAGCTCCAGCAGTGCATTGAAGAGGTTTCTTTGCCCTCATTTTTTCCTTATAGAATGTAACCAAATGCGCCATCTGTACCACTTTTCTCTCCAAGCCTTCTTGAGCCCCTACAGTCCCTTAGCAACTTGGTATCAATGTCCACCATCCAAAAAAAAATAGTAGCATTAAATTAGTACCAATAACTAGGTGTAAGCAGGAGGGAGTTCTTCAATTCCCTCAACAGAACCTATGTGCATTCATTGGCAGGAATTTCAAGAACAGTGTCAGTTACCCTGACAGAACAAACCCATATTGACAGGAAATGTCACATGTCAGCTTTTGCAGGCTCCCTGGGAGCTTTGATGTATTGTTATTTAGCTTTAAATAAAATGGAGCTCAACCTGACACTTAGGTTTGTAATGAGATGAGCACCATTGATGTTTTCTGCATAGTGAGATGGGTGACACATTCTGAAAATGCCCAGAGATAAAGACTCATCATTTTTAATGGGAAACTGCAGTCATTCAGTATTTATTGGGTATTTCCTTTTTCAGCCCTCACCTACACACGTGACAAACTTAGAAAAAGTAAATGAAACAAAATTTGTCTTGGTAATTCATGCCTTCTCTAAAGAGAAAAAACATCTATAGGAATAATTTTTAAAATCATGAATGAATCAAATGCTAAATTGAGCATAGAAGGAAAGTTCATGTATGAAGATGATAAAGGAAATAAGCATTTGAATGATCAGGGAAGGTACCAGTATCTTGGAGAAACAAAGTATGGTCAAGGGAGACTTTAAATAAATCAATTCCATCTTGACCACCTAACATGTAAAATAAATAAACTAAACAGTTGCTTATATTGGATGAGGATAAAGATATTGTCATGAAGAATACCCAGGTAAATTGGCTGAAAACTTCCACTTTACATTTTC
Source organism: Heterocephalus glaber (assembly GCF_053883595.1). Taxonomy (NCBI): domain Eukaryota; kingdom Metazoa; phylum Chordata; class Mammalia; order Rodentia; family Bathyergidae; genus Heterocephalus; species Heterocephalus glaber. The sequence continues at coordinate 2,530,698 of NW_028258321.1, forward strand.
TTGTAATAGAATTATATATCTATCCTCTTGCCAGTCCTATGGGAGTGATACTGATTAGATCTACAAGGTTCCCCCAAGGTCTCATGTGTTAGCAATGCTATGGGATTAGGGTGGCACAGTACTCATGAGTGGATTCTTCCAGTGATAAGTTCAGTAGCTGACTATGCTGGTCAGAGGTGGGGCTTGGCTGAGCTAGGTTCCCAAGGTTAGGACCTGGAAGGGTGCACTCTTTTTCTTGGCTCCTCTCTTTCACTGCTTCCTGGCTGCCTTCTGTTAAGCACCTTACCTTTACCACACCCCTCTGTCATGCCGTTTCTGACTTGGATCAAGCTGACCATGGACTAAAACCATGACCCAAAATAAAACTATCTTCTTTTAAGTTGCAGGTATCAAGTACATTGTTCCAGAAATTGCAAAGTGACTAATATAAAAATTGGTAACAGAGAGAGTTGTTGTTATGACTATACTTGACCATGTGGTTCAGAGGTCTTTGGACCTGGTTTCCAAGAGGATTTGAGAAAGGCTTGGAGAGGTCAGCTAAAGATACCTTAGAACATTGTAATCTGAGCTTCAAGGTGATTCTGGTTGGATGTCAGAAGACTAGAATGCTGACTACAATGCAAAGACTAAATGCTAGTCTCAGGAGACTCAGTTGGGAACAAGGACTCCATTGGCAGTGAGATTTGGCACCCAGTGTGTTACATTCTGGCATAAAATTTGCCCTCATTTTGTGCATGTCCTAACACTTTGTAGGAGAATGAGATTAACAGTAGTGGAAATTTCAAAAGAGCACAACCTTCAGGCTGTGGCATGGGTACTGCACTCTACTTTGAGCTATAATTACTGTGGCAATCAGAACAAAAGGCAGAAATGAATAATTGAAGAAAAATAATTGCTGGTGCCAGAAAGGAAGCACTTGTGAAGATGGGGCAGAGACTAGCTTAGTTGCTAAAAGAGACTAACCTAAAAGGAAACCAAATACTTTGCATCAAGACAATAGGAAAAGTGGCTCGAGAGCATCTCAGGAATCAGCAAGACCCCTATCTACTATAGGATGAAGGTGCAAAAGTATACATTTTTTCCTTTGAGAAGAGAGTTCCTAGGCCCCATGTTCAAGAAGGGCTGCTTTGGAAATTGGCTCCCTGGGATTCATTTCACTATGCTCAGCCATGCACTCAGATGCCACTGTGGTCATGGCCCAAGGGGTCCTGGCTACTGTTCATGCTGCAGCAGATCTTAGTGACATTCAGCCCTGTGGTGCTTGTTTTTCAGGTATGCCAACTTAGTGATTTGTGGGGCTATCAGTACTTCTATCTTGACTTCTGAAAATGGCCTAAGAGGCCAGGCAATTTGCCCTCAAGAGGGCAGTATGTGAAACTGTGAGATAGAGGTCAAAAGAGCAGTAGAGACTACAGGAAGTTGTAGAAGCTAAGAATGTGGAATATGTGCTGCAAAAAGCTGTAGGCATTGAGTGGAGGAGCCAGCCCAAGAGACAGGACAACCTGTCCAGCATCACACTCTCAGTAGCAGCAGAGCCTCTCCCTTCACTTTGGCATTGACCACGTCGCTTCCTCTGGCTAATGAGATGCTAGTGTATGTGATGGGAACAGATAAAGTATGTTTGTGTTGCTGGACTTGCTCTCTCATATCCTTGAGCTCCATGTAAAGCACATTAACTGTGTACCTCGTCTTCTGCCTACCCTCAAAGAAGAGCATCCATGGAGCAGACCTAACCCTACTCGTAGAATACATCCACATACAGACAGATTGGTATTTGGTGGCAACCTGCCCAGCAGAGTTCAAACTGGAGCAGCTTTGTGCTTAACCTGCAGATCAAGACCAGGAGAACAAGTACTTCTTGTTATCAGATGCTAAAATATTGGAAGTTTTGGCTGTGCAGCAAAAGCTAGCTGATGTAGAAATAAAAGGCTAGTCTTTATATAAATCTTAATTTAGAGGAAAGACAATAATATGTAGCTGAACAACTATATTAATGAATAACAGAATATTTTGAGAGAAGTATAAAGTATTTTGGGAAACGGGACACAGAAAAGGTGAGAAGCCTAAGTTTTATAAAGACATGAATCTTTCAGCAATTATTGTTCATTGAATCAAAGGTAGGGTTGGTGCATATTGTAGGGAGACAAGGGAAAGTTGGACAGGTAACCCTAGTTTAGAAAATGGAGAGCACAAGAAACATAAAACACTGTATAAACTGGATGCCGTATAGAATTTCTACTGCTGCCAAATAAATTTGTCAAAAGATGCCACAAATGTGGTGATTTATAATATTTCTTTGTCATTTCGCTGGTGTGTAGGTCAGAAGTCAAGTATTGTGTCAATTGTCTGGGGACCCTGATTAGTGTCTTATGAGGTCAACAGCAACATATTAGCAGGGTCGTGTTCCTCTGAAAGCTCACACATGTATGTGCACTGGACCCCTGACTTATGACTGGCCTGATGTATGTACAACTTAGGTTATGACCAGAATTTTAGTTTTAACTTATAACCAAAATCTCAAGTTACAACCCAAATGCTGGCTGTTTATACTTCCAGATGGTCTCAGATACAGATTTAACCCTTAAAAAGTTCCAGAAGGAACATTATAGCACCCTTTCCGGTGTGGGGTTAAGTGAGAAATCCTGGGCCAGTGTCTCTCTAAGGACTCTGAGGTCTGCCTATGTACAGGAGAGAGACTCTGAAGGCTGTGTAGAGGATCTTGAGCCTCAATTGACCTTAATTGTAACTCCATTAAGTTATAACTAGCCCTTGTGAATGAACTGAGTTTGTAAGTCAAGGGTCCACTGTATTTCCAAACTCACTCAGGTTGTTGGTCAGATTTATTTGCTTGGAATTATAGAATGAAAACTTCGCTTTCCTTACTAGCTGATCATTGGGGCTGCACTTTGCTCTTGGGACTGCTTGTCTACCTCTTAAGGTCTCTGTGTAGCTTCTCTCCAGCAAGGGTGGGCTGAGTCTGACTCTTGCTTTGAACCTCTCATTCCTTTTCTACCAAATCTGCATGACTGACTCTTTTTCTTCCCTGTTCTATTTTTAAGAGCTCATTTGATTACATAGTAACCCCTGCATAATCTAAGGTAATCTTCCTATTTTCAAGTCATCTGATTAGTAATTTTAATTCCACCAGCAAAGTCTTTTCACAGCAGTACTTAGATTAATATTTGATTGAATAATCAGGGTACAAGAATGTGGAGTTGAGGGAAGAAATTGTTTAGAATTTTGCCTATCACAGGTGGTTCATAAGGAAATTAGTCCTATTTGAATAAAACAAGCCTGGACAGATACAGTAGGGTTTGAACAGGAGAACTTTATATGCCAGGAAAAAAGATGATAGAGAACTACGTTATGCAGGGAGGTTTTGAAATCAGAATCATACATTAGGATGAGTAATCAATAAGTATCAGCAGCTTATTTTGTTTGGCCAAAATTTTGGAAGTAGAAATTCCAGTTTACAAGTTACTTCAGTAGTTTATAGTCATGTAAATAAGATGTCAATGTTGCTTTTGGTAGTAAATACAGTAAGAGGCCATAGATACAAAAGCGTATCAGGGTCAACTCCAAGAAACTTTGGCCCCCGAGTAAGTAGAATGGAAATTAAGTGAGGAAAGGAGTCAGGGACAGCTGTGGTTTCAAGCATCAGTGATGAGAGGAAGGTAAAGCTATTAACTGAAATAAAAATAAAATGCATGAGTAGGAGGTGAAAGTTCATTTGGATGGTTTCTGAGAGGAACTGACAAGCAGGCATTTGGAAATAGACCACTCTGGGTTACAGATACAGACTTAACAGCCCTCTGGAGAGAAATGAATGCAGAAGTTTGAGAACATGAAAGATGAATGAGCGAGATACAGGCAGTAATACAGGTAGGTAAAGTGGGAGACTCAGACAAAAATTTTGAAAGATGTCTCCATCTTCCAAAGAGAAATAAGAGCACTGCATAGTGAGGGAGATTCAGAAGAAGTAAGGGAAACCACAGGATAGATGTGAGGATATCTCAGTGCTACTACAGAAGGCAGAGGAGGGAATTTCAGAAAAGAATCCAACAGTGGTGTATGCTGCTAAAAGGCTCATTTATTCCTGTCTGTGATAAGCGTTAGAAGTTGAATAGAAATCAAATTGCTCAAGCAGATTAAAAAATCCCAAGACGTTCATAGTGACCTGAATTTTGTGGAAAGCATGTGTTTTATGTTTTTAAAACATTTTTATTTGTAAAATAAGTAGATAAATAAAACCTTAAATGTCACCCACTGATAAGTGGCAATGACGCACAAATGTCTTTTGGTTTCAAAACTATTTGTATTATCTGGAAAATTGTGAGGAAGCAGAAACATATATATTTTTTAGATTTTTAGGTGCCCACCTGCAGAGAGATATTTCCTTGAATAGCATTCTTTTGGCTGCCAGAGAGAAATAGTGATCTTTTCCCGAGAAAGAGCACTTTCCAGATGCAGTGGCATGTTTATAACATGTCACGATTTAGTGTTTATATAATGTTTTTGATGTAAAAAAGAAAAAGAAGTGATTCTGAATTTGCCTACTCCTAAGGAGAAAGCATATACCTCTTCTTCCAATTGATAGAAAGCTCTTAAGAGCCTCTTACCACCCCTAAACCAAACATGCATTTTGATTTATTGGCTTCTGAACAAAAATCAAAAAGGAAAAAATATGGCTGGTGAATGTTAAGGAGAAACATGCAAGATCTTATTTGTGCCTAATGTGAATGTGTATTTTAAAAATACATAATAGATTTATTCCAATGAGAAATATGACATTATTTGTCCCCATATGTTCCAAAAGAGTCTTATCTTAGTCATTTTCTCATCTCTGAGACACAGTATCTGACACCCATAACTGTAAGGAGGAGAGGTTTACTTGGCTCACAGCTCTAGAGTTTTCAGTCAACAATCTGCTGGCTCCAAGGCAGGGCAGCATGGCAGACGGAAGGGGGAAGGAGGTCAAGGGAGGAGGAAGGGAGATGAACCCTCCCAGGCCTCATCCCCACGACATAACTGCCTGACACAGTAACTTCCTCTCACAGTATCACATTCAGCTATAAAAACATCAGTGGACTAGTGGATTAGTCCACCATTGGGCATCACATCCCCAAGATCCAATCACCTCCCCAAATCCTCACTATGATCCCATGAGGCTTGGGGGGAAATCTAGATATGAACCATAAAAATTCTATAAGTTGCCATAACTTCTGTCTGTTCTGACATCTACCTCTTCCACAGTCCTTCCTTTATTTTTCTTCAGCAGAGTTAGAGATTTTGGGAGTTGAATAAATGTTTCTTCAGGCAAAATTGAGTATTGGCCAATACAGGAGAAATTCATATTCCGCTCAAATCAGTGAGTTTTCAAGGGGCACTGAGGAGGCATGATGTGTAGGTAGGGTGGGTTTTCCTAGGCCTCATTAGCCTAGGGGTCAGATGAAGTGATATCAACTCAGACTTTGCTGGCTTTTGCTCTTCCCTGTCCTTGTGGGAACTGCAACTCCTAGAAAATGTTACATAGGCAGATGTGAGAGTCACCAGAGTGGAGGTGTCATTGCAGACCATTGTTCTTTGGCACACCCTGCAGGGTGTCCTATTTCTCCATTCTCCATGCAGTACTTCTTTCCCCAAACACATTGGCTAACCACCGAGGGCCCTCTGGAATATGACACACCAATGCCACTCTTGTATACAGCCTTTTGTGAGAATATCAGTATATTTATCCATAGAACTCTCTCCTTGTGGTCCTGAGGCTACAAGGATCATGCAGCAAAATAAGAACATTTCTTTTCTCTGCAGACAATTTCACCTGCATTTGCATATCTCCAGACAAGACCTACAATCAAACAGAGCTTCCAGCTGTTGACTGCAATTCCTTCCTTCCCAGGGCTCAGAGACTCAGGCCATCTGAGTAGGAGTGCACTGTCTTACTCAATTTACTATACTTCTTCCAAAAGCCATAAACTCCCTCCCCTCTTTTTCAGCCAAACCAAAGCTTATTACACAAACATATAATTTTTTAGCTCACTAACCTATTTGTTATGTTTCAGTCTCATTTTTTGATATCAAGATACTGATGATTGCAAGATGCAAACATAAAATGTGAAATAAATACCTGTATCTACACAAAATGAGGGATTATATTATTTGACATCATAAAAAGAAAAAATTTGCATCACAAAATATGAAAAATTGAAAGGTAGATGAAACGCTGGTAAAATCAAATTTTACAAACATTTTAAAGACTAATACAGACTAATATACTAATACACAGCATTGTTGCATAACAAGTCCAAATGAAAAATGGTAAATTTAAATTTGATTTCAAGAAAGATATATAATTGTCTGATAAGGTTTTAAAATATAGCCAAATATGCTTCTAATTCAAATAGCCCAAGTTCAAGTATCAAAGTGTACTTATTAAGTATCCTATTAAGCATGCAAATTATACTGTGATGCATATTGTGGGAAGGATTACAGTAGAAGAGTAGTATCATATATAGATTTTGAGGATACAATTATTTTGACTTCTCTACAAGTAATCTGAAACTGCTTATACTCTTTTCATCTAGTAATTTACATAACCAGTCAAAATTAGATATGAAGACAAATACATTAGAGCGTTACAATCTTTGGGATGGAAAAGAATACAAATGTCTAACAATATTAGAGTGGTTATTGTATTAGTTTCTTAGAGCCGCTGTAACAAATTACCACAAATTTGGTAGCTTGAAACCAGAAATTTATTCTTGCACACTTGGAGGCCAGAAATCTCAAATTAGCTTTGACAGCACTGCAGCTTCTCTGGAGAGGAAGGATCAGTCCAGTCTCGGCCTCTGTAGTAAGTAACATTGCCTTGTCCTCCTAGCAGCCAAGCTATCTACAGGATGTGCCTTTTACAAGATGCTTTGCACTGGAGTTTAGGCTAGGATGACCAACTCTCAAGATGTCTAATTAAATTGCATGAGTAAAGTCCCCTTTTCCCAATAAGGTAACATTCATAGGTTTCAGGGACTTGCATATAGACTTAAATCTTTAGAGGGCCAGTATTCAATACACTGATTTGACTTGTAATGGTTCTACTTTTTAAACTTTATGATAGTGGGAAAGCAATGCATATTCAATAGTTTAAACCACCGATCTTTTCCCTGGCCTTGCATATGTGCTTCTAGGCTGTTTCCTGTGATCCTACTTAGAGGCAGAGAGCTTCATCTCTGATCAGCTGAGTCTCTGTGGTGCCTGTGTTGTGAAGGTTTGCGGTTCAGTAGTTTACCTCTGTGAAATGTACTTCCAACTGACCTTATTTTCAGTTTATGAGAGGTTTATCAGGATGTAAAACTGTTATTGGCTGAGGAGCATCCGTACACCTCTTTTGCTTTGGTATATCCACATGTTGCAATTATATAGCATGGAAACATGACCCCTAAAATGTTGAATGGTACAGAAGATGTAGTTGTAAATGCTGTGTAATTCCAGTTTTGTGGAAGGAAATTAAACAAAAAGAAATTAATGTAGGAAAATAAATATCCATAAACACATTAAAAAGGAGATAAAGTCGTGACATACCCCAATCATTTTCAATCTTACCTCTTTCTGAATGATAGGTTTTAAATTTGCTCTTTAAATTTTATTTCTGTATATTTCTCTTGTAAGAAGAGGGTATATTTATACAACAAATTTGTTTTATTCTATTTTCAACTAGAGTAAATTAAAGCCAGCGAATCTTTTTAAAAAAGGTAATTATTTGAAGAAAAATATAAAGCTACTGAAGGATAAGAAAAAAAAATGGAAACAGGTTGCTTTACTTGATAAAGAGATGCTATTGTAAGATGTCAAATCCCTCAAATTGTATCATTTATTCAAACAAATGGGTAAGCATTAGACCAGCTCCAAGCAAAAGCTATGCATAGTCTCAACTACCATCATGAGGCTAAGAAATAACCTTATTATTATGAGCATGTTGAAATGACAAAAATCCCATCCTGGTTTCAAGTTAAAAACTTTTAACTTTAAATTATTTACTTTAGCAGAAACAGACACACTCATCTGTGAAGTGGGATAATCATTTACCTTCCAGGCTGATTGTGAGATTCCATTAGTGTAGTAGGCATAAAAGTACTTGGTAAAACTATCAAGAAATCTTTAAAAGGTACGATTGCTCTCTTTGCCTGCAGAGTATATGTGTTTAAATTACTAATTATGGTATTCTCTGGGGGCTAAGAGATGTCAACTACACAGACTTTGTTCTTGAGTTTATATTTTGATGTTTCCTTTATCCTTCTGTTATGGCCTATATCTAGATGTTCCCACAAAGCCTCATGAGCTTCTAGGAGAGGCCTTTGGGATGTGGGCGTGTCAGGAGTGTGTGATGCTGGATCATGGGTGTGTGGTATTGAATTAGTCCATGCATGGTTTATAGCTAGGTGTGAGGTTGGGCAGTGAAACCTGGTGGGGAGAGATGGGGAGCTGTGGGCATGGCCTTGAAAGGGACATATATAATACCCCCTGCCTTGATGGCTTGCTGCTTCCTGCCTGCCTGCCAGGGGCTGTTTCTTTTCTGACCCCCTGCCTTGGAGTCATCCAACTATGGATTGAAACCTTTACAAACTGTGAGCTAAATAAACCTAACCATGACCCTTTCCTCCTTTAACTTGTAGGTGTGTCAGGTATTTTTTCTCAGTAATGAAGGAAGTAACTAAGACACCTCAATATTCTAAATTATCATCATTATCATTAGTAAGGCCACTTTTTGATTCATTCAGTTAATAGGCAGAAATATCACTAGTCGTTTAATAATATGGTTGTCAAATTTTAGAGGTAGAGAACATTTTTGAGAATACTTAGTGCAACTCTCTGAGTGCATAGATGAGAAATCAACTCCTCCAGGGGTCAGCAATTTCCCCAAGTTCCTCTGGTTGCTGCTGATGATAGAAATAGAGAATAAAAGCAATTGTAAGTACATGGTTGCATTATGGCATGGGGCCTCTTGTCTGAGACTAATATTAGACCTCTTTGACATCACAGTGAGGGTAGTCACGCTGTACATCCAAATCAGTAACTGATATCTCATTAGATGAATGTAGGGCTACATGTATCTAGCTTTCAATGATGGATTTTTAGTGGGCTTCATTTCACAAATAAAAGTGATTCTTATTAAATCTGTCCTAGTCACTTTCCTCATCAGTGAGACACAATACATGATATCTGAAAATTAAAGAAGTTTACTTTGGCTCATGTTTGTAGAGGTTTCAGTCCATGGTTGGCTGGCTTGAAGGCAGGGCCTCACAGCACAGGGGCTTGGTGGAGGAACAGCTGTTCATATCATAGCATCTGGGAAACAGAGCACTCAGGGGAGAAGCCAGGGAAGGAGGTGAGCAGTCAGGCTATGTGCCCCGTAACCACCTCTTCTGAGCAGACCACACCTCCTATCAATATGTCAGCTTCAAGCTTCTAAAATCCTCTCACCTTCAAAAGCTCCACCTATGAGGGCATGAGGCTCTTAGGGGAGATCTAGATATAAATGGTAACAGTATCTAAGTAATGAACAGTACTAGAAAACCTGACACTACAGAGCTTTAGCTAAAAATTTCACTTTTAGGGAGATTTAGAAATAGGTTTTCTATTTAGGAAATTGGCCTAAGAACCAGAGTTGTCCCCTACCATAAAAATCACATCGGAAAGCCTAAAAGATGTGGTTTAGCAACTAGTAGGAAAATCCAGCACTAGGGTATTAATGAAATTTGAAAGAAAAAAGGAGGGGCGATGAGCTAGTCTGTGGTTTGGTGTGGGAATGATAAAGAGCTGAACTGAGGACTGTGTTGATCTGGGTCACACTCCACCCCCTGCAAGGACGTTGGCCCCACTGGAATGCATGGACCCGACTCGAGCTCTGGAGGTGTTGATCAGCCCTCATCAGTTCTTGTACTCGACCCACTCTGACCACTTAGACTGTCAGATCAGAATTCCCACACCACAACTGCAAAAAGATTTGGGATTTCCACAGATGCTCAGTTTTAAGACATTCTGTGCCTGATAAATCAGAACACAAGTAAATTGAAAGAAGGCGAAGGCTGGGAGGGTGATTCGTTTTTCCAATAGATCATTAGGGTAGTGTTTTCCTCTTTTATCTACACGAGGAAAACGACACGAAGGAAGGGGAGATGTGTAATTTTGCCTTGCTGCATTCAGCCCAAGTCCCTTTGAGGATGCAGTCCCAGGCATACCCTGAAAACCAGGAAGGGTGTGAAACACTCATATGTTTGCTTTGCTTTAATTTTCCATCTTAATAAAACTCTTGCATTGCTGAGGAGCTAATAAACCTGACAGTGCAAATGCTCTCGAGATGCTTCTGTAACGTGTGTAAAAGAAAACTACATTTCTCTTGTCCTTTAGTATTGTACTAAAATTATATTGAAGATTATTGAAAATTTATGAGGAAAGTAGATTAAAATATAAGCAGATACAAAATAAAGAGTGAGGCTCTTCTCTCAATTCGATGGTACTTACATTTGCAAATCCCCTATTTTCATCTCACTGGAAATTGTGACTCCCTGGTAGTACTTTAGGGACTGTGCTTACTGTGGGGGAGACATGAAGCATCTCTTGGATCATGAGAGAATCCATTGTTGCCTCTTCCTCAGAGTATTTCTGGGTCTTGGCATCTTTATCCAGATTTCATTCATAACAGCATTAAAGGAATATTGGCTACAGTCCTGTCAGACGTAAATTGCTCTGTTCTTAAACTACCCTGATCTTCTAGTAATTAAAGCCAAACAATCTATTTTGACAATTAAAACTTGGTAAATGTATTTGTTGTGGCTGGGTTTGCAATAAAGCATGAATTCTGTGCTATTTAGTGCAAACACAGGGCCCAGCTTCATTTTCCCATAATGAAAGAGACTAGAGATATGGATAGTTGTCTACCTAATGGTAGCACAGAATGATGATTTTGCTTGGTAATCCACTCTCCTAATCGCAAGCATGGTCACCTGTGACTGATGTATGCTATAGATCTGGCGAAAGGCAGGGGAAAGAAAATATCCCGGGGAGACACTAGAATAATATACCCTAGATGTAGCAAGAGATATAAGAAATAAATTGCCCTTCTTTTCTATTGGATATTTTTACATCTGAAAATCACATCTGAATTTATGCAAACCATTTTATGACCACAAAGGTAAAGCCAGTGTTATGGCTAGTGTCTAGCTGTCCCCACAAAACCTCATGCAGTCACAGGTGGGTCTTTCCAGGGGAGGCTAGATCTAGGGTGCGTGATGATGGCATCAGGGTGTGTGGCCACTAAATTAGCCCACTGATTGTCTGGCAAGGTTCTGGGATGGACAACAGGAAGCCCCTCCCTGGGTATGAGTGCTGCCCGCCCTAAGGGCAGGTAGCCTGGATAGGATGTAAAGGACAGAAAGAGGCGACTGTTGCTGCTCCACTCACTGCTTGCTGCTTCACTACTTTGTTGCTCTGGTGCCTTCTCCTCTGTGACACCCCTCTGCCATCCCACCCTGCCTTGGAGCTAGCCAACTGTGGACTGAAACCTCTACAAACTGAGCTACAGTAAACCTTTCCTCCCTTAACTTTAGGTGTCAGGTATTTTGTCTCAGCAACGAGAAAGTAACTAAGACAGCCGACAATCAGAAGATGGCTGAAAGAAGAGCACTGTTACGTGTGTCAGAGAATACGCTGCATACCAGCTCGAGTGGACTTCCACCTGTCTAGGCAGCTGGCAAAACATTACCTTCAAGTGGGTCTGTGAGGCTGTTCTGGAGAGGCTGGCGCTTGAATCTCTAGACTCACTGAAGAAGATCTCCTTCACTGAGAGGAGTGGGTGTCTTGCAGTTTGTTCAGGTCTGGAAGAGAATGAAAAGGCAGAAGAAGAAAAAGTTGGTTACTCTCTGCCTAAGCTGCGACCACCATCTTTGTCAGGCTTTGGACATCGGAGCTTGTCTTAGTTTTCTCCCTGCTGAGACACAATGACTGACACTTACAATTTAAGGAGGAAAGGTTTATTTTGGCTCCCAGTTTGTGGCAGTTTTAGTCCATAATCAGCCAAAAAGGGAATGGGGAAGAGCCAGTGGAAGAAAGCTGCTCACATAACAGTGGCCAGGAAGGAGCTGAAAGGGAGGTACATTGTTCCAGGTGACACCCCAGTGACCTGTCTCTAAGCACACCAGATAAAGCACTGCCATGATTCAATCCCCTGGCAAAGGCCACACCTATGAATTTGTGAAGCTCTTGGAGGGCATCCAGACATAAGCCATGACAGGTCCTGTTTCTGCTAGCTGTGGATTCAGATTGGGACTAATATCACTGTCCTTCCTGGACCTCCAGTTGGCAGGTGGCCTCGCATGGACCTTCTCAGCCTGACACTCACGCGTGCCAATCTCTCTAATACATTTCTGATCTACCTATCATCTAACTATCACATGTCTATCTACCTATCTATCTATATCTACCTAGCCTATTTTCTATTCATGCTGCTTTTCTGGAAATCCCTGGTACAATGTGCCCTTGCTTGTTGTGGAGCAGATAAATCAAATTCTTCGGAGCTGCCTTTTCTTGAGATTTCTTTGCAGTTGTTTTCCTTAACATTAAGGGTATTCCAAGTTTGATTTTTTGTTACTCAGTCAAAGATAACTTCTGCCTTCGTACTCTCTTCCAGAAGTCAGTAAAATTTTCTTAGTGAGTCACTGAGATAGAAAGAAACTGGAAGTCTAAGACATGAGATGATTTCAGCTGTAGTCCAGGAATATCCTGTATTTACTGAGAACTAATAACAGAAAAATAGACCTGTCTTTTCTTGAAGAGTACATAGGTGCTCAGGTACAATTTATAAATGAGAAATTGTACAAAAACTCTTAGAGCTGAAGTGCAATAGGACCACTAACAGTTTTTTGTTTTTTTTGGTTTTTTTTTTTTTGGTACCAGGGATCAAACTCGGGTCCTTGCAGGCGGTGAAACCACTGAGCTAAATCCCCGTCCCGAACTGGTATTATTTAAATAACATCTGAGAAACTGCCTCAAGCAGGACCTTGACTATGGTGTCTGCCCCAAAGCAGAAAGATCTGGGCTTATAGATCTCAGCAAAGAGGCCAACACAGGCAACATAATAGAGACTCAGAGCAATAAGTAATGACTTGCTGGACCTGTGTGCTTTCAACCAATTCACTGCCCGAGATCTCAGCATAAGTCTCTCACTTATGCGTCATTATAGTAAGATGTACTTTAACACATGCATGTGCATGTTACTATTAATCTTTCTGAATTTGCTTTCACTCGAACAACTACTGCAAATTAGAAACTGTCACCAATGGATGTGCCATTTTAAGGCAAGCTGAATGAGATGACTTTTACTGGCCAAAGCATAATAGAAAAAGAGCTAAGCTCCTGATAAACTTCTGAGACATCACTGAGAGGTGAGAAGATTGTGCGTTCTCAGACATAACCCCAATGCAGCATGAATAGGGACAGCACCTGATCCCCCAGGTTTATGTTCGACAGTCCCAAATAAACCATAAATTACCAATTTAGGATAAAAAATGAGTGCACAGAATGTGCAATGGTACTGATATCAGGACTTAGGGTAACAGAACCAAGTTAAATCTTTGTACCAATTTGAAGCACAGGTGCAGAAAAGATTACATTCCTTTTGTTTACTTCAAGCAACGCTGGTTACATCCAGGTTCAGAATTAAATAATACGTAGTCTCTTTGCCTTTAAAACTTGAGTTTATCCCTTGGTGAGGGAGGGGAGAAAAGAAGTCAGATTGGCGATGTGTGTGAACGCACACACGTTTGGATGTTCTCTTTGAGGAAATGCTAGTGCTCTTGCGGTTTAGGTTAATAAAGACCTGCAGCTTTTCCCAGTGCCCTTTGCACACTTGCGGACGTGGCCAGTATATTGGACAGTACAGGTGTAGAGGGCATTTCGAGTAAGAGTTTTTTTTGAGGTCTCAGAGGAACCAAGTTAAAAGGAAGAAGAAATTCATAGGTAGATCAAAGTGCAGATCCACAGCATCATGTAAGACTTAAGTTCTTCCATCGCTTAGTTCTGCATTCTGCCACAAGTTTGCTTTTCTCTTGTGGCCACGCCAAAACTAACCAGAATCCCACTGAACATGACCTAATGACCCTTGAACCCGCTGTACTTTTATGTTCCTTTAAGTTTTAAAATTCTGGAGTGCCGCCACCTTAGCTTGGAGAGCCCTGGCTGTCTCTAGGGCCCACTCTTCACTCAGATCCCTGCTCCTATGGCTGGATGCGCTGTAGTAGTGAGTGCAGGGCCGCGCTGCACAGCTGGCTGCCTGGCCGAATCTCATGGTCGCCTGGAAGACAGAAGCTCTTACAAGTAGAGGTTTTCTTCAGGCTGTGCCTCCCCGAAGCATATGTGGTGGCCATTTGGAAAAAAGTACAATCATCTCAACTCCACACCCTGCTCCAGAATAAACTCTGGGAGGATCAGAGCCTTAAGTGTCAAGAGTGAAGCTGCACAAGAACTAGAAGAGAACATGAGTGAAGAATATCTTTCTAAAAGTGGCTAAAAAGTCAGAAGCAATCGAAGAGTGACAAGCAAGATGACCTCAACAACAACAGAAAAGCAAAAAGTCCCCAAAATGAAAATAAGCAAAGCTAAACCAGAAGACAAATGATTAGCTGACAGAAAACATTTGCAACTTAGATCCCAACAACCCTCCCTATGGTAAATATGCAGAGGACTCCTAAAATGTTCTTTTAAAATAAAATCAAATCAAGCTAGGCATGGTGGTGCCCACCTTCCACCCCAGCACTCAAGAAGCTGAAGCAGGAGGATCACTGTGAGTGCCAGGTGAGCCTGGGCTATGCATGGGTTCAAGGCCAGCCTGAAGTAGGATCAGCAATGGATGCTGATACCAGTAGGGTGGCTGTGGGGGACTGAATGCTGGCGTGGTGGTGAAGCTCCACCCTGTAGATCCCAACCAGACCTAGCATCCTGAAGGGAGAGGACGTCACCCTGACATCACTTCCTCTAATGGCAGTGAAACCCACAACTTCGCCTGTGATGTAGCTTTGCCTAAAACTTCTAACCTGAACCAAGCAAGCCTTAGTCCTAACTTGGAGGACAGAGGGGCTGGAGGAATGGGTTCAAAACCACCAGTGGAAGCAGTCAGACAAATCCAAATGCAGGACTGGGCTGTCCTGGGCTTCTGTAGTAGAAAAACATCAGTTCTATCATAAGTGAGACTAAATAAACAGTAAACAGATGTCGTCTTTAAACTTGGCTGGTTCTTATTCTAACACAGCAGCTAGAAAAGAAAACAGGAAAACTGTAAAAGTCTGCGTATTGACTGGCTATTCGACCATATTGGAGAATTATTGATAATTTTTGTAGCTGTAATAACAGCATTGTGATTACGTGATGGTGTAAGAAATGTATTTTTAGGAGATATATACTCAAATGTGGGTGAAGTATCATGATATCTACAATATAGTTTCAAAATGTTTTATCAAAACTGGACACATTATAATACTTCTATATGAATATGGGCAGATAAAGCGTATTTGGCAACAACAAAAAAAAATTAAAAAAATAAAATTCTGACTTACTCTACCCAAATACAATGTAGAGAGTGAGTCATATGCGTTTTATCTGAAACCTCCCCCAAATGCCTTCTGAAAAGAGCCATAATGCTGCCGCTTTGAATTCTAATGTAACAAAAGACATGTCAGGTGGAACTGGGGAGCTAAATGAGCATTTAATAGCGCTAATGCTAGTTTAATGTTAGTGGACCAGAAATTCTTAAGAACTATAATGGACAAAACTACACAAATTCATTCAAATAATTATAAAATAAAATCAATATTAAAGATGAATTAGGATATTGGCAGCTAAGGTTATAATCTGAAAAGCTGATCTGTATCTGGATTTCATTTAGTCACTAACTGGATGGCCAGAAAAACAACACAAAACAAAATAAAACCTTTTCAAATCCATAGTAATGGTCCCTACACCAGATTTTGAAAGGAGACACTTACAACTTAATGAACCCATCCATCATTAATGGAGGTCTGAAATGTAGAAACTAATAATAGTTTTTGAATCTTACAGTGATCATAACCAATATTTACTCTTTGTATTGTACAGCATTGTAAAATTCATTAGCTTCTATTAGCATTCAGGAAAAGCTCTGGAGCATTTTAGTTCAAGGACACAGACTGAAAGAGGTGGGAGATACACCTTCCATGTGCAACACCAGGGTCCATCTTGGCCCACATCACTGTGATTTTAAACAACAGTTCCACTTCCACTGTTTCTGAATAGGAAGGTTATGCTCATAGTTCCATTCAATCTAGAATTGCTGCAAGAATGGCTGCTACCAAAGGCTTTTGGCTCATCTGACTTCTGTAAAAACTGAGAACTGAAGCTATGCTCTGAAGGTGGGAGGTGAGGGGAAGCTTTAAGAGTGAAAAAGAATTCAAAGCTCAAACTAGCTTACAGTGTCTTTAGTAGAAGAGAGTCCCTTCCTCACCCCCATTCCTAAGTCAAGCCAATTCAAGGACTTTTGAAAATAGGAAGGACACAATTTGTAACATCTGTCAAAAACATCGTCATCGAGGCAACCCACTTTCCGGTCCCCCTTCTGTCTCTCTTAGGCAGAAGCTTTCTTCCTCTCAATAAATTTTTCCTACTCTTAAAAAAAACCACATCATTGTCAAGCCTGGCATTTCATCTTCTTTCACTGGGAAGGAGGTACTGTAGGCAGGGAGGTACCCATCAGGGTAGAGAGAGGCAGAATACACAGTATACACAGTAGCTATGCCTTTGGGCTTCAATATCAGGCTACCTGGATTGAATTCCAGCTCTGCTGCTTCTGGGAATATGGTGTTGGACAGGTTGCTCAGTCCTTTGAACTGTGGAACAGAAAGAGCCTGGAGAAAATGCCCAATCCTTTGGGTTGCTATTGGGTTATGAAAGTTAATACACACAAAGATGGTGCCTAGGATATAGTAGTGCTCAGTATCATTAAGTGGCTTGGTTAGTTTATTACCAAGAAATCTCTTTGTTTGCTACACTTAGTTAACTCGCATTTTTATCTCTTTGATTATTGTTTTTTATAGGTTGCATTCACTTCTTTAGAAATCCTCATAGCATCAGAGGTTTCAGTCTCAAGTGTGTAGGAGCCCATAAATCCTCTGTGGAGAGCTCTTCAGAATTCGATGCCAAGAGATACATTTGCTGTCTCGAGAGAGTCAGAAGAGCCAGCTTGCTGTGCTAGAGTTTGACAGAACTTCTTGAAGTCGTTGTGAAGTCTGTGGGGACAGGGCCAACATATTCTCTCCATAGACTTTATCCTCCATCAGGTTATATTCATTCCTGAGGACATTTTCATTTCCTGAAAGATTGCTCATTTTATTTTAGATGTATGACCAGAGATGTTGCTATAGCTCCTAATTCTCTGGATATGAAGTTTTGCTCTGATAATATCACTGACCGTGAATAATTCCTAGGTGATTCGTTGATGTGTTAAAACAGGTGACCTCGGAGACAGTAGAATCCACTGGGACCTGGAATTTCTCTTGGTACTTTCACTTTATGGCTAGATCTTTCATCCAGCAAATAAATTTGATTATTTTCACAATTTTTTAAAAATAGAAAGTGCATAGGATATTTTAAAAATAGAAAGTCAGTTTGACAGGTATCAGGTCAGATTTCTTTTTCTGATGTGGTTCTGAAGAGATGCTCTTTGCTCTGGTACTTTTGTACTGAGACTGAGGATATTTTACATTTTTAAAAGCTCTTAGCTGCAATAATCTTTAAGAAAAATATTTTATATAGCTATTTAGAAAAGGAGGTACTGTGTGGTATTAATTACCTGATTTTTCACAAACTCCGTGACTTGAGTTGTAGATTTCTTTAATAAGACTTATTAAAGTGACCTTTCAGGAATTTCCCAGTGACAGAGCCTGACACATACATGTAATTAAGTAATGATACTCAGATTTTTAGGGTTGGCTTTTTATTGAATTAAAGGTGGGAAAAATGCCTCACCAGTTTTTGATCAAAGAAGATGTATGCAGAACGACAGCCAGGTATATACAGTCACTAATGAACCTGCTCTTGTTTCAAACTATGGTATTCTGCCTTGAAAAGAGGTGGAAAGAAACAATCAGTAGTTTTATTACATTTTATATCATCGATCTCATTGTAAGACCTACAACAATTACTCTTGGATTTTAGGGTTCAGTCTTGATGTCTATTAAAATGGCAGATTTCCTTGTCCATTCCAGAAATCCTAAATGAAAATCTGCATTTTATTCACAAAGATGTTTGAGATTAGCCAGAATCAACTATTTCATCATTGTCTTCCATTGTCTAATCTCTCTTTGTTTTTCCATAAACACAATCAAGTTGCCTCTTGCTTTTGATTAGATTACTGTTTGTATTATTATTTTATTTTGGTCCTGGAACTTGAATGTGGCACTTCAAACATGCTAGACAAGTGCTCTACATTACCAGTCCAGTAAATTCTTTCTTAACTATTCAGAGATGCTGGAGTTTCTATGAAATTCCAGTCAGTCTAGTTTTTATGACCTTTATTGATGCTCACCTTCTTCTGGATACAGAACACCCTGTCAGTCTTCAAGTCCACACATGGACCGTGTTACCTGTCACCTTTTTGTTGCTGTAACCAATACTTAAGATTATAACATTTGAAAAAATGTTTCTTTTGGCTCACGGTTCCAGAGCTCTCAGTCCATGGTAAGCTAGCCCCTAGGTAGAAATGGCATGGTGGAAGGGCCTGGTGGAGGACAGCTGCTGAACTAAGAGCAATCAGGAAAGAGGGATGGGGTAGAGCCAGAGAGGAAGGGGTCACGTATAGTCACCAAGTTTCTGTCCCCATGACCCTCCCAGACACATCCAGGAGTGTCAGTAACTAATCTCCTACGTATCTTTCAAACCAGCCAAGTTGATAACCAAGACCAATCATCACACCATGCTTGCGATTGTACACGAGCTGAAGACCCACTAACAGACACCTATGTCTAGTCAGTAAACAGCAAGAAGCACTTACATCGGGGTCTGAGGAAGGCTGTCTTAGTGACTTCTCTCCTTGTGGAGACAAAATACCCAACACGCAACATTAAAAGGGAAAGGGTTATTTAGCTCACAGTTTGTAGAGGTTTCAGTCCATAAGCAGCTGGTTCCAAGGCAGGGTGGCACATGGCAGAGGGGCGTCCCAGAGGAGAAACAGTTCAAGGCGCCAGAAGGGAGCAAAGCAACAAGGGACCTTCACAGGGTCTTTCGCCCCCTTGATCACATCCAGATGACTGTGGTAAGTGTGGTGCCAAACCACTCACTCACTTGTGGTGGTTTACTAACCACACGCCCTTAATCCCAGAGTCCTGCATTTCGGAGTCAGCCACCTCTGAAAAAGAAAGTGCCCTCCATCCACATGAGACTTGGGGGCAACATCTAGACACAGCCGCAACAGGTTCTACTCTAGTTTATGGGTGTAGAGAGCGTCAGAAAATTGATTCTGGACGCAATAACACCAGAGGTGAGTCTGAAAAGAAAAGAAGTCTTTACTTGGACTCGAGATCTTCAAAAAGATGGGAAGGTGGGTGGCATTAGGATGGGGAGAATCATTTCTGGCAGTATGTCAAAAAGACCACATAGGGCTGGGGATTTAGCTCAGTGGTTTCGCGGCCTGCTGCGCAAGTGCAAGGACCCGAGTTTGATTCCCAGTACAAAAAAAAAAAAAACAGACCACATGATGCTTCTGGGGAACGTCCATATTAGACGGCGCTGGAAATGAGTGTGCAGCAGGAAGTCAACCTTTAGATGTCATAGTTAGGACCGCAGACTTTGACATGAAAGCAAAGAGAAGACTGGTAGGGGCAATGTTGTTAGATACACTCCTGTCAAAGATGACTCCCTCTGGCCATGTGACCACATTACACGGGTACTGGGTACCCATTAGGGTGTCACTCTTCCTCTTGCTGTGGTACCTAAGAGCGAAGCCCATTTGCCAGTCAGCACTCAAATCTCATCTCTATAATTAATGTAGAATTCCACTTGGTGGCACTTTGCTTAGCTACAGATTTGTGCAACTGGAGTGGAGACAATGTGGCAGGTGCTGGTGATCCTGAAATAAAGGCTGCCCACCCGCAGGGCCTGAGGCAGGACTTTGTAGGGACTACTGTCACACAGGCACCAGAGCACAGAGGTAGGACCTCAGGCTGCGGATGCAGTTGCCCTGGGATAAAATCTGAGTCCTGTTGTGTTCTGTCTGTATGATCTCTAATTACTTACTTTACATGTCAGTGTAGTATATTTTTATTTATTGAATTATATATAATAATTCAGGGCTCAACAATAGTAAGAAGTAAGTGGGGTAATTCACAGTTACGAGTTGAATTGTGCCAAAAAACAGATATTTGTAGTCTCAAGCCACTTAGAATGTGATACCTTAGAATATGATCTTATTTAGAAGTAGAGAAGGAATCAAATTAAAATGGGTTCATTAAGCTGCACATTAATCCCACAGAACTGGTGCCTTTATGAAAAGGAAAAGCTTGGAAGTAGACATAGACTCGCAGGGAGAATATGGGAATATAAGAGCAGAGATTAGAGTGATATATCCACAAGCTAACGAAAGGCATCAGAAGCTTGGAGACAGGCAGGGACCAGACTCTCTCACCCAGGCTCCAGAGAAAGCAAACAAACCCACTGATATTAAACTTGCAGTCCCCTGGACATCATCGTTCAGCTGCCTCGTGTGCGGGGCTTTCTGGTGGCCTAAATGACTAACAAGCTTGGCACCTGGGAAGTGCTCAGCGTTGTCAGGCTTTCTTCCTGTTGGGTTAAAATTAAGTTTTGTCACAAACCCCATTTTCTGTTCAGATGCTTTTTCCTCCATGCTGGTTCATTTCCTGAGTGAGGGGCACTGTTCAGGTTGTGGGCAGGCAACAAGGGTACAGACCAGTAGGTGACACAGACACCACTGGGCTTGTATGAGGCAGGGCCAACTTGGATCCACTGGAAGCAGTAATCAGCCAGGCTGGGTGGAGTTGGGATGGGGCCACTACAGAGTAGCACTGAAGAGCAAGGGCTGGGGACATGAGCAGCCTGGGCTTGGCAGCACAGAAGAAAAGAAACTAATCAACCAAAGAAACAAAGTGGAAAACACAAAAACCAAGAACAACGATTTTATTAGAAGACGCGGATAGGAAAGAGTTCTGCTCAAATGGTGGCATCCCTGCATTTCTAACTGAATTCAAGACATCTATTTATTATAGGTTTGGCCAGAGCTGAAGACAATTACACGAGGAAGAATAAAAAGAAAAAAGAACTAAAAGATTTCTAAGTCTGTTCACTCTGGGCTCCCAGTAATTGGGTTCTGCCAGTTGCTCGAGCAAACAGCAAGGGAGAAGGCAGAGAACATAACTGTAGTTACGTGTGTTGTGTGGTGTGTGGGAGTGAGAGGGGGGATGAGACAGTAAGACAGGTGAGAGGCAGAGGGACAGTAAATAAAAAATAAGAGAAACAATGGGCAGACACCATGGTTAAGTTCCCAGATTTGATGTACTATCCCTGTGCCCTTGAGCTAATTACCTCTCCGAAGACTTTGCTTGTCCTCTAGAAAAGGAAGTTAATAATAGCACCATTTTTATAGAGCTATTGTAAGAGTTAAAGCAGCTCATATGTAAAATGCTTTGTTCCTATCCTGTGTATTTAACCATCAAGACAAAATTAAGCTGCAGACGGTGGTACATGCCTTAATCCCAGTACTTACGGGTGAGGCAAGTTCTAGGCCAGCCTGCACTACGAAGTGATTTCAAAGCCAGCCTGAACTACAAAGAGAGACCTGTCTCAAAAAACCAAAGCACAAGAATTTAACTAAATGGTGCTATGTTACCTTGAGGAATCTGGTAGGACTTCATATACTGCTAAAGCAGAGCGTTCCATATCAAAAGTTAAATGTGTGAATCAGACAGGTATAAAAAGCCACATTTTACTACACAAGTATGCCTCTGTATTCTATTTGATGCTTTTATTATTCACATGTGTTCTTTTTTGGATTAAAAATGAAATTAAAATGAATACAGAAAATATGAAAGAATAATTCTTGTCTCATCAGTTGAGAAGATTAAATGCAATATGTACAAAATTAGGATTTGCTTGACAATTAAAAATCCCTCTACATCATTATCCATTATTATTATTATCTTTATTAATGAAAGACGCCTCCTTTGGTTTTGAGTGTATCTGCTGACTGGAGAGAAACAAGGGATGCTTGTGAAAAGACAGGACCCTGGCCTATGCGGCTGGGCTAGCCCTCTTTAGGTATAAGATTAACCACACTTCCTATGCTGTGTGCACGTGCATAGAGAACAATGACTAATCCCTTGGCTTCCTAAATTTTAATGACTACAATCAGTCCAGAGCACCCATTGTCATATTATTGGTCCAGGAAGAGTTTGAAGGAAGGCCTCCAGGTGCTGCTGAGACTTAGCTAGCAGGAGGTCTCGTGATACCAAGGTGTACCACTCAGCTCTTACCCAGGAGCTGTGGGTAAAAGTTTCCAATTAAGAAGAAACTTTCAGAGGAAAGACTGATACATGTTTTGAAGCCAATAATGCACAAATGAATTTTGGTCCTTCCAAACTACAATATCCAAAAAGGGAGATTCAGTTAAGACCTAGATTGCTCTGGCTACATAAACTTCTATCAAAACCATAACCTTTATGTGCAGTTGAAAGTGCTTAAATTGGATTTTGAGGAGAAACACACACACACAGAGAGAGAGAGAGAGAGAGAGAGAGAGAGAGAATTAATTAAATGAGAACACAGAGATTAGAACTTCGAAGAGGCAGTCTGTAGCTAGATGTCTAACTAGGTGGCTATTCTTCTCATCTTGGTCCTTTGCAGATATCGTTTCTCTATAAATTTATTTAAGATGTGACCATGAGCCAATTTATATCGCACTTACTTGTAGCTTACCAGCTGGGGAAAATCTGATGTGTTTTCTGCTGTACCTAGATCCAAAGAAGAAAGAGGCCACCTTTAATTGGTGATTTGTGGAAGAGCAGGTAGACCAGAGCTCATTAAGAACCGAGCAGGAGCCTCACAGGCCACTCATTGGAAATGATGAGGAAGTTGCAGTCCATGGCGGCGCTGTTCCCACGGGGCGATCTATCCTCAGGCCGTGTGAAAACAAACAAAAATCTAGGGCAAATATTTTGATTCTCTTAAGTGTGTTTGCTGTGTGTAGTCAGAAATACTGCTGGAAATGTATACACCTGTCAGTGACCTCTAATTTACCTTGATGTGATCTCCATCCACCTTACCTGGCAAGACATCAGACTCCGAAAGTACAAGGCATCTATGGGACAGGAATAATTTCAAGTTTCTTTCCCTGTTTCTCCATGTTTTTCGCTCATTGTTCCACAGTTTTTTATGTTGGTTAGTTTTATTTTCCAGTCTGTACTTGGAGACCCATTTAGTCAGCAAAACGCCTGTCAATTGCTTTTGTTGGTAAAACTAGAGACATTATTCACCTTAAACAAAGAATAATAGGTTTGGTTGTTACCTTTAGTTCCTTCGGGAAACAGATGCAGTGTCAAAATAATGGTCAGATTTCATTTTTGCAAGGTTCTGCAGCTCAGGTAATCTGAACCATTTCCCAGATAAGTCCGCCTGTGCCCTTAGGTGTCAGCTAGAGAATGAAACTCTGGCTCCTGGAATTGCAGCTTCAAAGTTGTTTCTCACATGTTTCTTTTGTAATCATTTCTTCATGCATTTATTCAGGCATGCACATTTGTTTTCAAGCAGCATTCATTGGGTGCTTATCATACTTCAAGTGCTACTTAACATGCTGGAAAAATATGAATGACAAATGATGCAAAATCTGATTTTCTATAAGCTTTGACTGAAGAAACAGACATGGGAATAGCTGGTTCTACCACACTGTTTAGGTGCTAGCTACAGAATGTTCTTGAAACATAAAGGATGGATACCTAACTTACACTGGGACAGGCTGGGGGATGAGGGCAAGATTCCAGCAAAAGTTGATGCTGGATTGAGTGTCAAAAGATAAATATTTGTTACCTTGGTAGAGTGGTGCAAAGTTATTTATCTAAGTTTTAGGATGACCTCTCACTACTTAAAAGAATGTACTGAAATGAAAATTCATTTGAGAAACTCCATAGAAAGACAATCAATATACCTACTTTTGTAAAGAAAACATTGAATCTAGAGTGCTTGGCAGAGGAGTGTATGTGAGAAGATTCTAAGAGGCAAGGGATGATCATGAAGGTAACACGTGTGACTTTTAATTTTTTCTTAGGCAGAAGGATTGATCTTTAGTGACCTTGAGAATTACACGGCATACTTTTTAAAAATAATGATTTCTGTGTTCTCCCCCCGTGAGTTTGGATGTAGAGTACCTAGAAGCAGGCTGGGGAATATGAGTTCATAACAAGCCATCCAGGTAAGTATAGGGCTTCCCTTGATTTGATTTTTATTTCCATCAATAAGCCCAGCCTAATTTGGGTTTTTGAATTTAGGATTAGAGATGCTCAACTACTAAAGTCTTTGCAAATATTCCAAAATTCCAAAAACTGACAGGGAATGCTTAGCCTATATGTGATTTGAGGATTCATGCACCTGGCTGATGTTTTTGTAGTGCTTCAGAAGTGGGCAGAATTCACATACTATACCAATATGTGTATTGGCTAACAAATAAAAGAAGCTTACATTTCTACAGCTACATAGAGACTATTAAAACTTTGGACTAAATCTCTATCACTGAACATAAAACTTTCTTCAAAGTGAAGAGAAATACTTCAGTGGTACTGGAACACCAGAATTGGAAATGTCCTTATTAAGTGAAGGTCTGGATTATGTTGCAAAGTACCCCCAATGCCCAAATAAGAAACTAGGACAGAAGTTTTGTAGTTTCAATTTGGGCTCAAATTTTCAGGATAAGCCTGGCTTTTGTTTTTGAGCAGTTAGATGTCTGATGTGTACCATACAGTGGGGAGGAAGCCCACACTATGGCCATTACGGCCAGGTCTCTTTTATTTTTCTTTTTGATGTCTCTAGACTGTAGTCTAATGATGGATCAGATGTGATCATCTCCTGAGAATGCTGCTCAATTAGGAGGAGATGATAACCTTTGAAAGAGAAAGATGAAATGCTGATGAGCCAACGTAGGAATTAACATTTAAAAACCTCTTCTGTACCAGCTCACAGAAGCAGTAACAACAACAGTGATTATCACTGTGATTTCAGAAAGCTATTAGTCTCACAGTGGGTGTGGAAAGTCAAACCCAAGAATAAACTGCCTCTGCTTGATTGACATTTGGAGACCAATTCTTTTTTATCCTAATCATTGGCTTAGGTTTGCAGAAATCTGAAAACTCACAAGCAAGTACCAAGAAGACATGATTTCTTTTAAAATAAAATTAAATAAAGAGGAAAAAATCACACCTAATATGGGATATTTAACTATTGAAAACTATTTTTTTTCTGGATCCTTAGATATAGGAAAACATACTTTAAAGTGACTTGAAAAGCAGGAAAAATCCACAATACATATTTTAGCAGTATAGATTATTTAATGTATTTTCAAAATACACTGAACATTGTTTACTGAGAATATTATTTTACACAACTGAAAATGATATGCAGTTAATAAGGATCAATAAAACAGATACGATCCCCACCTTCTTGAAACTTACCTTTCGTTGCTCTCAGATCTCTTCACATCTCCTTTCTTTGTTACTCCCTGGTCAGTAGCATCAGTCTCACAGATTCGTGTATCAGTATTTATACTTAAAATCAAATAAAACCTGTTGACTCCCCAGTTGCCATTAGTGTGGACACATGCCTTGAATTTGTGATTCATATATCTGGTTCCCAACTGATTTTTTCACTGGGATAATTTATTTGAAACCTCGAATTTACTGTTCAAATTAGAACTGCTACTTTCCCTCTCATCACCCAAGACTCCGGCGATCTGTTCTGTCTTCCCTTCTTCATTTCACAAAATGTGAACTTCATTCTTCCAGTAAATCTGTTCACAAATTTTCATCACGTGTAATTGCTACATCCCATCTATCTATATAATCTATCTATCATCTATCTATCTCATGCAATTACCATACACAATCTACAGCAGCTCTTACCAATGGTAATCCTGATGGGAATGTGTATTCCCAATCCCATGCCTTCTAAATATAATCTTTGCTAACCTATACACCATATACTAATCCAACACATTTTCTTTTCTGGAATAATGTGACCTTTCCCAGCTAGAAGCTTAGCTTTCAATTCTGACCCTTGCATCCTATTTTCCACACAGCAGCCAGAAAGAACTTTTCATATGTTAATACTCATGGAGCATTAGTGTAGTGTAAAGGAAGAGTGGTGATACTCTTTTGCTTAAAAACACCCTATTAATTTTCTATCTCATTCTAGGTAAAAATCAAACTTCCAAGAATGAGTCCCAAGGCTCTACATGGCTTTCCCATCCCACCCCAATCCCACCACGCCATCTCCTATCGTCCTGTCCACCTGTTTCAATTCCAGGCACATTCCTCCCTTCATTTTGTATTTATCTTCACTTCCCTTCGTATGCCCTTCTATTCAAGTTACTGTGCAATCTTTTCTTTTACTTAACTCTATTTCAGTTTTATTTTACCAGAGTGACCTTCTTTAACTAAGCTGTCAGTAATAGTACATTCGTCTTCTTTATTCTGTTTAAAAATCTTTGTTCTTGGGATTTTTTTATATGATCATGTGTCATTATAGTTGATTCTCATTATTCAAGAATTCAATAGTAGTGAACTCTGCTACTTACTAGAATGTATTTGCAACTCTAGAGTCAATCTGCACAGTATTTTGATGGTCACTCACAAACAAGGACATGGTGCTGGCAACTTGAGTAGCCCGCAAAGACTGTTTCTGCTGAAGTCTAACTAAGTGATTTTCTAACTTCCCATCTCAGGTGCACACACGGCAGACAAATGTCCTTTCTGAGGTCAGACTAGTATCGGATTTGTAAAATTCGTATGCACTTTGTTGGTGATTTCTCTGTTAAAAGGGCCCCACAGCATGGGCTTCGGTGCTGCCCAGCAGGCCTAATTCCAAGAAGGCTGTAAGAGGCTTCCAGACAAAGTACATGTGTTTCTCAAAGTTTTGTCAAGCATGAGTTAAAGTGCTATTGGCCATAAGGTCAATGTTAATAAAGCAATAATATACATCAAATAAGTTGTCTTTAAAAAGAAACATTCTTTAAAACAAGTTACTTATTGATTGCTTGATGAAAATATTGTGGTCAGATGCCTGTAGAACCTGATCTGTATTTGCCTTAGGAGCAGTTGTTCAGTATTCACTAATTCAAAATTTATGGTGAGGTTTTGGAACAAAACGGCCACAGATAATGAGAATTGACTGTATCTGGTTTTTCTATTGCTTTATCCCTCCCCTCTGATTGAACATCCTGTAAATGTATGAGAGCCTGGACTGAGTCCATTCCTGCATGTTCAATGTTTGGAAAAGTGTCTGCCACATAACAAGTGCTCAGTAAATATTCAATGAGGCAATGGCAAGAAGTGGGATAACTCCGTTGTGAAGAAAATCCAGTAAGTTCGTATTATGAAAGCAATCCAATAAATAAGTGAACAAACCAAGCATATGCATAATAATATGTGGGAAATGATAGAATTCAGCTATCTAGTTGTAAGACTAGATCACAAGAAGTTTGTTAACTAAGAGAATTAAGTTGTTTCTGGGAAATTCCACAAGTCTGTTTGTTAAAAGAATGCCAGAAAACTTTGAGACCTTGTAAAAGTCTCACAGGAGAAGAACAGGTTTTCCTAGTTTTCTTATTTACCATTTTCCGGGATCAGAGGACCAGTGACCCAATGACTCTACGGGTGGTGAGAGAGAAACGACTCACTATGCACATCTGTGACATTTGTGGTGGGCCTGTGGGCTTGATTTTGGCTAAAGTCGTCCTGCTCTCTTGATACCATCTGATAAGAAGAGGGCTGCGGTGTGCTCTTTGATGTACGGGATTGGTGAATGGAAACAGGGGACTTGTGAATGCTCCTGTAGCTGTTATGAGTCACTTAAAGTCATTTGTCACCAGAGGTTAAAATCAGAAAGACAATAGCCAGAATAACCAAGCTGCTTTCCTCCATGTATAAAAGCCTTGCTTCTTTCTTTGTGATGGTCGAACAGTGCCAGAGGAATTAAACTGCTGTTCATCCCCCAGGCCGTCTCCTTTTCTTTCTTTAAAAGTCAGTGCTTTCCGGGGTTCCAGGTCTCCCTCAAGAGAGACCTTTATTAAAAATAAAAATCAACAATAATATACAGTAGCTTCCAACAGCCATAAGCAGGTGACACAGGGAGTACCTGGTCGGTAGGGTTGGTATTGTTTTAGCTGAGACCTAAGGAGAAAAATAAGCCATTTTTGAGAAGCAATGTGGAAATGGAAGGCTACGTAAGGAAAATAAGTGAACAGTCACAGTAAGATGAACGATGAGAGGGACTAAGCCATTCAGTGCGATAAGGGTGAAGAATGGTAAGATTGGTGACAATAAGGAAAGGTAAAGTGGAAAAACAGGCTGAGGCTGCACCAGGAAAACATTTTTCGATTTAGACATTCTAAGAAAACTAGGAAACCAGTGATATTTTAAGCAATGTGAACTGATACATCCATCTGATTATCACTACAGGGGAAGGAATATTAAATGCGAGATCAATTAGTTAACTAATGCATCTAGTTTTTAGTCAACATGTGTCCTGTCCCAAAACCCACACAGGCTCAAATGAGGTTCTTGGTTTAATACCTTATGAATGAACTTGAAGATCCTATATGGCAGTTCCAGGTGATTAAAACATAGATTTAACCAGGGCCGAGGATTTAGCTCAGTGGTTCCAGTGCCTGCCCCGCAAGCAAAAGTTCCCAAGTTCGATCCCCGGTACCAAAAACAAAACAAAACAAAACAAAAACATAGTTTTGACCAAATAGTTATTCATTATTTGGGAAAGACCTCTTCAAATGAATATGCTGGTCTAGGAGACACACAGAGACAAACTGGGGGAAAAGGAAATGCTTGTAGTTAGAAGTCTGCCAAACCCTGATGGTGTGAAAATCAGGAAGTGCAAAGATTGTGGTAAAGCTTAGTCAGTATTATGAGGGATGTTATCCCTTTTATCCCTGTTACACTTTTAAGTCTGTAACAATGTTTGGCACTTAGCATGAATTGAATAATTGGTAACAATTATTATTATAGATTTTCCTAATAAGTTTAGTAGGCCAGTAATTTTAAAGTTAGGTACATGTAAAAACAAAAACAACTTTCCTGCCATAGATTTCTCTAGATGTTCATAAAGAAGTAAAATTGCTGCATTTCAGGCACAAATAAATTTGAATGTATGTTTGGTTAGCTATTTATTCATTTATTTATGCTGGAATTAAACACAGGGCCTTGCTCAGTACCTGCTCCACCAGTGGAGCTCAACTTCCCACTCTTCTGCTGACTTTTTTTAAAAATTAATTTTATTGGTACATTTTAGGTATACAGTATAATGACACTCATCTTTAGAAATTTATACCTTTATGTAATCAATCATGGTTCTCATTTCTTCCCAATTCTCCTGCCCTTCCTTCAACCCATTCCTCTTCCTTCCGTTCAACCCCTCCACCCCCTTTTTACAAAGACTTTGTTTCCATTTTTTCATTTTCTCATATTAATCCCATTCCCTTCTTTCCTTTCCCCCACCCCTCCCACTTCCCTTTCCCCTTTGCCCTTTTCTTCCTATTTCACATTATCTATTATTATACATTTAGTTCTTATTTACACTTCCAGTTTCTCACACTAGAGAAGCTATTCATTATTTACACATGTGTGTCCTATTTATTTCACTTAAGAGTATTGCCTTAATGTGCATTCATTTAGCTATAAATGTTGCTAATTTCTCATTTTTTATGGCTGTGTAGTACCCCATTTTATAAAAAACCACATCTTCTTTATTCAGTCTCCAGTTGATGGGCAATTGGGCTGCTTCCAAGTTTTAGCTATTACAAACTGCACTGCTATGAACATGGGCACACATATATCACTGTGGTATGATTCTTTTATTTCTTTGGGGAAGATCCCCAGCAGTGGAATAGAGGGGTCAAATAGGACTTCCAGTCCTAGTTCTTTGAGGTATCTCCGTACTGATTTCCACAGTGGTTATACCAGTCTACACTCCCACCAGCAGTGGAGCAGGGTTTCTCTTTCCCTACAGCCCCACCAGCATTTATTTTTGGTTGATTTCATGAGAGTAGCCATTCTTTCTGGGGCGAGGTGGAATCTCAGCATTATTTTAATTTGCGCCTCTCGAATGACCAGTGATGTTGAACATTTTTTTATATGTTTATTTGCTATCTCTACTTCTTTGTCTGAGAAATGTCTGTTCATTTCAGATGCCCATTTTTGGATTGGGTCTTTAAATTTGGGAGGTCTGATTTTTTTAAGTTCTTTATAGATTCAAGATAGTAGACCTTTGTCTGAGGAAGAGCAGGTGAAGATTTTTTCCCACATTGTGGGTTGTCTCTTCACACTGTTGGTGGTTTCTCTTGCTGTACAGAAGCTTTTTAATAAGAAGAGATTCCAGTTGTTGATTGTTTGTGCTACTTCATGGGCAACTGAGGTTTTGTTCATAAAATCTTTTCCTGCACCAATGTCTTTAAGAGTTCTACCTAACCTCTCTTCTATCCGGTTTAGTGTTTTTGTTTAAATATTTAGATCTTTAATCCATTTTGATTTTAGTGTAGTGCATGGTGAGAGATATGGGTCTAGTTTTAGTCTTTGGCAAGTTGAAACCCAATTTTTCCAGTACCATTTATTAAAGAGGCTATCTTTCCTCCAGTGAGTGTGTTTTGCTCCTTTGTCAAAGATGAGGTGGCTGAGTATGCCTGGAGTTGCTTCTGCATCTTCTAATCTGTTCCACTGGTCCTCAGGTCTGTTTCTTTGCTAGTAACATGCTGTTTTTATCACAGTAGCTTTGTAGTATAGTTTCAAATTGGGCATTGTGATACCCCCTGCCATGTCTCTGTTACCTAGAATTGCTTTTGCTATTCTGAGTCCTTTCTTGTTCCAAATGAATTTTTGGATTGTTTTCTCAAGGTCCGTGAAGTATGCTGCTGGGATCTCAACTGGAATTGCATTGAATATATATAGCAGTTTTGGAAGTATGGCCATTTTCAGTATCTTGAATCTTCCTACCCAGGAGCAAGGGATGTCTTTCCATTTTCTGATATCTTCAATCTCTCTTTTCAGAGTGCTATAGTTTTCAGAGAAGAGGTCTTTGATTTCTTTTGTTAGGTTGATTCTTAGGTATTTCAGTTTTTTGGATGCTATTGTGAAAGGAATTACTTACCCTATTTCTTTCTCAGTGAGTCAGTTGTTTGTGTGCAGGAAAGCCATTGATTTTTGTGTGTTGACATTGTATCCAGATACTTTACTGAATTTGGTTATTAAGTCTAGAAGACTTTTGGTGGAGTTCTTGGGGTCTTCTATATAGAGTATCATGTCATCTGCAAATAATGACAATTCAACTTCTTCATTACCTATCTTTATTCCTTTTATTTCTTTCTCTTGTCTAATTTCAGTGGCTAATGTTTCCAGAACTATATTGAACAAGAGTGGTGATAATGGACATCCTTGTCTTGTTCCTGATTTTAGTGTGAATGATTTCAGTTTTTGGCCATTTAGTATGATATTGGCTGTTAGTTTTTCATAGATGGCTTTTATCAGATTGAGTTAGAGACCATCTACTCCAATTTTTTGTAGGGTTTTTAATCATAAATGCATGTTGGATTTTGTCAAATGCTTTTTCTGCATCTATTGATATGATCATATGGTTTTTGTCCTTGGCTCTATTGATACAGTGTATTACATTGATTGATTTGTGTATGTTGATCCATCCCTGCATCCCTGGGATGAATCCCACTTGCTCAGGGTGTATGACCTTCTTTAGGATCTTCTGCATTCTATTTGCCAGTATCTTATTAAGGATTTTTGCACCTATGTTCATTGGTGAGATTGGCCTATAGTTCTCCTTTTTGTTTGGGTGTTTCTCTGCTTTGGGGATGAAGGTGATGCTTGCTTCCAGGAATGAATTTGGGAGTATTGCTTCCCTTTCAATTTCTTCGAAGAGTTTAAGCAGTAGTGGCAGCAGTTCCTCTCTAAATGTTTTGTAGAATTCAGCAGTGAAGCCATCAGGACCCGGGCTTTTCTTGGTAAGTTTTTAATTATTTTTTCAATTTCATTGATTGATATTCTGTTGTTTAGAATTTTTAGTTCTTCTAACTTCACCTTTGGTAATTTATACATATCTAGCAATCTGTCCATTTCTTCTTTGTTTTCCATCTTATTGGAGCATAGGTTCTCGAAGTAGGTATTGATGACCCTCTGGATTTCTGCTGTGTCCCTTGTAATTTCATCATTTTCATTCCTAATTGCATGGATTTGGGTCTTTCTTTTCCTTTCTCTGATAAGTTTGGCTAAGGGTTTGTCAATTTTGTTTATTCTTTTGAAGAACCAACTCTTTGCTTCATTGATATTTTTGTATCATTCTCTTTGTCTCCATTGCATTGATTTCTGCTGACTTTTGATATAAACTGTAAGCCCGATGGTATCCTGAGACCACGCTGCTGATTTCATTGCTAGAAAAGTCCCTGGCATCAGGAATTCTGAGTAAGTTTAAACCAGAAAGTGAGCTCTGACTTCTACCATGCATTCAGGTCATTCGGATGAGAAAGAACCAATGAGGAATCTGCACTCCAAGCATACTGTCATTAGGTACTAACATCTGTTCTAGCATTAGGAGAAGGAAACTATTATGTACTAAAATCTGGTCATGCCTAAGTTACGCTATCCTGAGAAAATAGCCAATGATATGATAATATACTGTACTGAAATATGCACAGAGTTAATATCAGACAGAGCTGGCTGCAAAGTTTTACTTCATCATTTCAAACAGCATGTGCTTTGGAAAGGGCCTCCACAGCACTCTGTACCTTTCAGGCTTAAAATGAAGATCAAATAAGACAATGGATGTAAACATACAGCTTGAATTTGGTAAGCATCAGTTCTCCTTAAATTCCCATTTTCCCAATATGTCTGGGGAAGGGCATCTTGTGTCATGGGCTCAGCAGCCATTCTTTGGCATGGTGAACTCTAAAGGCACCATCCATAGAACTCAAGGCCTCACCTCTGGTGTGAACTTCCTGTGTGGAGAACATTTGCTGCATCCTCTCCCTAAATCAGCTCATTCAATTCCTATCATGTGTGTTAATTATGCCTCAGCATGGTTCACCTTTAGTGTTGGAGCTGAGAGATATGTGTCCTCATTGCCTGCCCTTCACTTTCTGTCAAACCCAGGCCTCTTCCTATTCTTATAAAAGTTCTTCTCCTAGGGGACCTTTAACTTTTGTGAACTGGCAGGAATTTCATAAATATAAAATATAAGGGACCTAGCACATTGTCCCGGCATTGCATATCTGTACTTTAAACGTATGTATACATGTGTGTGTCTACAAGAGAGAAATTGTAAAATGAAGATCTAATTATCCAGTGTAAATATGTTAGTTGGTAGGAAAGAAATTATATATACAATGTACACCATAAATTTGATTTACTTTTATCATTCGGTAGGATTTTACTAAATACATTTGTAGACCATGTATGGACTGAATGTGCACTGATTCTGAAAGTGAGACTGTGCACTTTGGAATTGCTAGAGGTGATTTTTAAAAAGGTAGACAAGGGTTAGATTCTGTGCAATATTTGGCAAGTGTTTACCATAAAATTTAAAAGGTAAATACTGTGAAAATTCCAAACCCTGAAACATCACCTTTGCCAGTAAATCATCAATAGCTTTGATGGATGAAGATGCATTTGAAATTTGCCTTGATAAAATGGAAGGATCTAAATACATAAAGCAGGGAGGGGAGAGTTTCACAATATATAGAAACACATCCAAATGGAACAGATACGTCTGTTCAGACAGTGATAAAGAATTCAGAGTGGCCAGATATAATATATGGGCAAGAATATTGCACTTAGGTGTCTGTGATTGATTTAAAAAATAATAGAGAACTAGTAAGTAATTTTGAAGAGGGAACAGTGCTAACAGAAGAGTGTTTTACTAGGAAGAAAAATCTGGCATTGATATGTAAGTTGCCCTGGAATTTGGGAAGAATAACCAGAAACATCCTGTAAGGAGTGTTTATTAGGACAGGACAAGTGCATTGGGACCAAATATGGTTTGGAGTGGAGGGGACGCCAGGAGTTATACTGTGAGGGAGACTGAGGAGTCCTACGTTATGTGTACCTGCAGCAATAGTTTAGATTTATATGGGCATATTAAAAATAAGTCCTGGAGTTAACGTACATGAACATTTTACTTGACTGTGGGACAACCTCATTTGAAATGCTTTGCTGTTACAAATGAAAAAATATATATGTATAGGTATATATTTTTGCACACACACAAACACGGGCATGCACACACATAAGTATGAACATCTTGGTGACATTTCATATTTTCACGAATAAGAGACATCTGATTCACGTATCTGAGGAAGTATATTAGATTTATGTTACAGAGAAATGCTGAAAAAAACCATCAGTCACCAGTGTAAAATATGCATGCCAAGAGGATGTACTCTTGGTTCCATTTTATCATATCTCTGGTACAGTCTTTAGGTCAAAGGAGATGACTTATCAGCCTGTGCTAAATGGGCGATTCTCAGATAATGTGCACCTCTAACTCAGCCCATTCAGGAGGATTGTCTTCTGGCTGTGGAATAGCTCACATGAAGTGGGATTGTTTCTCTTCCATGACTTTGCTGCAGAGGAGACACTAAATACACAAAACTACTGATTTTCTTGTTTCACAAATGTTTTCAAAGCTCTGAACTTGACCTTATCCAGCTGAGGGCAAGCCTCTCACATTTGTCAGTGGCCATGCCCAGTTTCAAGGTGCTCTGCTGCTGCTGAGCCTATTTTCGGACGCTTCTTGGGTGAGTAGACCTTGGATGTGGGTGGCAGGCAGACTGGACCTGGAGGAACCACCTCTCAAGGGTCTAGAGCTGTGAGATAGTGGAAGGGGTTGTTTGTCTTCTTTTCTTATGTGTGTGGTATTGGGCACTGAATCCTGGGCCTTCACCCTGAGCTACATCATGGATTTTATTTTTGTATTTAGATGGTGAAGGCTCAACAAGTTAGTAAGTGGCCCAAGCTGGAGTGGAACTTGTGGTCCTCCTTCCTTAATCTCCCTGATTGCTGGGATTATAGTCATGGGCCACCATTTCTGGCTTAAGATTTTGTGATTCTTTTTTAATATTTTAACCTAACCTCTAATATGACTACTTCTGTCTACGACCATACCACCCTAAACGTGCCCAGCCTTGTCTAATATAACTACTTCTTTTAAAATTTTGCATTGAAATAATTATTTAATATCCTAAAGTATGAAAGAGTTCATATAATTATATTTTAAACTTTATCCCTTACAAAACGCTGCACATTAAATACAGTTAAATACTAATGAGTTAATATTTTTGTGCACTTTTGCAGAAAGCTTAGATGCATGTATATTCTGTTCTGTTAAACTGTTTATTCTCGTCAATGTGGAATAAAGTTTAGCTTGCCTTGGTGTTTAACTTTCTGCATTTTAATGTTCACATAGTTTTGTGTAAACATTATTATAATAAAGAAAAAAGCAATTTTTTTTTTTTTAACCACAAATAATTCCTTCATGCAATCTCTTTGCAGTTACATTATCCTCTTCCTAGTTGCTGGTCATCTCTGATCTTAGAACTGCTATGGGATTGTCTTTTCAAGAATGTCCTCTAAGGGCCCTCCTGTAGACTGTCACTCTTTACTTTTACTAAACATAATACCTGTGGGATTTATCCACATCGTTGAACTAATTTTCATTCTTTTTTATTACTGAGTAATATTTCAGAGTATAAATATATCACAGTTTATCTATTCACCCTCTGAAAGCAGCTGGTCTTATTGCCAATTTCCATTTCAAGACAATTATGAATAGAACCACTATAAACACTTATGCAGAGGTTTTTGTGTGAACTTAAGTTTTCATGTCTGAAAACTAAATACCTAGGAGTATGAGTAGAAGTGGCTACAGAGTAAACGCATATATCTGTAGGAAATTAGAAACTCTTTTCCTAAAGGGCTGATTTCTGTCAGTAATGTGTAAGAATTCCAGGTGTTTAATTGCTCTTGGCCCTTGATCTTGTAAATATTTATTTTACACTCTACTAAGCCTGTAGTCATACCATTGATGTTTTAATTGTTATCCTAGAGTGGCTAATTTTACTAACCACACCTCTGTGGTCTTTCCTTACCAACTCCATTGATCTTCTCTGGTGAGGTGTTTGTTCGAGTCCTGTGCCTATTTGAATTTAGTTTTTCTTTCTTTTAGGTGGTTTGAAATATTTTCATTAATCCGTTGTTTGCCATTTTCTTTTTGGAGAATGCTAGTGTTTGAAAGAGAGTCCTCCAAAAGCCCAAGCCTTGCAAGCTTGGTCCCCAGAGTGCTACTACTGAGAAGTGGTGAACATCTAGGGGGCGGGGCCTTAAGTGATGTCCCTAGGTCATTAGGGCCACTCCCTAGGACCGGACTGTAGGGCTCCAGTCCACCCTCACTTAGGAGGTGAGCAGTGTGCTTCCACCACCATGAGCTGCTTTGTCAAAGATCCAAAGTGCTGGGGGGCACTTTGTCATGTGCTGGAACCTCCAAAACCAGGAGCTAAATACATTTTATCTCTTTTAAGTTAGTTGCTTCAGATATTTTGTTGTAGTGATAGGAAGCAAACTAATACACACACGGAGTTTAAAATTCAGTGGACATGCATTTTATCACCACTTAGTTTAATGAAACATGAATTTTGAGTCACACCTACACATTCTTTGCCTAAACCACAAAAAGAGAAAGAATTAAAGAGGGAAGCAGACAAATTCATAATTGCAGTTGGAGTTTTTGGTTCTTCGTTCTCAATAATCAAAGAGCTATTAATAGACAGGAATCAGTAAGGATATAGAAGAGTTGAGCAACAGCAACAAACTAGATTTAGCTGGCATTGATGGAATACTCTATCCAACAGCAGAGCATGCATTCTTTCTGAGAGCATGAGACTTTGCCATTTTAGTCCTTTATGACAGTGGAATGAAGAACCAGAAGAGTGCTGGTTCTTTTTAATATGTTACCAGTACATGTTTGCAGTACATGAAGTTTACATGCATCTTGGGGAGTGTCTGCCTGTGCACAACGCAGCTGGTTTCTGTTTTCATCACCTCCCCCGTCTCATTCACCTCCTTCCCTATTTGGATATATCCAAATCTCCTTTCCTCATGTCCACTCTTGTCGTTGTTAATATTCTTAGCTCACATTTATGACATATGTTTCCATTCATTGAGGGTATTTGGTATCCGTTCTCGGGAGTTTGAGAAAGAAAGTCATACATATATAATACACACCACACACACACACACGCACACATGCACACACATGTGTTATGTAAAGAATTCTCTTTCTCTGTATAGAGGCTTTTACTTGTTAAAGCACGATTATTTTAGGCTTTCTGTTTCTTACATGAACCTCATTCCAATTACACTAGTACATTGTATTTTCCTATATGCTTTTCTTTAGTATGTTCATGATCTTGGTGGTAGGCATCACTCACATTGATAATTTGATGAATTAGGTTTGCAGCTTTTTCTGGGTGTCTGAGAGTGCTCCTGTCTTGTTCCCCTCCCCACCTCTGAATGACTATGTTCCACAGTGCCCACCAGAGCTGCTCTTCCTCACTGACCACGGAAGTGCATTCTGCAGCAGTCTCCCTCATAACCCTGCTGCCTCCTTTCCATTGCTCCCTCATGGTCTGACCGGGGAGCCTGTTTCCTAGGTCATCACTGCACATTGTCCTTTGTTTTATTTGACTTTCACCAAAGTTGGAGCATGATTTGTAAGATCTCTGAGCCATAAGTCAGAGCATAAGAGAGCATGGGAAAAGTTTTCCAGAGGAAGTGCATTGACTTTGAAATTGGTTAGGCAACATTATCCTTCATGGTTCTCCAAATGAACTGTGATAAATCAAAGGAAGAACTCAGAAGGAATTGTATCCACCATGTTTTTAGGACCTAGAACAATGGTTTTGGATGAGCTGCTTTATGACTTTGCAGTCAAACATGTGCAACTCATAATCTGTGAATATTTTAGTTTTCTTACAGGACAATTTTGTTCAAAGGAAGCCTTCATTTCATAGCTCCCTCCTCTTGCTTTTACAGTTTTACAAGTATTTCCTTCATTTGTAGTCAACCTCTAGTAAAGTCTATGGTCCAGGAATCAGAATTATCCCAATATCTACTGAGTAGAACAAACAGCTCAATGCATGAATCCTTCGCTGGTCTTTTTCATGGGTAAAGTAACTGACTCCAAACAACAATAATATTAGGCACAGTGATGGGAAGGTCTACCTTTCCATCTCACTCTCTGAGGAAGGAAAGTCCACTGAATCGTAGACATGAAAACTATGACACAGAATTAAGTCGAAGTTTCCATCAAATATCACAACTATATGCACATTCTACTTAAAAGATAATTTTAGTGGAATACAAAAAAATGAAAAGGAGAGGATTGACATGCTTAAACATTATTGATTTCAGTTTTATATAACCCCTCAAAGTGACTGTGTTAATTTCCTGGAGTCACTGGAACCAATTACACAAACTGGGTAATTTGCTAATAGGAGAAATTTATCCTCTCATGGTTTTTCAGATTGGAAGTCCAGGATGAAGGTGGCAGCAAGGTTACTCCTCTAAGACGTTGTAAGGGAGCATCCACCCCACAGACTCTCCCAGGTTCCGGTCTAATCCTTGCTGTTCCCTGGTCCATAGCTGGTTGTCTCTGACCTGTGTTCATCTTCAGATGTTCTGCTTTTTGTCTCTCTGTTTCCAGCCTCCCTGTGTCTTTCTTCTAAAGAGACACCTATATCTGAATGATCTAATAGCAGGATCCTTAATTCACTAACATTGACAAAGGTTCTTTTTTCCAAACATGAGTACTTTCATTAGTTTTGAACATAGGCACAGCTTTTTAACTTGGGGTGTGGGGGTGTTTTCTATTTCTTGTTTTGGTACTGGGGATCAAATTCAGGTTCTTGCACTTGCAAGGCAGGTGGTGGAAACACTGAGCTAAATCCCTGGCCCTAGACTTTCTATTTCTTACATGAATCTTATTCCAATGATACTAGTACATTTTATTTTCCTATATGAGCATCATGTATTCAAGTAAATTAATTCATCCTCACATTTGGAAACTGTACAAAATATCTTAGGACATAAACAGGATGAGTTCCATACAACCACAAGGAACAAGTTGAGGCACTCATAGTGGGAGGAGCTCTTTCTGAATATAGATCCCACCTTGCATATGCATCTCCTAAGAGTATTGTCATTCTCATTGTACAGTGTGAATATAGGATTTATGTTTCATGCAAAGAAATAGCTTTACACAAAAT
Organism: Heterocephalus glaber; assembly: GCF_053883595.1. NCBI lineage: Eukaryota > Metazoa > Chordata > Mammalia > Rodentia > Bathyergidae > Heterocephalus > Heterocephalus glaber. The sequence continues at coordinate 2,570,311 of NW_028258321.1, forward strand.
CATTATTTTCACTCCAGGAATTCAATTTAACATAACAGTTTCAAAAATAGCTGTTGATTAAAAATAGGTAAGCATACACTTGGGCAAAATAAGCATGCAAACTTTGAATGGTGTACCATCTAAGGTGTTAATGGATTTTGTTGAAAAACTTACTGAACCACTGATGATGGTTATTTATGAAAATTTACTGAGAACTGGGAAATGACAGGACTGAATGCCAACATTGTAGAATTTTTTTCAGGATAATAAGAACTACTATCATGGCTATTATGGTTCAGTGACTGTAACTTAAATCCATCAGTAATGGAACAGCTATTAAAAAGAATAATCTGTAAAAACCTCTCAGAAGTAACAAAATGCTGAACAATAAATAGAATTGGTTTATAAAGAAAAACTGTGGCAGATGGAATTTAATAGCTTTTTTGATAGGATTACTAAATTAATAGACCATGGAAAAGAAGTGATTGTTATATGTTTTTACTTTATTATATGTGAAAGTCTCTAGTGAAAGTTCTATCAATTCAAGTTTTCTGAAAAACAAGTAGTGTCTTGTGGTTTGAAAATTACTTAAGGTCTCAAACAGTAAAAAGATCAACAGCAAAGTATCTAGTTTGGGAAAGAGTAGGCTATTCTGGGCTTGAGTGAAGCTAAATTTTAATATCGTCATTTGAGGTCTCAGATGATTTTACTGCAAGAAACTTTTATCACTTTAGTAAAATGAAAAACATAACACAGCAGTGCATGCCAATGAGCCTACTCACAATGGCCATTTTCTCCTTCCTTTTTCTTTTAGGAGAATTTGAAAAGAAACTAATCTAATAACTAGAAGAATTGAGCCTTGACCTTTCATTTAGCTCCATTTTCAGCCAACAGATATTCTGGTGTTTTATTTTCCCCCAGTCATTTGTTAAGTGAGATTTTTTACGAATATGTATATCTCAGTTTTGGTGTGTATTTGATGTTTAGGAGAGGTTGCCTGGATGATATTTTATCCAAAAGAGAGGAAAGAAGCTTTTAATTTTGAAAGGGTATGAGTTATATTGGTGGGAGCTAGGAATTGGGTGGGGGAGAAAATGAAATATGATCATAGAAAGAACTGCTGTTGAGGAATCATTGGGTCACAACCACTGCATGTTAATTTCTAGTGTTAAGCACAATATTCAGCATGTATTTAAAGGACACTATAAGTGCACAGCATACATTAATTGCAAAATGAAAGTGCAAAATTTTTCATATAGCATATGCTCAACTATGAATAAAAATTGCCGAAAAATGAAAGAATATTTTAAAACAACTATTACTGTATTTTAGGATTAAAATTAAACTTTATACTCTTTTTCATGTGGTCTTCTCCAAATTTTTTACAATGAAACTGCAATTCAGCATCAATATCCTGAAAAAACAGAATTTTTATACTAATGAAGTTTCTATAGGTTAGGATATCTCATTGGGAGAGTTAAGAATGTGTACTTTAAAAATATTTATCATGTTAAAAATGCAATAGTGGAGTCAGGCGTGGTGACACACTCCTGTAATCCTAGCAGTCAGTAGGCTGAAGCAGGAAGATTGCAGCAAGTTCAAGTCCAGCCTGGACTGTAGAGTGAGACCTTTAGAAAAAAAGATAAGAAAAAATATATATAATGTCCTTCACTCTTTAAAAAAAGCATTTGGGGGAGATGTCAATTCTAACTGTCCCTTTACAACATGGCTGTGCGTTCTGGATAACGTACTGGCCAAAGATGCCCAGAAATGAATCAGAGACAATTTGGGAGAGGAAAGGATTAAAAAGCTTCAGATGCTGAATTATGAGGCGAGGCAGGCTGTAGACAGAATTCTGTGAAGTGTAACTGAGGTCAGGAAGAGGTAACGTGAAAGCATAAAATGCCAGGATTATTTTAATGGAAACCTAGAGCGTGTAAGCTTGGTGGGAGGAACTGAGCTCCGTGAGGGCACTGCATATCTAGGACATCCTCCAAGTTCAGTGAGGTCGTATAGTTTAAAAACGAACATTTGGTACTTAGAAGTTCATACTTGTCAGCAGAGCTGTTGCTTTGTAATGTCAGAAGTACCTGGAGATATAATGGGAAGTGAAGAAGTACAAAAGAGTGAGGGATTTCCATTGTGACATTGGTTAGAAGTGAGAGACAGGTCTAGTTGAAGGACACAGGAAATGGATAATGAATTAATTTTAAAAACAAGCAGTTTGGTGCCATTAAAATTATATATCAGACTGATCACTCATAGGCCTACATATCAGGCTTAAGGTCACAGAGAGGGAATGAAGCAGAAATCATATCCATTGAGTATACCCCACTGCAACAGATAAGATGCTAGACCTCTAACATAGATAAGCATACTAAACTGTGATGTTTTCCTTTTGAAAATTCAATTAAACCTAAATTTGATCATACTTCTGGATCTAACTTTTAGTTCTAAGGAATATGAAAGACAGAGAAATATAAGGGAAATCAGAAAAATCCAGAAAACAGAACACACTAACGAATGAGGAAGCAGTTTCTTTAACATAGTGGTTACAGGGCCAGGGGTGTAGCTGAGTGATGCAGCACCTGCCTCACAAGTGCAAGGTCATGAGTTCAATCCCTGGTACCAAAAAAAAAAAAATTTAAAATACTGGTTACAAAGAAATAAATTAAAAGTTGAATATACAGATTAAAGTCAATTAAGAGGGAAAATATCAATTGCTGATGAGAATATGAATTAAGAAGATATAAGATGGTTCCTCCCTCCCACACTCCCTCCCTCTTTACCTCTCTTCCTCCTTCCTTCCTTCCTTTCTTCCGTTTGACCAGTAAGATGCTATATACTTGTTACATACAATATGACATTCTGAAATCTGTATACAATATGGAATGGGTATAGCAATACACATTAATTACCTTACATATCATTTTTTGTGCAGAAACATTTAATATCTATTCTCAGAAATTTTCAAAATTCCAATGCCTTATTAACCATATTGACCACATTATATGCTACATGTCACGAACTTATTCCTCCTTTCTAATTGAAATTTTCTATCCTGATCAATCTACTCAATCCTTATCATCAGTCTCTTATAACTACCATACTATGAATTAAATATTTTAGATTCCACATATTTTTAAGCTCCACAGTATCTGCCCTTCTGTGTCTGATTATTTCACTTAACATAATTAGAGGAATTCAAAATTCTACGTACATTTTGTAAGACAAGCTGTCACTTTCTTACAAAGGTAACTATCATCCCAGTGCACGATCCACTGATTGTATTTATGTAACTAGTTAGTATTTACGCAATTGATTTGAAAACTTATGTGCTCATGTAAACCTGCATGTAATGTTTACACCACTTTTATTTATACTTGTCTCATGTCTAAAGCAGCGAAGATGCCCTTAGATAGGTCAATAGGTAAGCAAACTGGTATATTCTTAAAATGCAGTGTTGTTCAGAGGTAAAAAGAATTCTCAAGCCATGAAATAACTTGGAAGAATCTTAGATGTTTCTAAGTTAAATTCACATGAAAATGTGACATACTTTATGCTTCCATTTACAAGACATCCTGGAAAAGTCAAAATTTATGGAGAAAGTACAAAAATCAGATGTTGCTAGGAATTTGAGGGAGGGAGTTGAGTAGTTGAAGTTCAGAGGATTTTTTAAGGTGGTTAAGCTATTCTTCACACTATAATTGTGGAGATAGGACAGTATGCATTTCTTTTTCTTTTTCTTTCTTTTTTATTTTGGTACTGGGGATAGAACTTGGGACCTTGCACTTGCAAAGCAGGCGCTGGAACTACTGAGCTAAATCCCTGGACCTCAGTATGCATTTCTTATAATGCTTTCAAATTAATAGCACAAAGAATAAAGAATAAACTTTCATTCATGTACTTAAAAAAAGGGATTTTGGAATTTGGAAGAATCCCCTGGTGAGGTGCCATATGTGCCCCCAAAAAACCCCATATAACTGCATTAAGAATATATAAAACAGCTAACTGAAGGGTTTGAGGGGAAATGCTGACATAGGCAAATTTGGAAATGAGTGTATTACATAAAACCAAAACAGCACTTCGGTTCACGAGTGCGTTTGTTTGTGAACAGAAACATTTGGCAATTTTTTTTTTGTTCGCAAACTCTGCATCAGGTGACAAACACAACCATGAGCATCTTTCCCACACAGACACGAACATTTCCATCATTCCCAGAATCATACAAGGAATTAAATTCATGAATGGAGATATCAGTATATTCCTGTTTGTCAGGTCATTTCCTTTAGAAATACCACTTAACAAATCTGACACTGCTACACATACACTCTGTAACTGAATAATTAAATAAATGGAAGGCAGAGGGCATGAGCCAGGTTTCTTGCTGCTAAAGTGAGAATTTACTGATAAGCCAGGGGTAATGTTTAGAATCATTCATGTGGCAGTAGATTGGAATTAGAGACATCAGTATGAATTTATGTTTAGCATAATATAGCTATACATGGTTTAATGTGCACTCCATGTCAGTGTTTACTAGAGGAATAGATTTAATATTTTATATATATATATGCATCTAATTGTGCCCCAAGATTATATATATATATATATATATATATATATATATATATATATGATTATGTAAAGGATTTATCAATTAGGGTTACAATGGCCACTTACAGAATCAGTGGTGGTAGAATACAAACTAGCTTTTTACACATTTGAGCTGAAGGATGTGTCAAAGCCTGGAGTTCCCTGCAGAATCCAGTTGGAAAACTTTGTTGGACAGCTGAAGCATCTGACATGGAAGACTGAAATGAGTCTGAAAAAACCAGACAGAAACGTCCAAAGGCAATAGCCAAGACTGGAGCTCTTCTGAAGAGGAAAAGGGAAGCCTTCCTTCTTTCATCCCTTTTTATTCTACCCATGCTATAAGGCTATTGGCTAATGCCACTCACTCACAAGTGGGTCTTCCCTCCTCAGTTTGTGGCTTACATGTCAATCATCCATGATATGCTTAATTAACTTTTGAGGTGGTTATTAATCAAGTCAAGTTGACATATCACACCAGTGATGATTCACTCCTATGTATTTCTTTGTTCCATTAGGTAATGAAGCCTAAAAGAAATAATATGTCCCACACTAATGAATATATCTAGTCCCCAGAACTTGATTTCTAATACTTCTTTCCAGGAATCCTTGAAGAAATAGTTGATTCTAGGACTGTGTCCAGAAATACATAAAGTGAGGAAGGAGGCTCTTAGGGTGCAAGAAAGAAGGAAGTGCTCAAAAACAGAACAAAACACAATGATGATGGTGTGATAAAGGCACAGAGAATCCTATGCAAAGAGCTCTCAGGGGCTATTGCTGGAAAACCTAGAGCAATAAAACAAAATAGTACTGGATTACAAGTGTAAAACAAAGTATACTGAGTTATAACTTAATGTACAAAATACATACACCTAAATCCAGACTAATATTAGAATAAACAATTGAGTGGATATATAAACTGGAGAGAGGGGAAACACTTTCCATGCAAAACTTTTCCAAATATCTTTTGTAAATAAAATATCCTCAAGAAGAGAGAGCACTTCAACAATAACATTTCATTCCCTTCTGGCTGAGAAAACCACTGATAATCTAACAGAGATCCCCCTGAATGTGACATGACATCTTTGCCTTCTACTCTTTGAATTCTTCCTGTCTTTGTCTTTTGAGAGTTTGATTAAAATGTGGCTTGGGAGGAACCTCTTTGTGCTGACCCTTATGAGGTAGAATGTCCATTTTTCTCCCATGAATTCAGATTTTAGTAAGTATTCTAGTAAGTAAGCTTTATGCCCATTTTTGTGGTCTCTTATTGCTCTTGTGCATCTAATTGTACCCCAAGATTCAAAAACTGTCTTCACTGTTTTTCATTATATTTTTGTTTTTCTCTCTGACTGAATCCTTTCAAAAATATGTCCTCAAGTTCACAGATTCTTTCTTCTCCTTGATTTTGTCTACTGTTCAAGTTCTCAATTATATTTATTATTATATTAATTAAATTCTTTAGTGTTCAGATTTATGCTTTGTTCTTTTTAATTATGTTTACCTCTTTGATGAATTTATCATGCACAACATGAATGACTTTCCCAATTTCAGTGAATTACCTATTTGGATTATTCTCTTGGATCTCACTGAGTTTCTTTAAGATCATTATCTTTAGTTTTTTTTTCTGGGAAATTTGTATCTTAAGTTTGAATTCTGTGGGGAAACTCTGGCCATAGGAGGGCTTGAAGTGAATGCAAAGATCAAGGTATGAATGGGCAAGAGTCCAGAGCTCATGGAATGCATGGTTAAAGATTAGAGAAGATCTGCAGAGGCAACAGCCAGGCAGAATCAACAGTAAGTTATTCTCAGAGAGGTTTGCTCTGGCCACTGTGTTTCTCCTGCCCTCCCTCCAAAGAGCTTCCTGACTGATAAGCTTGCTTAAACTAGACCAACCTGTGTCACATAGCAAACCATCCCTGTCCCCTGACCAAAACTCCTATATAAATGATGCAAATGTTTTTCTTCTGCATCTTTTTTCTCATATCCTCAAGTTACAAGTAAATAGCCCCAGAGATTTCAGCTTGGAGCCATTTTCCAAGCCTTTCCCATGCTGATTTCTCTCTGTGAGTCAGCATCTCTGGGCCTCTTGGTATTCAGACCAAGTATCCTCCTCCTCCTTTCATATTCTACACCACCGTGTTTACACACTGTGACAGGCTTCACTTAGTGATTTCCTTCCAAAGTGTACACATGGAAAAAAGATTTTATAAAGAGGAATTTCATAAAGGAGAAAGCTGACAACCTCAGCAAGGTAATCAAGGTCAACATTACATTTTTGACTTATATAGACAGTATGGAGCTTCAGTGTGATGTGATGAAAATGGTACCTTTTGTCATCTATCTCTGTGATTTTCTCCACAAAACCTATAAGTGAGTCTACTCATAAAATAAAACATCAGACAATTCCCCTAGTGAGACCTTCTACAAAATACTGTGAAGACCATCAATAGAAGGAAAATCTGTGAAATTGTCACAGCTGAGAGAAACGTAAAACATATGATAATTGAATAGCAATGGATATTTTAGATGGGTTCTTGGGAAAGAAAAAGACATTAGGACAAACCCAGGAAATTTGAATAGTGACTCTTGCTAATAATAATATATAAATATTGGAAAATTAAGTATATCAAATATACTGTAGTAATGATAATATTAATCCTAGGAAAAACTGGCCTTAACATATTAGGGAACTTTGTATAGCTTCCGCTAGTATTATGTACATCTCAAATTGCTCAAAAATAAAATTTGTTTTTTAAGGGCCAGAGATTTAGCTCAGTGGTTTTGCCGCCTGCCTCACAAGCGAAAGGACCCGAGTTTAGTCTCTGGTATCAAAAAAAAAAATTTGTTTTTTAAAAAGACAGGAAGAAATATTTAATATTTGTAGCATCTGTTTGGATTTTATTTAAATATACCAACTATAAAAAACAAAAACCAAAACAAACACTTTTCAACAGGGACTAAATATTTGATCATACTACTAAATACTTAAGAATTGTTTTAGGTTTGATATCAATAGTAAGGTTTTATCATAGAAAACAAAATCCTTTATTAGAGTTACATACTCCAATAGTCATAAAATAGATTACTCAATACTTAGTAAATTTGAATGAGAAAAGAGACATAAAATGTTTACATTAAATACGTGTTGCCATATATTGATAACATTGAAGAAAGGTTGTGTGTATTGGCAGTTTATTGTACTATTCTATTTCTGTGTATGTTTTAAATGTATGATAACCATTTTTTAAAGTTTAAGAAATGTATGTGTGGAAGAAAATGAAAGAACTAGCAGGTATAACTGAACAGTCACTGCCATGTGTGGTAGAGAGAGTGTTAAAAATATATTTTTAGTTTTATTTTTAAGAGTTTCTAATATTGAAGGAGTTTATGTCCTAATGTTTTAAGATGTCTAAAAAGAAACATATTGCTCACATTTAGGAAGATTTGTGAGTGTATAAGGAAGGTAAATCTATGGAAAAGGTTGTATTTCACTAATTTTGAACCATTTCAATCTCAATATAGTGAACTGAACTGGTCTACTAAACAAGTCATAATCCATTGAATAAATTCATGGAACCAATGCAATAAGAGTTTTTGTTTTATAAACGAACCCTTAAAGTATGGTTTCAACAACAAACATCAATTCTTTTGTTTCTTTTAAATTTATCTCTTTCTTATCCACTGATGCTTACATATGTTTATGTATATATTTAGGTGTAAACTAAAAATCTCTTCCTTGCTAGCTTTCACTGTGGCACATAATCTTTATAAAAACTGATTTATGCAATTTTGGAAAGACAGTGGTGACTGCTATTTAAAGTCAAGGTAAATGTATAGAAGTCTGAATTTTGCAAAAATTATTTGGTCTTAATTTGGCAGAAGATGTTACTTCCTATAGGGGAATGCACTGTGGTCTATTATGACTAGTTAGTATTTCTTTGTGTTCTGTATTTGTAAGTGTTTTGTAGAGTGTTCGGATAAGATAACTGAGATTAAAAGCTCAATTTTTCACAAATTGTCAATTTTCGCCTGCCTGCCAGGGAATTCCAAAAATATTTTAATAAACAACATGAAAATAGATATTTTATTACTTTAATTTTGGGAAAAGATAAGTACTTATCTGCTTTCTACTTATCTACTTTGTACTAAATTTCAGTGTCTCTACAGAATTTTGAATGTCTTCATTACACTCTCTGAGAATGATCCCCTTTAGAAAATAAGGAATAGGTAGAAAGGAAACTTTTCACGTACAAGTAAGTATGTTTGCTTTTGCATGACTGCTTGTATGCACATGTGTGTATTTGCTTTGCAAAGATATGACACACAAAATGGATGAAAATGCTAGTAAATGGACTAAACCTGGACACTGAACAAATGTTCAGTTTATTCACATTGAGTACAATATTCATTTTAACTTATGAGCAATATGTCCACCAGTAATTGATCCCAAAATCTGGCTGTGTTTAAAGTTGTTGTCCTTAAAGATTAAAATGTCTTTGTAAATTTCTACCATTTGTTGACTCTAGGATAAAATAACAAATGCTGACATTTGATTCTACCTTTACTATTCCTCAGCATAAAACATTACTATATCTTGAATCGGTCCTAACCTTTATTTTTCTTATTTATGTCAGAGAAACATCTCCATCCACACTTACTTCTTACATGAATAGTTGTAATCCCGAGTATCCTTTGTGAGTACTATAACTCCATGGTTTCCTATGTCTTCATAATCTTCCCATGATTTCTTTCTTTCATGAATCCCTTAAGAAATAACTCATACTTTGTGGCTTTCCAGACTGCTAGAGGTATGTGGATAAGGACCATATGTTGTCTATCTTGTTATCAAGCCCAAAGTAGATGCAATAAAAATGTTTATGAGTCTGGTAAACAATGAACAATTTTCTAGGCAACATTGCCTGCTGAACTCAAATTATTAGTGGATAACAAGAAAAAAAAATAAGCAAAATCACCAGAGCAGTGGTGTCTAAAAGCCTATGGACCATGGATCAACCAAAATAGACCTCGATATCTGTGCAATAATCAATTGGAGAACTAAATTATTAAGAGCACTATCCCAGAGAGCTTCATTCTGGTTTTTTGATGTCATCCACAATTTCAAAGTGTAGCCCAAAAGGGTTATTGTGGAGGAAGACATTTACACTCATATACAATTATTATTTTCTAGCTTTGAGCAGAGGTTTTCAACTATAGGTGCATATTACAATCAGCTGGGATCTTTTAAATCAAGCTCACCTCTAGATATGCAGATGTAATTAGCCTAAGTCAGATCCTACCATCAGCATTTTATTAGCCCCCCTAGAATGATTCAGTGAAAGTACAGGACTGAGAATTGCTGTACAGATGTTTCAAAATTCAGTCTGTAAGAACCACTGGAAATGCATCATGCTGGCCTCTGTTGCGAGCCATTTCCCATTGCCTTCTCTTCACTGACAACATCTGCCACAGGCCAGAAAATATACTCTTTTACTCTAAAATAATTGTTTCACACTTACTTTATAGGAATTTGTCTTTTTTGAAAATGTCCACTAGAATGAGCTCATTTTTAAAGGCCTCTAGGGGTGTGGGAGGAAGGGGAGTCAGTCGTGAGATGATTACAGCCCGATCCCACCATCCTATTGATCTCCTCGATGAGCTTAATTTTTCTAAAAAGCTTCGTGTTACCGAGATAATCAACTGCCTGTACTTAAATAGTGATAAGAATTAAGTCTTTGAGTGTGCCTCAAATAGGTCACATAGAAGGTAGCTTCAAGAATTGAAAAGAAAAATAAATACTTATGGATCATGTTGCTGGTTTCCTGGCAACACAGGTTGTCTTGTTTCCTGGATCCTAAACCGCCTTGATTTCCCCTGAGAAGTTCATGCTTGCTTTTCCAATAATGTATCACTTTTACCAAATTTGAAAGTAGGTTTTGGAAGTGTTTCAATGCTAGGTCAAAAGCCCAACAAATATTTGCTTTTGATTTAGTATGTTATTAATTGGATACCTGAGTTTGCTGCGTAATTTATTCTTTGAAAAGAGAGCAAAGTAGATATCTAAATTTTTAAAGCAAGTCAGGCAGTGGAAGGGATTTTTAGACCTTTCACTCCTTCTAGAAATGCACGATCCCTAAGGTACCACAGGTGTGGACACTTTCAGCCTCAGATATTTGAAGTTGAAAAGGAGAAAGTAAGAAAGGAACATTTATTTTGGCCTTTGGTTAATTGGGTCTTCAAGGCACCAAAGGCTGAACTTTTAGAAGCAGACAACAGTCGTGGCCAAAATATAGAGAAGTAATGGTCCACACCACCTCTTCCCATGGCTAAATACACTGTAACCTGTTCTCTCAAATGGGCCTTGGCCTAGGGCTGGATTTGTTTTATTGCTGCAGGGGATTGGGGTGTGGGCATCACGGATATAACCCATGGAGGGTTGGAAAGGAATCTGCTTGCAGTGTTCCATCACTTCAGTGACCACCGTTATCTGGCGGGTAACATAGTGATTCCTGAGGGAAGCAATACTCATTAGCTAATTGCAGCACAAAATAAGTCCCAGAAAAGGACCGCCCTATTTTGAGAATAGGTTGTTAAACCTTTTAGGTCTTTGCCTTGAGCTTTTGAGTGTGGGAAAACCCCAAAACCGGGTAGCATGGGCAGTCCCTAGTGAATTCATGATTCCTGCTTTGTAGGGCACTGGCTCTTGTGTGATTCCTCTACTCCTGGGGGTAGGCAAGCCTTTTGGTTTTATTTTTTAAAAAATCAATGGACTATGAGAAGGAGATGAGCTGTCACTTCCCTCGTCGGTTTATTATATTGCAGACAGAGACACTTTGTGAGCTTCATAAAGAAAGGGGCCACATTGGAGAAGCCCACGTGACAGGTAATGGCAGGAGTTGAGGCCTCCACCTGACAGCCAGCAAAAAGGTGGTCTCAGTCCATCAGACAGCCACAGTGCGTTTCCCAGCACAGTGAGCTGGAAGCTGACCCTCTCCATCGTCCTCATGGAGAACACAGTCCATCTGACTTCTTGGTCGAAGCCTTGTGAGACTCAGAGTGAAGGAATGAGTGAATCCATGCCTACCCCTCTGATCTCTACAAACAATGTGAACATAAACGTGAGGCATTAAATTAACGGTAATTTATTATGCAGCAATAAAAAAATTAATATAAGTGGAGTCCTCCAGAGGGCTTTTAAATAACAAATCATCATACCTGGCATTTGCTTGACTGAACCAAATAATTAAAAATGGCAATTTAAATGTGCAATGTCAGGATCTTCCAACTTGACAGTGGAATGTAGTAAAAGGGAGAACTTTCACTCATTCCTACCAGAAACCAAACTTTAGGGGACAAATCAACTTTTTGGTTACATTTTACCTGCTGTCACTGTAGCACATCGACATAATGCTATCTCTTTTTGCTATTTGTTCTCATAAATTTTCATCAGAGGTAAGAAAGGGCAATCTTCATTTCTCATCAATGAAAGTATTGTTTCCCAGCCTGCATTTCCTAAGATCACTTTTGAAAGGTAACAAAGGATTTCATTACAGAAGCTGGGCTTTGGGGGCTTGATAATTTATTCACCTTCTTATTCAGCATTCAGTTGTTAGAGCTCAAGGTAGGCCTCTTGATCTTTAAAGTGGAACAATGATATAATATAATTCCAATCAGTCACTAAAAGGAATTTGCAACACAGAATGCAATTAAGCACATTGGTAGGTGAAGAAGGTCTGCATTGTTGCCTACAGATTGCTAGCTGTGAGACAGATAGACATGAGTTTGCTGCTTTCTCTGTTTAATCACGCTTTTCGTTTTGTCACTACCAAAATATACTTTAATAATTTTTATATATTTTCTAGGATACTACCTCTTTTATTTTCTATAATAATCTGGAAGTGACTACACAAAAGTTAATAAAAGCACTTAAAACTGTTATGCAAAATTAAGGCAGAAAAAAACGTGGTTGGACAAATGGTCATATTTGGAATAGTATCTACTTTTTTTTTTTTTTTACCAACTACACAGAAGTATTTATATTCTGTAACAGGGTTGATTCTTTTCATATAAAATAAGTAATTTTGAAATTTAGATAAACATTTCCAGTTGGCCATTAGTCATAGACTAAATCTGCTTAAAAATAGGTTTTTAAAAAAATTGACAATAGACATTATTAGCACATATAGGTAAATTAGGTGTGTTGATGAAAATAAATGTTTGAAGATATATATATATATATACACACATGTATACATACATATATATATATATGTATACACATATATCTATACACACATATGTATATACACACTCTTGATTTTATTCTGCTAACCTGTGTGTCTCATTCTATACAGGTACAATTGCAATATGTATCACTGTAGCTTCACAGTAAGCTTTGAAAGTTGGTAAGAGTGAGTTTTCCAGCTTTGTTATTGTTTAATTGTATTTTAGCTATTCTGAGCCCACTTCATTTCCAAATGAATTATAGGATTAGCCAATCCAGTTTGCAAATCAGATATTTGGAATTTTTCTAGGGACTGCACTCAATCTGTCAATGACTATGAGGAATACTGTTATCCTAATATTACATCTTCCACTTAAGGAAGACAGGTTGCCATTTGTTTAGCTTGTCATTAATTTCTTTCAGTAATGTTCTGCAGTTTTCAATACGTGAAACCTGAACTTTTCTTAATAAATTCATTTCTAATAATTTCACTATTTCTAATGATGGTATGGACAGACATGTCTTTTAATTTTAAGTGTTTTTATTTGCTAGTGACTAGAAATACAATTGAGTTTTGTGTATGCATCCTTTCTAAACTTGTTTATACTTTAAACATGTTAAATTAATTTCTCAAAATTTTTTATGCACAAGTTTAGGTCATTTGCAAATAGAAGTAATTTTCTGTTTTCTTTTCCAATATAGATCCTTTTACTTCTTTTTCATTACAGTGTTCTCAGTAGGACCTTCAATACAATGCTGAATACAAGTGGTGAAACTAAACATGCACACAGTTTTCCTGAAAATAGTTGATCACTGTTGAAATATGAAGTTACATGAGGATTTTCATAAAAAACTGTATCATGTTTAATAAATTCTCTTTTATTCCTAGTGTATTAAGTATTGTTCTCATAAATGTATATTAGATCTCGTCAAAAGAATTTTCTGCATCCATTTAGGTGTATGTTCATTCTTTTGCCTATTAATAATGTGGGGTTTAGTCTTTACTTAATTAAAATAGTGTATTATATTGGTTGATTTTCATATGTTGAATCAACCTTGGATTCCTGAAGTAAATCCCGCATAGTCATGAAGTATAATTTTTTAACACATTGGTGGGTTTACTTTGTTACTTTGTTGAGGAGTATTGTGTCAATACTCTTGAAGACTATTGGTTGATAGTTATTTCTTCTACCTTTTGAAATATTTTTCAGTTGTATTAGGGTAATGGCAGCCTCATAACATGTGTTAGAAAATGTTTTATCCTTTCTCTAATTTTTGGCAGACTATGTTAAGGGTTTGTATTAATACTTGTATAAATGTGGCAGAATCCACAAATGATTTTAGATATGGTATTTTTTTGCAGCAATTTTTTTTCCTTTCTTTATTTTTAATTTTGAATTCAGTCTCTTGTTACTCATATATATACAATTTTAATTTTAAAAATTATTTTAGTAGTTTGTGTATTTCTAGAATGTTTCCATTTAATTTATCTAATTGTTGATGCACAATTGTTCATTGCATTCTTTTTACCATTCTTTTTATATCTCTAAAGTCAAAAGTAAGGCATTAATTTATACATTCTTTGTGAGGAAAACATACTTTCCCAGTACTTTTAAGGAGAAAGTAACAATATTGTGCATTTTGAATATATTAATCCCTGTTCAAACTGATTTTTAAAACAATGAAATGGATGTGATGTCATTAGGAGAGATCATCTTATCTTAGGAGACCACAGATACATACATTCCGTCATCGGCCCAAATGTTATTGAGTAGCACATGACTGTATTTTTGTATCAGGGAAGCAAAAGTGCTAAATACTGCAAACATCTTGTCCCGGAGAGTATGCTCAGTGCTCGGTTCTGCCTGTGACCCTATACCAGGTAAGTTCTACTTCACTCCTGTGGGCTATCTCCATTATTTACTTATTAACTGTTTACTTAAGATCTAAACAACCAAACAAACAAAAATATGATATTTCTTATGCAGAATAGGTTTTTAAAAAATTGTTGTAGGTTAATCTATTTTTGAAAATCTAAAATATACATTTAGTAAGTAATCAACGTGCAGAATAAAATAGTAACATATGAAGTGAAAAACAATGAAAAACACTATATTTTGACGCTGAGAAGTGATCACTCCTAAAACCTTGCTTTTTCTCTATAAATGAACATGTAATCATGTGCTGATATATATATATTAATTATACTATAACTCATTATTTATTATTGTTTTGAAATAAAATATATGCCACATGAGACATATTCTTGTATTTTAATGGTTGTCTATTATGCTATTAAGAATCCTATGATTTAAAGAATGTCAGTTATTAGTTCTACAAACTTCCCATAACAATCTCAATCAGTACATTACCAATATGACAACAAATGAGCTAGAGTATATCTCTGCATATTTTAAAATCTATTTCAGGGAAAGATTTATAGAGCTGGAATTGATAGATCAAATACCTTCTATTAGACTTTTGATAGAATAATCAACATTTGATTATGTTTTGAAAACAGGATATAACAATTTACATTTTAAAAATAGGTTGTGAGGGCTAGGATTTAGCTCAGTGGTTCCGGCACCTGCCTTGCAAGCGCAAGGTCCTGAGTTCGATCCCCAGTACCAAAAAAAAAAAAGGTTGTGAATACTGACTTACCCATACTAATTGAACCATACTAAATAATAATGAGACATCCTGTTTATTTTTGATTTTTGTTGGTATTTTCATTCTGTTTTAAACAACAGCTGTTTGAAAACCAGAGCACCAGCACTTATTTTTGTATTTTGCTTTTTAAAATATATGTTTTTCTCCTCCCAGTATTTTCCTCTGGTTTATTTTTTGTTTGTGTTTTCCTACTGACTTGCAAGAACTGTTATTTACTTAGGATATTTACCCTTTTGTTGTATATGTTACAGTTTATTTGGCCTTTAAACCTATATTAGCGTGGGGTTCTCCAGAGAAATAGAATCAATAAGATGGGCAGATAAGTAGGTACATAGAATAGATAAATAGTATTTTTTTAAAAAAGGAATTGTCTCACATAAGGAGGCAGACCTGTCCAAAATCTGCATGGTGGCCTGGCAGGCTGGAGACACAATAAGACCTACTGTTGCAGTTTGAGTGGTCAAGGGTACCTGCTAGCCAAATTCTTTCTCTTGGGGGAGGTCAGTCTTTATTTTCTCTTTAAGCCTTGAATTGATTGGATGAGCCCCATGCCCATAAGAGAAGGCAATTGATTTTAATCAAATTCTATCAATATAAACACTAATCTCACCCAAACACACCCTCATAGAAACATCTAGAGCAATGTTTGACCACATCGTTGGACACTATGACTCAGCAAGTTGACATACAAAATTAACGCCCACCGGTAGCTCTATTGTTTTTTCATCCTCTGTTTTGTTTAGTAAGGATCCTTCCTGGAATAAAAATTTTACAAATGCTGCCCTTACAGTTAACATGGAGAGTTTAACGTGGATAATTTCTAAAGATCCATAGTGTGAGGTGTAGATACAATTCACAGTTATGTGTAAAGGGTTGAGTGTTAGGCACGTGCTTCAGCATCGTACGATAAACAGGATCATTGAGACATAAAGATACCCAGGTTAGAATACAAACTTGTGAAATCGGTGGCAAAAGCAATTTTGTCCATGTGATAAGCATCTGGAGGCCCTTGGGAACATTATCCTGCCCAAGTGGGTCCAGTGGGAGCACGAGGGCCCTGACACTCCAGAGGGAGAGGGTGGGAGTCAGAGGAGGTTCATCACATCAGATGCAGAAAGTGAAGGCGTGCACTTTGAAGGTGCAGAAAAAGGTCATGGACCAATAGATGCAGCTATTTCATGAACCTGGAAAGGCAAAAAGCCAGATTCCTAATGCCCAGGAATACTGCTCTGCATATTAGATGACTGAGGCTGACCTCCAGAACAGAAAAGAATAAACGCATGCTAGGGAAACCATGACATTTGTGGTAATTTGTTATAGAAGCAGTAGGAAACTAATACACACCATTGATCAGACAATTTATCCTTTTCCTCACAGATTTAATATTCAGCATTTATCATGGCTTTTCAGGGATATTTAGCAAATGACACAGTTGTGTATGTTAGTCTTAGATCATGTTTCCCTGTAGCTTTAAAATGTTCTCTTATAGATTAAAATACATGACATAAGCCTAATTACTGGGCTTTTGCATAGAAAAAGTAGATACTTGAGTTTGTAGTGACACAATCAGTCTGTTAACCAGAGAGACTTCTTCAGATTTTTTTCTGTCTTTCAAGAACGAAGCCCAGACTCCAATTTTCACGTTTCCCATGTGTTTAAGGGAAGTATGGTTTTTGTCTGTTGCAGCTAGGCAAAGACTGAGAAGAAACAGTCGGTGCATTTCGCTGCTGCCTTTTGGTTCAAGCTGCCCTATTTCTCATAGGGGTTCACATGGTAGATTCTTATATTTTTTTCTTTCAGTTTTTCCTACCCCTTTGCAATCCATTCTTTATGCAAGAGCTAAAACTCTCTAATGGTGTCCTAGCTGGCCTCGACTAAAAGCTAATATCCTCCCTGATCTAAGCCCTACCCCTGTCCTATTTCACACACTCCCATTTGTCCTCTCGGTCATTGCTCTTTGGCTACCCTGTCCTCCTTTATTTTTCCTGTAACACACCAAATATACTCCTACCTCAGGGCCTTTGCACTTACTTTGTCTTTTCTTGGAATGCTCTCATCCCGAGAATACACATGACTCATCTCCTCATTTCCTTCCAATCTGTGCCAGCATCACTTCATTGGAGAGCTACTTTCCTGACTCTATATAGAATAGCACACAAGTGATGCTTCACCCTTTAGGACCCTTTCTCTACTTCATCTCTCTTCTCATGTACCATAGCCTGACATACGATGCATTTGTTTCCTCATTGTTATCATTTCCCCTGGAATATTGGAAGAACAATTACTAGGCTGGGGCAAAGACTCCAAGGACATTTAAAAATAATCAGCAGCAACCAACAGAACTTTGGTACCGTGGTGAAATGGATGTTATCCTTTAATGCTGAGGAATGGAATGCAGTTATTCAGATACCTCTGTTTTAAATTAAATTTGTTCCCATGAACTCAAATGGGAGCCACATCCGTGCATATCCCGATCCTTGGCCTTGTGTTCAATATTTAGCAAAAGCCACCATTTGAGGACTAAAGAAAGAACAAATCATGAAATTCTCCTTTAGCCTGAGAAGACCATGGTAAAATTGAGATGGGAGAACAGAGATGGTCTTATTGCCTTCCTAGAGCAGACATTCCTGTCATGTTGTCCTTACTAAAATGCACGCACTCATTATCTGGTGAATAAAGCACAGCTGAATTGAGAAAGGCCTTTGGTTGTCCAGACTCCAAGAATGGACTCAGAGGCCAGAGGAGCAGCAAAAGCAAAGCTCTATTTTCCCATCATGCAAGGTCAAGGTGCAAGGCCGACAGAACAGACTGACACAGCCTCAGGCCAGAAGGCCCCTCCTGAAACAGCTCTTCCTGTTCCTCACAGCTGATCCCCTCTTACACACTGTGTGGATGTGTGTGTGTGTGTGTGTGTGTATTGTTTTTTTGCCTCCAGTAGAACCAAGCATTGTATAAAATGGATAGGAATATTAAAGTACATTTTTCCAAGAATATTTTGTAGGTCTGGGAATGTTTCCAACATCAGAGTGTATCTGATCCTATTCTATAATCAAACTTATGGTAATACGTCACAAAAGTGTTTAGCGATCCTTTGGTATATTGGAATACTCATCAGGACCTTTTGTCAATGCACTCAGGTTATGCATCACTTACATAAGTAATGTTCTGAAGGATGTGGAGACCCTCAGATGACTACTCTCAAGTCTTCAGACCCTTGTTTTATTCACTGAGTTCAGTATCTTTAGACAAGTAACTTTTGATAATTATGCCTCAATTCTGTTTGATCTATGTTGATATAAAGATTGAGTTTTAGGAGAAAGGTCACATATAACATTAAGACAAAGTTACTTAGTCTATTCTTATATTTGTTTTCTCATAAAAATTTCCATGAACAACATGACTTCTCAAGAGCAGATCAAACATGAAGTTGAGCAATGTGGAATGGAAAGCTGAACCTGGAGTTTAGCTTACCCTGACCTAGAGAATATAAGTATTAGGTGAAGAGTTTCCTCACTAAAGAATAACGGAGCCATACATTCCGATTTAAAGACCAAAATTCAACCTTCTGATAAACTTACATTTTTAAGGATTTCTGATTTTTAGATGACCTCATGTTAATTTTGGGAAGGGATATTGAAACATAAGAAGGAACTGAACCTTTCAGGGCCTACCATGTCATCTTTTTAAATAAAAAGATAATTTGGCAATTTAACAATTTGAACAGAGTGAACCTAGAAGAAAATATTTTTGATCTGAGTTTATATGCATTCTACAGCTCACTAAAATCCTGTCTTTTAAGGGCAACATTTTCAAATTAAGATGAAAATAAGAACTGTACATGGCTTCCAAGCTTCAACCAATGGGATTCAAGCTTTCAAAATGTATATGCCACATCCAACATCTACCTGAAACAGTATTTTAAAAATACTTGTCAATATTTTCTCTTCTTTTTTGTTTTAAAATTCAAAAGTTAAATAGCAAATATCCCCATGAAGAGATTGCTTCTCATTTTTCCTTTTAAATGTCATCTGATAACTAGTTTGAAGGTCAAGTCCAAGGTTCAAACATCTCATCACTTTATAATGGTGAATAATGTACCCTCTAAAATCAGGTTCTGATAACAGCAGGTTCCTGCTGCTCTGTGAATG
This sequence comes from Heterocephalus glaber, assembly GCF_053883595.1. Lineage (NCBI taxonomy): Eukaryota > Metazoa > Chordata > Mammalia > Rodentia > Bathyergidae > Heterocephalus > Heterocephalus glaber. The sequence continues at coordinate 2,589,919 of NW_028258321.1, forward strand.
AAATTCAACTGCATTTCTGGGAATATGACAATATAAATGAAAGAGTAGTGATCATTGACTGATGAATTTATTGGAAATGGTTTGTTCCACTTAGTCTTAGGTGGCCAGCATCTCCTCCACTAAAAGCATTGGATTTCTATTTGTAATACATTAGATTTATTTTAAAACAAATGAGCACTGGAGACTATCCGTGTCTCAGATGAGCTTCTTCATCCTAGACTTTACACTGCACACTACCTACAATTTATTTCTTCGCTCCTGTTCAAGCAGACTCCAGATGACCCATGTCACGCCTTTCTCGAGCCAAAAGTGATGACCCTGGCACACAATATGCCAAGGGAACCAGAATGGTGAATAGTATTCCACTTTGATTTCCCAGAAAGTCTTCTCTGTTGTTCAGAATGTTTTATGGTCTGATAGAATCCAATGAAGGCTATTTTATTCTTATTCAATATTACTTCAGAACAAGAACAAATGATACATCTGTGCATGAAAGCTAATTTTTCAAAGGCACACTTCATCCTAATACTGAATTTTAAATGCTCTTTAAGAAGCCTCTTGAAGCTTAAAAAATAATAAATCAAAGACCCTTGAGTACATGAGGTTTATCTTGGTGCTCTCTGGCGATGTTGCCAACAAGGAAAAGTTATGATCCTCAAGAAACAGTTTCTTAGAAGACCTCTTTGTCATTTTTGGGAGGACATAATTCATGAAGAGTCAGGTAGGGGAAATAAACTAATTGGGTAAAATATGAATATGGGTTGAGCGTGTTCTTCTCCATATGGAAAGACGTTTTATACAGGAGGTATTGCCTGAGGAAGGAGTTACCTATCCCCGGGTAGGGATGGCAGAGTATATTAAGAGACTAGAGAATGAAGGCAGTTCTCTTTTTCTACAGTGTCATCTGGAGCAAACCCTGGACTATTTGGTCTGTGGCATTCAAAAAACTGTGCTCACCAAGCAGTCACTTTGCGCCAGGACAATTTAATTCCAACAGCCGATTAGAACTGCCTCACTTGCCAGACTCACTAAGGATGGAGGACTTCCAGTCTCTTACCGTTCCATCTGCATGTTCCCGGGAAGCTTCACCTAGAAGAGGAGAATAACTTCTCTAGCATCGGGTGTTATTCCTAACACTGTGCCAGCTGGAAACATACTCTTGCGCTTCTTCAGCAGCAATCTGTCGTTCCAGTTGCAGACAGCACACATGGCCTGTGAGAATCCAAGCCATCTATGTGGTACCTGCCCTTTGCAGTCTATCTTCCTGACCCAACAAACAAACTCCATCCATGCTATTCTTTCTTTAAATCCTGGGACATTACTTCTTAATTCAGTGCCTTTACAGATACACATGGATGTATGCATGTATATGTGCAAATAAGATATATTCTTCCTTTGCCCCAATAACTGCTGTTTCTGCTTCCATTTCCCTTTATAATAAGTTCAGAACTTTTCCTGACTCTTCCATATAAGCAAGGTTCTCCCTACATAGTACACACATCTTCTGAAAAATAATATATTTCTATTTAAAATATTTACAGAAATATTTCCATAGTTGTGCATCTGTCACTAGATTTTCAGTTCCAGGGAGGTCTGGAACAGTGAACTTTCATTTCATCATATCTCTAGCACCTAGTGTAGAATTTCACAAGCAGACAATCAAGAATTTTGTTCTTTTGTTAAAAAATAAAATAAGGAGTGGAAATCTATCTGATTTGTGAATACAGAGTACAGTTTTGGATACTAATTTATTAAAATTATATTATGCAAGGAGCTTAAATATGTTTATTTTGAATGGCAAATAACCCACTGGAAAATGGTCAAGGAAATGAGTAGATAATTGATAACTCCTGATAATTATTTTATTTCAGACTAACTTTATGAGTAAGACAAGCATAAAAGCTAAATATAACATTAGAAATGAACGAGTCTCCGAAGGAATGAGAGTTATTAAAGGTGTTGATAATCTGCTGGGCCAATACCTGGAAGAGGAAGGAATTAAAAAGAAATGAGCCTGATGTTTGGAGTATTTTCCCAACTTGAGCTCATTTCTTAATGTTTGTTATTTCTTTTTTTTTTTCTTTTTGGTCCTAAGGATCGAACTCGGGTCCTTGGGCTTGTGCAGCAGTCGGCAAAACCACTGAGCCACATCCCCGGCCCAATGTTTGTTATTTCTATCATTTTTTAGAGTTTAAAGATAGCCAATAAGCTAAGCAAAGCAATAAGTAACCTTACAATATCTGTGGGAACAAGACCTTGGAGATCGTGGCTGAGCAATGAGGAAGTTCCCTCAAGTATTGGGAGCCTGCTGTGGTGCAACCTCAGAACAAAAGCAAACTGGAAATTGAGAGTTTTGTCCAAGGTTAAAGCCAAGCTTTGAAATATTCAAAATCCTTACTGGATGAAGATGATTGGTCTCTGGCTTAGCTACCCACACAGATGTAAGTTAAATTATTTTAGCTAGAGGCTGAGATTCTTTTCAATTTCTCATATACTAGGTCCTGTACTACACCGAAAAGGAGTCACACACCCCAAGAGGATAAGATCCGAATGAAAACCAAGACCAAACAATAGAATCAGGCATAGAAGGGTCTCAAATATTGGAATTATCAGATACTGTCTTCAAAATATTTACTGTTAATATTTTCATGATATTAAGTGCTAAAATAGAGAAATTAGACATGAGCATGTAAACCATTAAAATATGTAATGTGTGTTCATAGAAGTAAAATACAAAAGGAGAAAAAAATATGAAAAGTTGCTTATTTGTTGTGGTAGAAGTTAAATATAAAGTAATAAATAGGCTTGCTCATCTGAAACAAACAAAACAAACAATAAAACAAACAGTGAAACCTCTTTTTCTGGCAAGACTATAAAGGAAAACAGTAATTTTAAATGTTCTTGGAATAAGTGTGAATTGTTACAACATTGTAGAAAATAATCTAATACTATTATATATTAAAATTACATATATTTAGGGCTGGGGATTTAGCTCAGTGCTTCTGCCTCCTGCCTCAAAAGCTCAAGGTCCTGAGTTTGATCCCTGGTACCTAAATAAATAAATAAAACAAAATAGAGACACCAATATTTTTAAAAATACATATATTTGACATAACGTTATCATAAAATTCTTGAAAAATGTAGAGCATCTGTAGTTAAGGACACATGTCAATGTTCTGAACAAATGAAGCGAAACATACTTGAAAAAGCTGTACTTTTCAAATGCACTGAATAGGCAGGGTGGTTCTCCACTCCCAGGGAGTCTTCCCACCGGATGCCATTGACCATTCAGGGCAAACTTAGATCACAGGGGGCCAACAACCGCTCAGCCTGGGAGGGAGTCAGAGCCTCATTCAGGGGGAATTTAGATAGCAGGCCGTCTTGGGCAGCAGTAAGAGGAAGTGGACTTGGGAGGCACAACAGTCTTGTCTTATGACCACGGCAAGGGAAAAGTAAGGAAGAGAAAATTCACTGACTGCTAAAATCGTTGTTAGACTGTATTGATTACGGAATACTGTCAAGAAATAGAGCTGCGCATGCTCAGTAGAGCCCGGATGTTTTGCTTCTGCAGTTTGCAGCGTGAGTATGGTTGAAGCTGCAGGCGCCAGCTGGGGTCTGGCTGCGGCCTGCAGGGGCCTCTCCCTCTCCAGCCGCCACGGGGCCTGCGCGCACGCGCACACACTGACACATGCACACTGTCATTTTGCTAAACGAAGCAACTTTGATTTGGTTGAAGAATCCACCCACTTCTGCTGCTCGTGAAACTAAAAATATTTCCCGTCTGAACGCAGGCAACAAATCATACTTGGCTTAAACTAAAAATGTTGAGGTCATCTCATCTTTTGAGTGAGTCGTTGACCAGGGAAAGAAAGAGAATTTTCCCGGGCTTCAGGCCCAGTGGAGAAAGAGAGCGGATGGGGTACTATTTTCAAGGCAATTTGTGTGTTGTATATGAATATGGGAAAAATAAGGGGGAATATATCAGGTGGCCAACTTTGGTTTGGGGAAAAACAAAACATTGAGGGTGTTGGAGGGTGAGGGGATTAGATATAGCAAAAAGAAGAAATAGGGGAAGAGAAGGAATGACTTCATTAAAATAACTGTACATATATATATATATATATATATAATTACCTTGAAATTAATGAATGCTATCTTAGACTTTATTTTAGGTCACTTTAATTTTTATATTTAAATTTTTTATTTTTATATTTTATTACTATATTTGATATCACAAGTAAATATATGATATAAACAGCAAAAAGCCTCATTTCAGTGAGTGGAACAATTCTTCTATAATTTTAAAATTTTATTAGCACATAGGCAGTACATAATGATCGTGTTCATCGTGGGGAGCTGGTACATGGACCTGATGCATCTTAATTCTTTTTGTTTCCTCTTCCCTCCCTCCCTCTGCACTCTCTCTATTTCTTGATCTGCTTCCCATCTGCAAACATCTATCTCTTTGTTTCCTATTATTTGTCTTTGATTTTGCTATTTACATTAGTTATACTCAGAGTTTCTCATGTATGAAACCATGTGCTATTTAAGCTTGTGTGCCTGATTCGTTTCACTTAACATTACTGTTTCAAGGTGCATGAATTTTCCTACAAGTGTCTCAAATATATCCTTCTTTATGGCAGAGTAGTGTTCTCGTGTATGTATGTACCAAAGTACATGTTTAGAGTATGCAGCATTTACATTCATCTTATGGAGTAAGTACATGTACTAAATTTAGCTTGATCCTTTATACTATCCTTCCTTTCTTCACTCACTTCCTTTCCTCTGTCTCTACATCCCCTTTTCCAATTGTCGTCATTATTATTATTATTGTTATTATATTTAATTCATGTCTGCAACATATAAACATTACATTCATTGAGGTAGTTGGTACTCATACATGATGAATGTTAAATCTCACCCACCCTACACCCTTGGTCCTCTTCCCCTTTGTAAGAGATCTAGCTCAGCTTTCTGTTTTCTTTTATCAAACTTTTATTTTGCCCTTCATTTGTACTTTAGATTACTCAAATGACAGATACCATACAGTATTTAAGCTTGCGTCTCTGACTTATTTCACTTAATATTATGTATTCAAGGTGTATGCAATTGCCTACAAATGTCTGAAATGTGTCCTTGTTTATAGCCGAGTAGTATTCCAATATTTATAGATGCCACATTTTCTTTTTCCATTGGTCTATTGATGGACATATAGGCTGCTTCCAAGATTTAGCTAGTGTTACTTGTGCTGCTATAAACATTGGCATACATGTCGCTCTGAAATATGGTGTCTTTAGTTCTTTGGGGATGATACCTAGAAGGGGAGAAGCTGGGTCTAATGGAATTTTAATTTTTTCTTTATTGAGAAATTTCTATGACTTCTATAGCAGTTGTAATATTTTACATTTCCACTAACAATGTAGAAGGGTTCCTTTTCCACCACAGCCTAGGCCCATTTGTTATTATTTGATTTCTTGAAGGTAGTCATTCTTTCTAGAGTAAGATGGAATCTCAGTGTTGTTTTAATTCTCTAATGTCCAGAGATGTTGAACATTTTTTCATGTATTTGTGGACTGTTTGTATTTTCCCTGAAAAATGTCTGTTCATTTCACTTGCCCATTTGTTGCTTGGGTGTCTTGTGTCAGGGCAACTAATATTTTGAATTTTTTATGTATTCTAGATTTTAGTCTGAGGAATAGCTGACAAATTTTTTCCCATTCTGTTGGTTACCTCTTCATTCTGTGGTTGCTTTCTTTGCTATGCAGAAGCATTTAAATTTTATAAACTCCTACTTGTTGATTCTTGGTGTTATTTCTTGTGCAACTGGAGTTTTGTCCAGACTGTCCTTGCATACTGCAGTGACTTAAGAGTCTCACCTATTTTATTTTCCAGTAGGTTTTTTCTGTTAGCATTTAGCTCTTTAATCCATGTTCATTTTAGTTTAGTACATGGTGAGAGATATGGGTCCACATTCATTATTCTGCATGTGAATGGCCAGTTTTCCCAACACTGTTTGCTAAAGAGATTATCTTTGTCCTCCAATGTATGTTTTTGGTCCTTTTGTCAAAGACCAAATAGCTGAATGAGTCAGTGGTTCTTTCTAAGGACAAAAACCATGTGATCATGTCAATAGATGCAGAAAAAGCCTTTGAGAAAATCCAACAACCATTCATCTTAAAGACCCTGAAGAAAATAAGTGTAGAAGGACCTTATTGCAATCTGATAAAAGCCATGTATGGGAAACCACCAGCCAACATTTAATAAAGTGGGGTAAAACTGAAAGCTTATCCTCTAAAATCAGCAACAAGGAAAGGATGCCCATGGTCAATGTTTCTATTCCTTAACCATTAGCCAGAGGACTCAGGCAAGAGAAAGAAATAAAAGGAATATATATTGGGAATGAAGAAATCAAATTATCATTATTTGAGGATGACATGATCCTCTACATAGAAGATCCAAAAGTTTCCAACAAAACTCTCCTAGAATTAATAACCAAATTCAGCAATGTGGTAGGATCAACACACAAAAATGAATAGTGCTCCTGTACACCAATAATGAAGTCACTGAAAAAGAAATTAGCAAAAGAATACAATTCGTAAGAACAAAATTAAATGTGTAGTTATTAACTTGACCAAGGAAGTGAAAGACTTATACACAGAAAATTATAGTACTCTGAAAAATGAGATTGAAGAGGACATCAGAAAATCGAAAAACATTCCTTGTTCCTGGATCAGCAGCACTAATATTGTGAAAATGGATACACTTCCACAACTGATGCATAGATTTAATGCAGTCCTAATCAAAATACCTATAGCATTCCTCACAGAACTAGAGAAATCAACCCTAAAACTCACATGGAATAAGAGACTCAGAATAACAAAAGCAGTCCTAGGCTTCCAGTCTACAGTGATAAAAAAATAATGGCATGGTATTGGAACAAAAGCGCGCATATGTATCAATGGAACAAATTTTGAAGTCACATAAACTATTTTTGGTAGAAAACTCAAACTTTTCTCTATCAAATTGAAGTAAAAGTTTGAGACTGAAAAGGCTGTGAAAAATTTTGAAAGGTGACCAACCTGAGAACAAAACTCAAATGCTTTTACATTGCTTTTTGAGCCAAAGCTTAATTTGGGAGCCATTTATTCTGGAAAATAACAGAAGCACGTTTCTTTATAACTTTCTATGTAGAACATAGGCATTATCTCTTCAAAGAGCCATCCCCGCATTAAGCAGAGGAGGACTCAATAATTTTTCTTCCTCAGAGCAATAATGATGTCCATAGCCACAGCAGACTCTGCATAATGCTTAGCAAATTGATGAGCTGTAAGTTAAAGAAGAAACAATCATAATTTGATAATTTTTCTGAAATGCATTTAAAAGCCTTTTCACATTCATCTTTGTGATTCATAAAGGAGGGAGGCAGGCTGGTGACTTTTAAATGCTTGAAAATGATGCCTGTGGCCCTCTGCAGAATCTGATTAGAGCTTTGATGATTGATTGTTTGCCTTTAGCACAGAGAGGGAAAAAGCCTAGAAATTGAACCAAGTAAATCAGCAAAATCTTTCTGGTTTATAGGGAGCACTCAGACGTGATTCAAAAGTATTTTAACCAAGATTTCATTTTTTGTAAATATATGTTGCCTTCGAATATGAAGTATTCATTTCTGTGACTTTTCCCCGAACTGCACATTAATCCTGTCTGCGGGAACGCCCACTCTGCCACCTTACCCAGGCCGCAAGGCTGGTGTGATTTACTCAAGCGACAGTGTACCACTCTATTTGTATTCCTGCTTCCCTTTGGCAACCTCTAAGAACTCGTGCCAGTCTTGCTGAGAGACACTAACATTGAAAAACACCAGAGGTAAGCAAAGTAAGAAACCTGCTCTTTGCTTGGAAATTCCTTTACATCTGCTAAATGACCCTTTGTCAATCTGACATATAGGACAAGCTGCCACGCATCATTAGCTTGAGCTTTACTGCATTGATTATACATTCATACCTCTCCATAATATCAAGTACCAGAAAAGATAATTAACAGTATCCTCCGTCTAGACAGGGGTTCTTCCAAAAGGGTTTAAGCAGATAATTGCCATCATGGTGGGATTTATGTCACCTGGAACATGATGTTGTAGCAAATTCCTGTAATTGGCCAGGCGAGTTATATATAGTGATGAAGAAAATAATACCTATATATTTACATACTGACTTTGAATGTAAATAACATACTTAATTCTGTCTTAAAATGCATTGAGCAGCCCAACAGGTCTTATTAGCTACTCATATCTGTGCCAGGAATTCTGGCAATTACTTTGTGCCAATAGCATCTTGTTAGCCTTCCTGAGAGCTTACTGTGAGTCAGCATTGTAGAATCAGCATTTACTGAGCACTTGTGTGATTCAACATTGCAAGTTTCTTAAGGGTAGAGGCCAGTCTTCATTACTGGTCTTGATAGTTTAATAAAATGCCTCATATGGAGTAACATTTTCTCTAACAAGTGTTTTGAATGAGCAAACATATTAAGCTGTATAATTCTTGTGTAAGCCTAACTCCATCTTCCTCCCACAAAAACTATTAAATAAATACTTTTATTGGCCTTGTTTTATAGAAATTAAAATTTAAAACTAAAGAGGATTATTAATGTTCTATGAAGACACAACTGATTGGAGTCTTAGAGTAGTGTTTTTGAGGACTTGGGGACATAGAGGCCCACTGAGAGGTTTTAAGAGGAACAAAGTGACCATGAGAAAGATATTCTAAGAACAGCAGCTCTGTGGATGAGTTGATGAGTCCCTTGATCTTCAGATGCTCTCTGGAGTTCACTAACTTTCAAGTAGCTGAAATCATTCTGTATTCATCTCTTACTGCTGGGATAACAAGTTGCTATAAGCTTGATGGCTTAATACAACATAAACATGTTAGAAGTTTCAAAGGCCAAGAGACAAGAAGGGGTCCACTAGGCCCAAATCCAAGTGTTGTGAAGACTGTTCCCCCTGGAGGCCCCAGAAGGAATTCGTTTCCTGGCCTTTCCTGGATTTGTGAGGCTGTCCAGATTTGGAGTCCCGATCCTGCTTCTCTCTTTGAATACAGCCCTGGTCAGAGGAGCCTTTCGAATATGATGTCACCTGACTGTAGCAGCTTTTGGCATCACATCGCCTACTCTGACTCTTCTTTCTTTCTCTTGTAATCCAGGACAATCCCCGGTCCCAGCATTTTACCCTGACCTTGTCTGTAAAGACCCCTTTCCTCTATATAAGGTCATAGTTTTAAAGTTCCAGAGATTAGGTCATGGATATCTTTGGGGACCCATTATCCTATCTATCACTTAGTTCACACAGAATAGAAAGAGACTGAGAAAACTCTCCAAAGTTTCATTTGGGAGCATTCCTTCCAGAAGGGAGTAGATTAGCTCTTTTAATCTAAAGCAACATATTAAGGTAGTTCAGCGAGACATGTTTTGAGTGGAATCAAAAACTAAATTACTGAGCGTAAATATGTCTGCATGTGGACCTTTTGTGTGAGAGACCAAGTTATAAACAACGAATGTGGGCTCACTTGTTACAGATATTAGGAAATCACTGTGGAAAAGTAAATCCATGTTTGATAATGAAATTGACAGGCAATGGGCTCCATGCCCTTCTCTTTTGAAAGGGACACTCAGAGGTGGATGCACATTTGCGGTGAGAACTTCCTTACAACTCAGATCATCTGGCTTTCTGTACAGGAATCTTTGAAGCACTTTTCAATTAGACTAAAGTTGTATCTATTCACTTATCTTACAGGCAATGGTTTACTCTCCCAAACTAATTAATCTAATTCCGGTGACTTTTCCTTAATAAAATTTTTATGATTTTATTTTTCCTTGCACTAATTGCTCATCCAATTTCCATTGTGTACAGGCTTATTCAGTCTTAGGCATCCTTTAGTTTTCAAGGGGTTTGGTTTCAGGATTCCCCTCAGATACCATAATTTGCTGGTGCTCAAGTTCCTTATGGAAAATGGCAAGTATTTATATATAACCTGTGAATACTCCCATATATATTAAGTCACCTATTGATGTCTTAGTTACATTATCATTACTGACACAAAACACCTGACACCCACAAGTTAAGGGAGGAAAGGTTTATTTTGGCTCACAGTTTGTAGAAGTTTCTGTCCACAGTTGGCTGGCTCCGAGGCCAGGCAGCATGGCAGAGTGGTATTGCAGAAGAGAAGCAAGCAGGATGAGAGATACACCTTGCAGTGACCCATCTCTTCCCTGCAAGCTTCGCCTCCCAAGATCACAGCCAGCTTTAAGCCCAGCAGTGGACTAACCCAGTATCCCATGTTCATGATGCAGTATCACACACCTGTGACCCAGTCTCCTCCTAAGCCCCACCTAGGAGTGCATGATCTAGATAGAAGCTGCAACAGTTGGTTACTTCTAATACTTGCTACAATGTAAATGCTAAAGAAACAGTCCTGATACTGTATTGTTGAGGAAGTAATGACAAGAAATCTGTGTCTGTCCATGTTCAGGACAGATTCCTTTTTTATCAAAATATTTTTGATCTGTCATGCCTTGGAAGTGATCAGTAGATATGGAACTTGAGAATACAAAGTGCCTACTGCATTCCAGATTTTCTTATGCTGTTCCCAGCTGTATGTTTAAATTTTCACTGTTTCTTTGAGGGAATTTTTCTATTTATTTGTGTAGCATCTTATCCCCAAGGTACAAAGGAACTTCTGTGGGAAGAAATAAGTTGCAAAGGCTCTGGAGCTCCTCCAACATGAATCTGAGCACCTCAGCGTTGGTTGGTTGATTCACATGTTGGCTTTCACTGCAGAGCTATTGTCAGGTGGGGAATTAATTTAAGTGGCTGTTTTCTGTCAAGAGTTATTTGGCCAAGAGGGGTTCTTCACTGAGGACTGAACATCATTCTGCCTCGGATACATTGCTTCTGCTCTTCGTCTTTCCTAGATTATTATTGCGTATCCAGGTCCTTGGATCTTGAGAGCCAGCTTGTGTTTCTTCATCTGGTCTGTGTGAGACTTCCCTGTAGCTTTTACTTCAGCCAAGAGCACTTTCTCCCACTACAAGACTCGGTGTGACACTTAATATTTATCATGTGGTTCTTTTCTTTAAGGAACAGCGTGGAGTGGGTGGACAGTACATCGTGCATAATGGAAAGCAAGAAAGGAAGACGTGACTGGAAGGAAAGAAGAAAGAAGGAATTTAATATTGTCTGTATGATGTCGTGGTGCCACTGAACTGCTTATTTGTGTTTATTGGTTTAACTTTTTTATGTAAATAAAAATATACCCAACTAGCTTGAAGGGAAGAGAGAATACAACAGGTTTAACATTTATCAACCACTTTATAACATGTTATGAGTATTATGTGATTATCCTCCTTAATTTAATCTTCATAGTAATCCCATAAAGTTTCACCAAAGAAGAAATTGAAGCTAAGAGAGTTAGGAACATCGCCTCATCCCACAGTACCCTGGGGGGCTGGACTGAAACTCCAGGGTGAGCCACACACATTTCTTCAGGTGTTCAGGCAGCTTATCACTACTTTCTAAATCTCACCCTTTGCAAAAAGCAGAAGTCATCTCACATTTTATGAATGAATACATAAAATATAGAAGTCTTTATTAGAGGACATTAATGACTTGTAATATAATACTAAGCTTTCACAAGTCTTCTGCTAGCACCACCACTTCCATTGTTGCAGCTATTTATAGCTCAGATTCTAGATGTCTGTCTTGGTTTCAGTTAACTCTACCATGCACCAGCTGTATATTTACAGTCAGTTTACCCTTTTGGTGCTTCAGTCTTCTTTTTTAGAAGAGGAGAAATAATTGTACTTAATAATAGGGTTACAATGATGATTCAGTGCATTCACCACATTTCTTAAATGCTAATAACCATCGGCATTTGCTGATCTCTGACTGCTACAGTACCACGACCTCCATCACAAACATGTAGTGGGATTTTAATGAGTGTCAGTCTTGTGCTCATGTTATCACCGCCAGCTTCCTGATAGCCCTGTGAAGTGTGGGCTGTGACTGCTCCCTTCTCCTGAAGGAGAGACTCAACCTTAGACTAGGCAGCTCTTGCCCAAGGTCCATCAACTGTCAAGTTTTAGAACTGACAGCCAGATCTTCCTGATTCCCATAGTTTCAGTTACTAAAACTAAACTGAAAATCTTGGCCTCTTCTGATCCACTGAAGGTTGGCTTTTTGTATCATTGCCTGTGTGTGCAGCACCTACTCCAGTACGTGCTATGTGCGTAAAACCCCATTTGTCATATTCATTATTGTCCTAATTAGTTGCTTACTTAGCTACATTCAGCAGGTATCTCCATGATTCTGCTGCTGTGTTGGAGATTAGTATCTGGTGTGAGGGTTGCCAAACTGGGAAGGCAGTTGAGTGTTGTCCTTGCCTTTCTTGATTCTCATTCCTTTGGTTTGTACCAGCTGTTCCACATACAGACACACAGACATGCACACTTACGCAAACACTCACTTACATGGATGTGTGCACACAACCGCATGACGCAGAGTTTCTACTCTCCTTTCCCTGAGAAGATTACCTGCTATCAAAATGGGATGCCTTCAGTCAGCGGCAACACTGTGGATTTCTTGAAGTGTCCCCGTGGCTTAGGGGAGCCCCTGCGTACAAGAGCTCTCTCAGGAGAGCCCCACTTAATTTGCCCTTGAGAAAGCAACTTGCCCTGAGCAATGTTGGGAGAGTACGCTGATGTGTGCCCAGGACGCACCTCACCGGGACGTGTACAGGTGTCCACTCCTCGGGGGACTTCCTGGTCCTCTAAGGAAGTGCCCCTCCAGCTGGCACCAAGGGCAAGGGCTAGTTCAGGAGGGTGTTCCTTTGGATGCAAGCAGGGAACTCTCTTCCCTTTTTTATGTTCTCTTTTCTTTCATGTAAACAGGCAAACAACTGCCTGCTTGGCTGAATTCCCTCTAGTAGCCCTGAAATAAATCATTATGTTAATTTTTTCACATGAGCAATGAGGGGATATTTAGATAAAGAATGACTGGAGTTGAAAAATCATCCATAGGGCTGGGGATTTAGCTCAGTGGTTCTGGCACCTGCCTCGCAAGTGCAAGGTCCCAAGTTCAATCCCCGGTACCCCCCCAAAAAAGAAAAATCATCCATACTGTACTATATCACTTCCTCTGCCATTGGCTAGAAAATTCTGGGGTAATTTTGTTGGTATAGTGCTGAAGAGTAGAACTTTGGCATCTTATAGAACTTAGCTAGGTACTGGCTCTTTCACCTATAACTGTGTTAACCTGGGTGTCTGTTCATGTCTAAGCGTGTATCCACACAGATGTCATAATAGTTTCTCTGCTATAGTATTGCCATGTGGAGAAAAAGGGATGCCATATTATCCTACTAAAATCTCAAGACTTGGTAGGTCCTGCTAAATAGCTGCTATTGTGTCATTATTAGTAAAGGGAATTTCTGTTTGGCTGTAGGAGGTGTAATTCTATTCTGCAGAAATATGAAAAACAAATGGAATCATCTTGAGAAGAAATAGAATTCTATAAACAGGACGATGACCAATAATATGACTTGTAAGCCTGCATCTTTGCATCTCAAATTCTTTTCATTTAAATTAGTTTGTTTTAAAGAATGACCTCTTTGAACAACAGCAAGGAAAACTGTCTGATTATTTTTAGTTATATTAAGACCAAATACTGAATCAAATATTCGTATCAAACAACAGAAGATTGACTAGTATTATAATGTCTTATAATAATGCTATGATTTATTTAAATGCACTGACTCATGGGGCCCTGTCAGGAAAATGCACAGCTTCTTTTTTCTTATGTGGTTTGTGATTCATTTGCACCCCCAAAGAGAAAGTGCCATCCCACGATACTCCTAAGGTGCTTGAATGAGTATATGGACAATTTTCACCCTTTCCCCCAGCACTTCATAAATAGAGACCAAATATAAAACACATCTATTCATTCACTACTTCACTCATCAAATATTTATTGTGTCTTCTCTGAGTTCTTTCCTGTGACACCTGTGTGGTATCTCCTGGGTGGTATCTCCTTTGTGTCCTCATTCAGCATAGGACATATTTGCAGTTGCCTATCAAGTGCTTATGATACATATTTGAGTAATATTAGGCTGTCTTTGCAATCATTGCTACAAACAGTGATAAAGGTATGTGAAAAAAAACTCAACCAAGCATAATACAGGATGAGATAACTGTTTTTGTACTGGCAAGGCTAGAGGGAATTTTTAGTGTGTATATTTGCATATGTTTGCATATTTGTGTATATATGAGTACTTTCCATTATCTCCAATTTATTAAATCTCATAGATCATAATTCTATGGTAAGAGACCTACAGTAATATTTGATTACCTCTGTTTACATATATGATGTGACTTAACCTTTGTTTTCATTCTTTGTTTTCCATCTGCATCCTCCCCCCAGGTGACTTCATCCAGTCTCATGGCTTTAGACAGCATGCATTTGCTGATTACTTCTCAATTTCTCTCTGGCCCAGCCTCACCTTTGAGCCCCATGCATGAAAATCTAGTTGCACTCTTGATATCCCTACTGAACATCGAATAGGTGTCTGCACAGCAACATGCCCCAAGAGAACTCTGGCACAGGCACCCCAAATAGCCCCAGTGAGTTTCTTACAGAATTTCCTTTCTGTGCAATTCCATGTCTCAAAGCGGTGTTTCAAAACATTTTTCAAATTAAAAATAATCTGTCCTTGATCTTTCTCTTCCCTTCCTACCTTATATATTACCAGTAATTTCTAGAAGCTTTGTTTTCAAAGCATCTCCAATCTGACCACTTCTACTGAGTTACCACCTGAGCCTAGCTGACACCCATCTGCCCTGTCAGCTGTGCCCTGATCCGGCTCCCCTCTTTCGGCCCCAGCCCCCATCACATCAGTTCTGCACCCAGCAGCCAGGGTGACTTGTTCGAAACACAGCAGAGCATGTCAGAGTCCACTCAGAACCATTCAGTGATCTCCGATCACCCTTGGAATGACGTCCTTGCTGTGAAGGCCCAGACTCTCCCTTCACACACACGGGTTCCTCCTGGAACTTTGCCTGGCATCGTCCTTCTCAGTCACATTGCTTTGGCCATACTGGCCTCCATGGTTTCCCTCGCACTGCGAGCTGGGCTCGTTTGGAAGCATCAGTGTGCTATCCACTCTGGCTGGATTCTACTGATCTCAGTCTCTTTAATGCCAACACCACCTTCTCTGCATCCTTTGAAAGCGGCACCTCCTCAGAGAATCACTGTGTGAGTAACCAAGCTACAATATCCACCACTACCCACCAAGTTTTTGCCATTTTTTATGTTCACCTGGGCACCCACATTTGCCGATACATGTAACACACATATCTATATGCTTCCTTATTATTTACTAGTTTACTACTGCTAAATATACTCATAGTTTAATTTTTGAATTGTTCATAACATTTTGGTTGTATGCTTTTCTTATAAAACTCCTCCCTCCTTCCAAGGTTGCAAACACCTCAAACCTGAGACCATGTCTGTACCTACTGCAGAAATCAGCACATAATAATTACTCAATAAATGTTGTTAAATTAAATTGAATCAATACAATGCCCTTCACATTTATTACTCATTTGCTTGCATAGATTTTTAAATTGACTAAGAGATTAAACAGATCATTTGTGCAGGCTCATACAAAGCATTAAATAGTTAAAATATAAATATATAGGTTGAGGTTGCTGGCATTAAAATTCCAGTCCTTCTTTGGAACTTACATCCTGATAGATTTCACACGGAGTCACTCTGAGGTAGATAGAAGGCAACTATTTTCATTGTCAAATTTAAGAAAATTGAAAACCTGTGCTGGTTTCAATGTTACAGACTTTAAAATCACAAATGAACATTAGAGCATTACTAGCTAAGTCCCTATAGAGATATACTGAGGCTAACAAAAACTAGGAATTTCCAAAGACCCTATAAACGTAGAGGACTAAATGAGCAGATTTATGGGAAGGTCTCCCTTTCTTGGCATTTTTCTTGGCATTTTTCCTCAAGTCTTCAGCTCCCAGGTTTCTAAATCTAGAAAGACTGAGAAGCTCAGACTGATGAGCTTCATTTAATCCTGAATCAAATAGTCAGGACAGAGTGGACTGAGCAACTTGGATGAGGAATTTGCCTCTGCCTGTGAGCTGGGGCTATGGGGGCCAGGAGTGCACACAGCCTGTGGAGCTCAGGCCTTAGGTTCAGCAAGAACAGAAATCGTCACAAGAGAAAATTGGGAGCAAGGAGCACAGCAAAAGCCACACACTTCTGGCCAAGTGCTGTGTATCAGTAGAGAGGCAGAGGGGCCTTGCTGTCCTCTAGTGTGCTAATGTCCAGTCTCGCATGCTGACCCTTACTAGGAGGGCTGAGCTCCGCACGCACAGTCTGGATGTATACTCTTCACTCTTCTCTGCATGTTCAGTGTTTTCTTGTCAGTAACTTTGTCTCTGCATAGTCAGTGTGTTTGTTACTGAGCCAACATTCCTTGCCTGTTCATAGCCCATACTCCTCTTACAGAGGCAGCAGCCTTCCTTCTAAATACTGCTTTTTACTGCTTACATGAGCATGTCAAGTTTTGATGGAGAATGATCAAACAAAGTGATTTTGTCTGTGTTTTTCCCTAACTCAGATATACTCACAGCATTCCCCAGCGAGCCTACTTTACATGCCCACTATGTGTCATTTCCTCCTCTTCAAATAACTGTGTATAGCCTTATTGTCTCTCCTCCAGCCTCCTCTGTTTCAACAACTCCTTATTCTCCCCAGTAACTTCATAGTTTATTGAATTAATAGGAACAATAAATACATTTTCCATCATTCTGTCTACCAGCCTATCTGCATTTATACTTATATTCTTATTGTCCTTACTTTAAAATGGTTGAGTGTATTCTTGCTTCTACACAAGGCTGATCCTCGCACTGGGGCCAGAGCCTGTCCTCCTGCTCAAGGACTCATGCCTGCTTCCTAGCCACTCTTTTCAGAGTCACCAGTCTTTCTTTCTTCATCAGACAATTATCTGATTACTATAAAAGTATGTTAATATTTATTTTGAAGTACATTCTGTTGAGTCTAATGGGTAACATTCTGCTTTTGTGTTTCACAGCTATGAAATCTTTAAAAACACACTATGGTTTCTGTTTCCGTTTTATCACCTAGCACCTTCTGACCAATCTGTCATGATTGTGCATCTGTCTCCATTGAGACCGTTCTTGTGTCAAAGTTGTAGATATCCTGTGTTGAAACGTGATTGTTTCTTTGTTCTTTCCTAGAACTATAACAAGCACTGTCTCTGACTGATGATCCTATGACCTTTCAAACTCTCTTCTCCTGACTTCTGGGCCACTCTCTCTCTGGGATTTCATACTTCCCCGGCACTTGTCTTTAGCCCACTTTGCTAAGTGTTCCTCTTCAGCTCAGTTTCTAAGTGCTGCCTGTCCTGTGCCTCAGTTCTGAACCTCCTTCTAGTACTTACTCTTCTTAGGTAAACCCACTCAGAACTCTCCCTATAAATATCACTTACATACCTTCCAGCTTCAGTTTCACTCCTTAAAACCTGACCTCTCCCATGACCAGGGTATACAATTACTGTCTACCACCCTTGCTGCTTGGAATTCTAATGGATATCACAATGTGGATCTGGACTGAAATTCTTAACTGCTGCTCATTCTCACTCAACTTCTTCTGTCTTCTTTCCCATTCCAGTAAATCCTTAACCAACTCCTTCTCTACTCTTATTATATGCAATCCACCAACAGTATGGAATGCTACTTCCAAAATGTATCAAATAGCCACACACTTCCCTGCCTTTCACTACTATTTTTTTTTTAATTCTTTTATTGGTACATCTTAGGTGTAGAATACATTTACATTTATCACTGGGTGTTTGTACCTGCACATGATGGATCTTGGTTCTTATTTTTCCCCATTACCTGTGCGCCCTTCACCCCCTCCACCCTTCCCTATTTACACAGATTTCATTTCCATTTTTTTCTTTTCTCATAATTTTTCTTTTCCCTCCTTTCCTTTCCCCTTCCCCACCCACCACCCCTACACCTTTGGACCTTTTCCTATTTCAAATTATTAATTATTCATTTTAATCATTTGAACCATTATTTACACTTTCAGTTTCTCACACTACAGAAACTATTCGGTACTTACAAATGTGTGTCTTATTTAATTCACTTAAGAGTATGGCCTCAATATGCATCCATTTAGCTGTAAATGTCTCTAGTTTCTCATTCTTTATGGCTGAGTAGTACTCCATTTTACAAAAAAAAAAAACCCACATTTTCTTTATCCAGTCTCCAGTTGATGGGCATTTGGGCTGTTTCCAAGTTTTAGCTATCACAAACTGTGCTGCTATGAACATGGGTGCACATATATCACTGTGGTAGGATTCTTTTAATTCTTTGGGGAAGATACCCAGCAGGGGAATAGCTGGGTCAAATGGGACCTCAAGTCCTAGTTCTTTGAGGTATCTCCACACTGATTTCCACAGTGGTTGCACCAGTCTGCACTCCCACGTTTCACTCCTATTGCTTTCATTCAAGTCATTGTTTTATCATTTTTTCTCTTCTCAGTACTGTGAGTCCAACCCATGGCTTCACAATGAGCCATACACAACCCTTTTTAAATTTAGAAATAGAATCTCACTAGCTTGCTGGGTAGCCCAGGCAGGACTCGAACTTGTAATGCTCCTTTCTTAGCCTCCTAGGGTACTCGTGTTACAGATATGCACCACCAGGCCTGGCTACCATCCTATCTTGCTTGGTATTTTAAAAAATTTTTTATCAGTACATGTTTGCAGCACATGATTATAGTTGCTTGTGGGAGGGTTGGTACTTGTACATAGCACATCTTATTTCTCTTTTTGTTCCCTTGCTCCTCTGTTAAGTAAGATAACTCAGACACAAAAGGTTAAATATCACATGGGTTCTCTTGTATGAGAAATCTGAAGTATAGATAAAGAGCAAAATAAAAGACAGATAACAGGAAACAAGAAAATAGATCTTTTCAAATGTGAAAAGGACCAAGAGTTTCCTGGAATTCTTTAGCAAATGCTTAGCTTTTAATATAACCCTTTGTCTATATTCAGCCCATTTTTAATGTTTTTAAAGTTTTAAGCAGGTAACTTCCCCCACCCCAGCAAAACACAAAACCATTCAGTGGGTTTCATGGTCTCTCCCCTGGTGTGCTGAGAGGCTCTTCCTCTTTATTTTTGCCTGTTTACTTCTCTTGCCAACCATATTTCAACTTCGCTACTGTCATCTGAAAAGTCACCCATCTAGTCCATTTCTATCATGCTACCACATTTTCATCACCCTCAGAAGACTTTTCTCTAGAGACTGAAGTGGTTTTGTGTTACCTCTATGTGCTTAATAAATACTTTCATTGCTGTTTTCGCACAATGTCACTGACATTTTGTAGGGCAAGGATTTGTTTATGTTACTTTGTTTTCTAAAGAAATAAAAGCAACACCTAATTTGATTTGAATTATAGTAATTAAGACACAATACAGAAGCACAATGAAAATAAAGCAAGAAGCAAACTGAACCCTAAATTGAATATTTTTGATGTAACATGTAATTAACAAGAGTGGAACAAATCTCCTTTAGAGAAAATGGGTGGGAATAAGAATCCATCATATTTGTAGGTCTTATTAGACTTCTGCTTTGACATTTGATGGAAAAGAAATCTATTAGCAAATTATCTTTACTCTTTACTGTCCAGTCCATGACCTTCCAAAACACTGTAGTATATTCTATGCCAAGATTAAAACTGGCCTGTAGTTTTCCTTATGGTTCATGTTTGGGCTTAACAGTAGCCCAAGCAGACAGACTTTGAAGATCTAAGTCATACCACTGAATGATCTGGTAAATGTAACAGTTTACCTAATGGAAACACAGGGAACTATGGTCCTCCAAAGAATCGTTTTTAATTTTGCATATTGGGCTCATGGATATATCCTTTAGAAATTAAACAAATGTGTCAGTTTGATGATTTCCATTATCTGTGGATTGAAATATCTATCAACTAGTCATTTGTCACCTGTAATGACAACATGCATTGTTTATAGTGCCCAGTAGCTGTTCATCCTTTTTCTGACAGCAGTGCTTCATCTATGCCCCCAGGAAACACTTCTTCCTTCTCCTCTCAGTGCACAGGTCGTCTATGGAGTCAGCTGTCACCAGCTCCAGGGAATGTGTTTATTAGCTCTGTCAATCAGAATTCCTCAGGCCCTAGGCAAGGCACTTGGTTCAGTGATAGGCAGATAATCAGAGGCAATAAAAAACCAAGAACTCTGTTGGGGCCACTGAGAAAAAAGCACTCTTCTCTTTCCCTTCTTTCGTCATGACAGAGTGGGAGTTTGGACCTGTTAAGCCGTGTGCCTACCTCAAAGACAGTGAGAATGCAGCTGAATGGGGCTGGGGGACATAGTGCAGTCAGGTTTCCCCATTGCCCCATCCTGATCTCTGTTAGTTATGGAGACCAGGAAGTTCTAACTTGTGTGTTTGTTTGTTTTGATTGTCATTTCATGTTAAAAGTGTTTCCCATGAAATTTTCATTTTCATATGTAAAATCACTATATGTGGGTGTGTGTTTACATCGGAAACGCTCCCCAAAAGTCTTGTGCTCAGAGGTGGGGGTGATTTGGGAGGTGACTCGATAGTGGGGCACTGTATTCATCGGTGGATTCGTTCACTGGTGATTTTGTAGCTGACAGTGCTTTGTGGAAGTGGACCCTGTTGGAACAAGTGGTTCACTGGAGGTGTGACCTGGAAGGGTGTGCTCTCTCCCCGGCCCCTCTCTTCTCCCTTTGCTGCTGGTCACAGTGATGTAGACTGCTCTCCCCAGCAGGCTCCTCTGCCATGCTGCCTCCACCTTGGAGCAGCTGACCATGGACTGAAACGGTGAGCTGAAAAGAAACATTGCCTTTTTGAAGTTACAGGCATGGGATATTTTGTCCCAGGGATGTGAAGGTGACTAATACAAGACTATTATATAGTCTGCCTTATCAATTGATATCAAGAAAAATGGATTTATTGACTTTCTCATATTGGTGCCACAATTTACATTAACCTGTACTGATTTTCAAGGTGTATTTATGGTTGATCTGATGGCCATGTCACACCATATTTTTGAGAGCACTGAACATAAAAATTGTATTAAATGTGAATATATTATTGAGAATGATCTTTGCGCATTACTTCATAGAGGTCACTGCATTGGTCTTGAGGTGAATTACAAAGAAGTTAAAAAAGAAGATCTTGTCATTCCCAACTCTCATTTCTGATTAAGAGGATAAATTGCTTATTTGAAGTATTTGAAGGAGGAAATAGCTTTATATTAGTTGCAAGGTGAGAAATATCATTCAATCTGATGGTTCAGAAAAGAGGTAGATAACAGTGGTGTTGGGTGTCTATGGGAGGACTCATGGAAGAGTGCTGAAAAGTTAAATTAGATTTTAAAGGCTATGTAGGCTACATGCAGTTGGAGAGGACTCAAGAGACTGCTTTGGATGAGAGGCATACAGCAAAGACTTTGAGCCATTGGGAAATGAAGTGCCGGGGAGGCAAGTGTTACTTTATAATCTCAAAACTCTCCATGAGAAGGCCTTATTTGTGGATTGTATTCCAACACTTTGAGGTTCTGTGCAGTTATGTAACGTGCCCCAGTTACCCATGTTGTAGATAGAACCGTGATAAGTGAAATCATCCATGTCTTGTTGCAGTGAGGACTTCTGCAGGGTCTGACAGGCATGGTTTGTAGGCAGGCTCTCCTGCCAGCCAGGCTGTGGAACTTGGGAGAATTCTCAGGATCTCTGAAGGCCATCTTCTGTTTACCCACACGGTGCGCCTTCCACGCTGAATCAGAATCTCGGTATCATTTTCAGTGACGGGGGCTCTTCTGTTCTCATGACTCTGGGATAGAAGTTAGGTGAGAAGAGGCATTGCTTGTTTCATTCTGTCTCTGTTTCCCTGGGGACATTTTATGTGCATCCCCGAGTGCCTTCCCCAGATGGTTTATACAGGTTAGAGTGAAATTAAAATCAGAACCAGAAAACTAAAGCCTGTTTTGCATTAGATGTATTTAAAGTCTATTTGTAAATTTTTCTAACAGCTGCAAAGTGGCTTTTTAATGCATCCAGTAAAAGAAATTAGTTTGCAATGAAAGTCTTGTCATAGATCATTAAGATCATCTTCCTACCTCTCGGCCAATTTAGGAGTGGCTCAGACATTTGGACCACCCTGCCAAATAAATCTAATTTGTTTATGGCTATCAGGAATGGAACATTAGGTTTGGTGATTTTTGGTGACTGCTACGTTTACCATCTTACCAGCCTTAGAAACGTTTTGCAGAATATATCTTTCTCTTGGTTATTAGGGTGTGGGAACATCAGCCTCAGTATTTATTGGTGTTGATAATCCTTTCCCTTGAGATCTGTGTCGCTGTCTTTTACCATTAAGGTAAGGAATAGTCACTCAGAATGTTATCCTGAGTGGGTACCAGAGACTTTACCTTTAAAACTCCCTTTCAGTCTTGTTTTGATTTTTTTCTGATTATTCAATTATCTGCTGATGCTACTGCCTTATCAGTGTTCTTCTTTTACATTCATAGTGGTACCAAGGGATGAATAGGCTTTAAAACTAATGTTTCATTTTTGTTCAATTTTATAAAAAATACTGGAAATGAGGCAGAATGCAGAATTCGGGGATGTAACAATCATATCAGAAGCCAGAAGCAGGCATCAAAATACTCATTTGAAGGAGTCCAAAGCTGAAGCTAGTGGAGGAGAGCCAGGTAATAGGCAGGTTCCACAATAGGGAAATATGAACAAAGCTACAGGAAGCCAGAGCGAAAGGGCATGACTAAGTCAGAGCAGTAATCAAAAGGCAGAAGGACAGTGTGGGTCAAAACCTAGCACACATCAGATGTTTCCTTGCAGACAAAGAAATGATACTGAGATCAAATTCAGTTGAGCTAGGGCCTGATGTTTATGACTTTTTTTTTCCTGATGCTTATGACTTTTATTTTTACTTGTTATTTAAATCTCTTCCACATTCAGGAGCTTCTACTTCCAGAAATACTTTAAACATCAAGCGATTTATAGCAGCCTTGATTGAGAACTGGTGTGTGGTGCTTTGCATATATTATCTCTAATCCTCATAAGAACTCTCAAGGTAAGTATTTTTACTTCAGTTTTACTGATGAGGAATTTGTGACTCAGATTGATTTAGCAAATCTGTCTAGGGCTCTACAGCCAAGATTCACAGACAGTTGTGTTTGAGTCCAAAGCTGGCTTGGTTTTCTCTGAACTTTCTACCCCTGATTTGCTTTTGTCTGAATTTTACCTCTGCAGTTGAAATTACAGATCTATGTGGGCAGAAACCAGGAAACTGAGCAAAATGTCGAGTTCAGGTTATCTACTCCATTGTCTTTACAGATGAGCTCCAAGTTAAACACCTTTCTGGGTTCTTCATAACACTGTTGCAAAAGCCAAGACTTAAACCTGCATCTCCAGAGTCCTGGGCTAATATCAGCTGCTGAGAACTTAAGTCCTTTACACAATATCACTGAGTATTCCTGTTACAAGAATCTGGCTTTTTGGTTTTTGGGGGGCCATTTACATTCTCCTTTCTGTCAGCCTTGACAGTTTGTACACTTTGAACCCAGAAATACATTAACTGATTGACCAAGCACCTTGATCTTATTAAGGCTCAAGAGGGATTTCTTTCCAAATGAAC
The DNA here is from genome assembly GCF_053883595.1 of Heterocephalus glaber. Lineage (NCBI taxonomy): Eukaryota > Metazoa > Chordata > Mammalia > Rodentia > Bathyergidae > Heterocephalus > Heterocephalus glaber. The sequence continues at coordinate 2,613,712 of NW_028258321.1, forward strand.
ATGCCTGTGGGAATGATGTCACATTAGGGAGGTCTCAGGTGGGTTTCTCGTGTCACTGTTGATGCATCATACGTGAATGGACAGCATACGATTAATTTTTGGTTACTGATACTAAATAATGATACATTCCTTAACTTCAGGTCGTTTGCTGCATCTTGCGTTCTGCCATGGAAAATTCCATCAGTCCAGGAGCATTGAAGGACTACTCTAAAATGATTTCTGATATTGAGAAAATAGTCCACAAATGTAGTCATTTACATGGAAATTAGATGAAGCCCTGGAGCTCGGGATCTGCCTTTTCTTTAGACATTATTAACAAGGAGAAACACAGATAAAATGCCAAAGACAAAAAAACATTTTTTGGAATCAGTTGTAATTTTAAAACTGATAAGAAAAACAAAAGTAGCGTAATACTCAGTTCTCGAAGTATGGTTCCTAGACCCCCATCCCCAACCATGTACCCATGTCAGTGTCACCTGTGATTAAAACAAGAAAAACTCAGGATATACCCTAAATCTTCTGAGTCAGAAACCCTGAGGCCAGGAGCCAGAAATCTGTGTTTTATCACACTTTCCAGTGACTGCTAAAATTTAAGAACAAATGCCCTAGATGTATTTTTGTCACAATGGGTATTTGTGTCAGAATCATGTTGTATCTATGTGTCAGGAGCTCAACTCAGGTTAATGCAAACCCAGAGGACAGTTATCAGCTCCAGAACTGGATGTTCACAGATGGCTCAGTACTCCAGAGCTCAGATGGTATCATCATAGCTCCATTTCGCCCCAGCTCTTGGGTTTGTTTTCCTTGGGGCCCCTTCCTTACCAGGTAGGTTCTTCTTTTATAAAGGGGGTGGGGGGCACTGGTAACTGTAGGCTTGCATAATGCTCATATTCTGAGACCTTCAGTAGAAGTGTGATGGGATTTTTATCACTGGCTTCTCTTGGCTCACTTTCTAAGCTCTGAACTAACTGAAACAATTTGGCAAATGGGATGGCTCATGTTTTCCAGCTGTAATTAGCAAATTGTGTTATGGTCAATTGACACATATCTATTGAATTGATGGGAAGACAATTTCCCAAAGCAAGCAAGATGAATTAGTAACAACAGGAACAATACAAAAGGAGCAGGGAACCGAGTTCATTAGGAAGTGTTCAACAAGACTGGTATGGATTGGCATATGTTCTCTCAAAATTTATACATTTATGTCTCAATCCCTAGTAAGTCAGAATGTGATATTTTTTGGCAGGGGAGTCATTGCAAATATAATTACTTAAATTGAGGCCATTCTGGAGTAGGATGGGCCTCTAATCTATTATAACTGATGTCCTTATACAATGGAAAAATTCGGACACATACACACAAAACAACATGTGCAGATGGGGCTTAAGATGCCCCAAGTTAAGGAGTTACCGGAAGATCAGAGAGTTGCTGGGATCAAGCCCTTCCATAGTACCTATAAACTTTGAATTTAACTTCCAGAACTATGACAAAATAGTTTTATGTTGTTTAACCCACCTGATTAGGGTATTTTGTTGCGACAGTCTTAGGAAACTGATACAAGGGGCAAGTATTGATTGCTTCTAGTGTCATAGAAGATTTGTATCAGTGGTAGTTAGGGTGGAGTCCACTCTGGTATGTCTGCATGGGTAATAGAGGCATCACCTCCTGGTCTGTGTCTGGTCTCTGGCTCCCTCTGCTCTGGCATACCCCTCCTCCCCCTGCTGTTCCTCCCTGCTGTCATGAACTAACCAGCTTGGCTCTGTCTCACCCCTGAATCATGACGTCTCTGCCTTGGAGCCAGCTGACCATAGACTGAACCCCTGAAATTGTGAGCCAATTAAACCTCCCCTTCTTCAAGATATAAGTGTTGGGATTGTGTCTCAGTGATGGTAATGCTAATGAATTCAGTACCTGTGCTGTTCAACATTACTTGTACAATAGAGCTACTAAGGCAGAGTTGTGTTCAGAGCACATTGCAGACTCAACAGGAAAAACTGAAGAGAACTGATGAAGTTGCTATCTACAGAGATGTGAGCAGAGCTATGGGAACCATCAAAAGTGATGCTTCCAGCACTAGCAGCAGCAACACCGTGTCAAAAGCACAGCTGAGCTGGAGAGGAAGAGCTAGCTGCCAGGTGTTGGTGGAAACAAAGTAACATGCCAAAGAAACAGAGTTAAGCCTTTAGTCATTTACTGCAATGACAAAGACAAGAATCTCAGCAAGAGAAAGCATTAACTTCACCCTTCCTCTTCCCTCCCTGGAATGGCACACTGGTCAGGTTAGGTGGATGGATGCAGATATAGGGTCTTCCTACTGCTGAGGGAACCCTGATCAGGAAGTAGAGAGTAAGAGGGGAGGGTGGTTAGGAGAAGGTCCAACAGTGAGAAAGTATTGGGTATCGAGTCAGAATGGGAAATGTGTCTTCAGAGTCTTCCTGTCCTTCCTTTAGGGGACATCTCTGCAGGGGTACCTCCATAGAGAAGAAGACCTCCAGCCAAAGCCTCAGATAAAGACTTAGGAGTGAAATGTCAGGGCTAGGCATGCAGGTGTGTGCAAGGGCACCACTGGGACAGGTGCTTGAGTCCTGGGCTGAGCTCGCTGCAGCCAGTGCAGTGCCTTTATTGAGCTGAGTCTGGTGTGGAGAGGGCGATTGCCTATGGTCAGGCCTCAAAATTTCCACTTTTTCAAAACTAAGAACTGGACACTGTAGACACCTGTTCGTATACCAGGTGGAAGGACGAAAGTGCTGTAGAGCCACTGTCCTGGCAGGACCGTGTGAGGAAGCATTTCACCTAGAACCACAGCCAGACGCCCAGAGTGCAAGGTGGGCTGAGCAAAGGCACCTGCGGCCTCTGCTCATTTCCCTCTGTGGACCAACACCAGTGGGGAAGCCAAGGAGGGCATCTGGGGGCTGCGGCTCATAGCTGTCGGACTCCCAGACAACAACTAGGGTGGAGGATGAGAGAAGGAGAGGAAGCCAACCCCGCGTCCTCAGGCCTCTGAGTTTGGGCTCTGCTTGAGCTTCACGCCTAGAATTTCTGATTTAGTTGGCTGAAGGCAGGTTTAGCTATGTGAGCATATTTTTAAAAATAAAGTTTTATTGAACTCTAACCTGTACAGAAGAAAAGTTAACCCATTATAAGTGTCAGGCTCACTGGACTATCACACAGTGAACACATTTATGTAACATCCATGCAGACTAGGAGACAGATCATCACTGATAGTTTTATTTTCTTTCTTTCCTTTTTTCCCCCAGGGATTGCACTGAGGACCTTGAGCTTGCCAGACAAGCATGGTGCTGCTGCCGCTAAGCTGCATCCCCGGCCCTCATCACTGACATTTAGGAAGCTTCTGCTAATCATCAACTACTCATTTTACCCCCAATACAAGCACTGTCTTGACTGCTGTCACTGTAAGTCAGCTTACTTGTTCTTTACCTTTATATATGTAGGATCATATCATATAAATTCTTTTATGTCATTGTTCTTTTACTTAAGTAGAACCCACCGCACATAAGTAGCTATCCCAGTTTGACAGAATAGAAAACAGAACTGGGGCTGGGTTATGTGGCTCCTCTATGAGGTCTTCAGGACTCACTCAAGCAAAGAGTTGCTTTATAGTCTGGAATTTAACTAAACATGGAGTTCCCATTTTGTAGTTCTTCACAAGTTAGACAATTTCTAATATGATAGATTTAAATCAATATCTTCTGGCAGAATTGAGGTTGATAATTATCCTTTTAAACCAAACATGGTGTTGCCTATATAAAGCATTCAAAGTGTCAAAGCAAGGTCCCTAAGAAAAGATGAACTGGAAGTATACCTCAATAACTGCTCACTCGATGAAGGGGTTGGGTGAGAAAGGAACATCTCCGACTATACAGGTTGTACAATTCTGTAAAGGCCTTCCCTGCAGAGGAGGAGCCTGGCTTTTCATCTCGGGTGAGAAGCTCCAAGGAATTTTGTGTGTAATCATAAGGACAAGTTGTTCAAAGGACTTAGGTACAAGGTGTTGGGTTAAAAACACTAGTTAATGATTTTACCATGTTGAAATGAAGTAATAGGTGTTTTTGTGGGAAACAAAAGATATGACATAAATACAGAAGTGCAGTTGATATTTAGACCTCAACAGATACTAAAGTCCACAAATATATTAAAACAGGTAGGGAAGGTGGCCGGAATTCTGTTGTAAAAAAAGACTGCTAATTAATCCACACACTGTCACAAAGGATGGGATGTCATATGTCACTCAATTACGGCTTATTTGATTTCAAGTGATGAAGAGCAATTTCAAGTTTTAACTCCAAATGAGACTTTGTTGACTCTTTTTAAAAAGCCAGTGTTTTGTGACTAGGACCATAATGTCGTGCTCAGTGGTGAAAATTTAGTTACTGCCTTTTGGAGATAGCAAATATGTTGAGAGTGTAGTTTGAAGAGAATGATGTGTGACAGCGACTACTCTAGGGAAATCTTTAGGTTTTTGGAGCCGAATGTTTATGAGACAGCATGTGCTCTGTCCATACAACTTTACATAACGGCCAGTTGTGCAGCACCAAGATTGTGTGGGATCGTCATGGCCTTTCTAGTAGAGATCTAGAGCAAAGAATCACCAGACCCTTCCCTTCAGTGCTTGTTCACAGCCACAGTGAGTTAATTACACATCAAGTCATGGTGATTAAGTGAATTCTCAGCTGATGCTCTTACTGGGAAATTAATCAGCAAACCCTTTCACTGGGAACAGCGGACCTTGTGAGCTTTGCTTTGAATCGTGCAACTTGTTACTGCACTTTTCTTAAAGCAGCTATTTTCCTTGCTGTTGATTCGGAGAGTTTCAGCCCATGTTGTGTGGCTATATTAAAATGTGAGGCTGTGTACTTTACAAAATAAAGAGATTTATTTGGCTTACATTTCTAGGGGCACCAATATCCTGACCAGGGGCCCCTGTCTGTCACCTGCAGAAGACATTCATGTGAGCAAGGAGGCAAGACACTGGGGAGGGGCCAGGCTTTCCCTTTATAACAAGTCTATCCCTGGGGAACAAATCCACTCCTGGGGACTCAGCCCACTCCAGCCATCCTCTACCTCCCAGAGCATCCATGACCTCAGCACCATCTACCACAGGGCACAGGAGTCTCGGGCTACATGCTTGAACCATATCCGAGGATAGCAAGGTGTTAGCACTGATTTGATATAAAATAAAGCTACCTCTTCGACTTTAAAACTGTTTTACGGTTATTATTCTGAGAAAATCCTTTAATTTTGTAGCTAATCTGACTGTCCACATTTTAGTAGCATGGAAAATATTCCAATACTGGGAAATAGTTCTCTAATAGCTGAAATGTTTCTCATGGACCTTGAGGATCACCGTCTTCTCAAAAATCTGCCCCAAACACCAATGCCAGGACCATGCCTGTCACCCATGCTCACTTACCTGGAGGGCTGGGGAGGTAAAGTATGAACAGATTTTAAAAGATGCAAATGAGGGGAGGCAAGTGTGTAAGTAAAGTTTTCAGTGTGTACAATGTGTCAGTGTCTCTTATGCCACATAAGCTCAGCTAGGATAATTTCCAAAATTCTTAATATGCTTGCTCTAGACAGTATAAATCAGTATGTGTGCATAAAATGTACAGAGCATTTTTTCCTCCAAATATCCATCTTTGGACCAGTGCAAATCTGTGATGATAATTTCACTGATCTGTAATAAAGTATGAAAGTCATTTGTCTACTTAATGCAATCATTATTCTTTTTTAAAAGGGTTTCTTTAATATTTCCTATTCCTATTTGTAAACTTTAAAATTATTACTAGTTTAATGAAATTTCACAATGAAACCTGGTAGGGATTGTTATTGCTGTTGCTGTTTTATGAATGCCCTTACCTGAGATATTTCTAAATTTTATTTTGAGTGTCATTAAAATTTTCATTGAAAGCCAGTTAATATGAATTGCAAAATACCAGGAATTGTTAGCTTATAGGGTGTTGTTCTTGATGATCAGAAATAGGTGGGAAAATCTTTCTATCTCCTTGCCACAGGCTGCAATATGCATGTATATGGTAGGATGAAGGAGAAGTGACAGCTGACAGCCAATGCTGAAGGCCACAATTCTGCTCATTACTGTTGTCCTCAAGGGAAGGGTTTCCAGGAACACATCCTTCAGTTTGTCACTTGTCCTCACTCCTACCCGGACCATACAACAGTGAGTGGCTGAGTTTGTGGGGTTCTTGCACACCTATGTTTATTATGCATACCTTTAGCTGATGGTCCCAGGTCTGTATTTCATGTGGCCTGGTGTTAAAAGGATCCAGCCCCGGGAGTAGATCTAATTTCATCCCTTTCTCCTGCTGTCATCTATCCACATGTTCCACTGGAGCACAGTAACTTCTGAGATTTATGTTTCTATTCAATGAGGAAAGAAGACTGTTATGCAAGGTTGCAGTGGCACTTGAAATTTGTGCTTCACAATACCATTGTTTCTTGTTTATACAGCTGTCTTAAGCAAATTAGGGGTGATGTTGTATTCTGAGCTAGGCCTTGGGTTCTTCTAGATTTTCTGGTGATTTCTTCATCTAACGGAGACTTAGTTGCCGATTAAAAATATTCCATACCAAAAAAACCCCTGCCAACTAGGGACGTTTTGGTTTTTGTTTTGTGTTAGATTCTTCAAAAATCCTTCACAGCAAGATTCTGAGAATAATTAATGGCTGGGTTTGTGTTCCCTATTATTTAGTAAACGCTTTATTAATCTGCTTAAAAATCTCTCTCCATCAGATCACCATTTAGCTAGTGAGATTGACTCTCATAGAATATATTATGCTTTACTGCAAAAATGCTAATGGAGATTTACATGTATTCTAAAAATTGCAAATCCTTTGAAGTGAGAGCTGAATTCATTTATCTATGTATTTCTATCACTTACCTTGACGTGTGGCAAACATTTAGAGAAAAATTCTCAATGAAAACAGGAAAAAAATAAATGAATGATTTAATTAATCTCATCATGTTCAATGCCCATGCAATTACAATAAATATTTAAGTATATCTGCAGATATATTGATTATAGCCCCTTTGATCTTAGTCCTACAAACTAACAATAGGAGATCTGTTTTCCAAGCTTCAAGGCTTCAAAGATTGAGATTTCTTTGTTTTTGAGATTTCCTGGAATAGCCCTGAAAGTATCAGTCTTTTCTTTTGACTGAGGCTATGAGCAATGCTTTCTCTTGTCCTTAGGAAGATAGCATATTCTTTTCTTTTTCTCTTTCAGTCTTTCTTTAGCTTTCTTTTTTTTTTTTTTTTGTATTTCGAAGCAGTCTGACACATGTTGACACAAATAAATTAACACCCTCATCTAAATGATTTATTTGACAATCACACAAGTTCCTATATCTGTGAGTAGGTTAATTGACACCCTGAACTCAGAATTGCACTTTCACTTTTAAATACAAAATGCAACTATCAAGATTTTCTTACTTTTTTCTTTAGCATATCTCTTTACCTCACAGAGGCTTCTCTGTGTGCTTAGTCCACCACAAATAATTTCAAAAGCTAAAACTTCAACGCAGAGAGAATTGATTCTTGCTCTTTGCATCTATAAATAGCTATCACATACTGTACAAACATGCTGAAAGTGAGAAGAGATCTAGAACTCATTTGCTTCTTGGCATCAATAGCCACAATTTCATTAATTCAGAATGAGATGGCTTTAGTTTTAGTTTTTAGTTTTTGAATTTTTTTGTTTCTATTATATTTGCCAATGCCACAATTCATAGAAGTTGAAATAATTACTTTAGATTATCAGCCCTATGATTTCATATTTCTTTTCTGTGAACCAATATATAAGCCACACAGAAATTATTTTCCTAGGTAACCTAGTTTTCTTGTCTACAAAATGAACATTTAAAATATCTTCCAACTCTGAGTGTGAATCCATGAATATCTATTATGTTTTCTCTATAACTGAAGCTAGCTTAAGTTCCTAATTATTCTATGTATTTTATTTAATGACTCTTTCAGGTTATGTCACTGAAATTTTGAAAGTATGTCCTCTAATATCTTCAGCAAAGTCACTAAGAAAACTTGATAAAATTGCCTGGGCACCAAGCCCCGTGGCAGATTCATTAGTTGCTACTCTTTGGGAGCTGTGCTTAAATCATTTATAAATAATGCTAAAATTTATTAGTCTCTAAAGATTAGCTTTTCATCTAGGTATGAAGAAAGGATTTTCAAATACTTTCCTGCAATTCAGCTCTGGTGTGTGTTCACCATTGTTAGACATAGCCATCTTTCAACTACACACACACACACACACACACACATACACACACACACACACAATGAGATTAGTTTTGGTACTGCTCATTTTCAATTATTCATGTTTTTAACCAACTCATTTCTGCCTCTTAATACCCACAAACCATTTTATTATAGCATTATGCTACAAACTTTCCTAGAAATTACATAAAACTTGCCAGTGAGACATTTATAAAATCTGCCTTCTTCATTTTGCATCTAGGGGAAATATATATTTGCCCTTCTCCAGTTTCTTAGTGTTTTCCTCATTATTCATGAGTCTTCCAAGGATTAGAATGTATCTCCTATAGCTCACTATTTCCATTAACATCCCAGATTTCAGTCTTTCTAAGGCTGGGTCTGAAATTTTACACTCTATCTGTTTTTCACTCACATTAGAACTCTGTAATTATTTGTTGCAATTAATTGCATATCACTTTCTCCATCTGAGAAGACTAAAATTTTAGAAATCGAAAATTTCAGATTAATATTCATTGATAAACAACATTAAAACTACTGACTCTTTATGGACCTCTCACTTCCATTATGCTTTTTATGAAAGCAGCTATAATTTTGCTGGTAATGATCAATATCCATTTTTCTGCACTGACTTGAGCTCATCACAGGCCACTTTATGGGATCATCCTGGTTACTCTTTTCTTTCTCACTGAAGTACTTCACAATCACATGGTCAAAAGCGCATTTCTTAGGACCTTTAAATCCTCTCAAGTCATCTTTCTTCAGTGTGATCTCCCACAGAATTTCCCCTAGGACCTGAATATTTTAAAACGATGCATGCCTGCCTAAAAGCCCATGATAGTCATTGGAAAGTCAGCTTTCACATTCTTATACACTAGACCTTAATAAGTAAAAATGTTGACATTATTCCCAATTAATTGTCATCTCAAAATCCATTTTCAATGCTTTTACTTCACTATTCTTTCTTAGGTCATCACCACCATATGGACTCTCCCCTCACAGTACTGAACCTTGGGCTGCATGGCCCTGCTGTGGGGGGCTGTCCTGTGGATTGGGGTGCCACACAGCATTCACGGGTCTCATCCGCTGGGTACCAGTAGTGCTTATGATTCCTCACATTGTCAAATTTCACCCTGGTGACAAAATCACCCTGTTTGGGAACCACTGTCTGACTTGATGCCTTTCCTTTGTAGGAGATGAAATTTCCAGCCAAGATTGTAAGATGGCCTTTTCTCAAGTAAGTCTTCTAAGCCCCACTGCTCCCTTCTCCTACTGAGGAGTGCTCTGCAGCCATATTTCGTCTTCCTTTCCCATTCTAATCAAGGAACTGTCATAAAGCATTTTCCTTTTCCCTTTTAGCTTTACATACTTTTTTTTCATTGGACTTCCACCTCGGGTGGGTGGGTTTTATAGTATCATATATATGTTTTTAAATACAGAATGGCTCTACCTCTTTAGAGTCTATTTTAAATTGGATTAAAACAGTATTTGTCTTTGAACAATCTTTTAGAGTTAACCACTGAAAAATACTAATAATACAAGCTTATAAATAAAGATGAAATGAATGGTGAGTGGAATATTATGAAATTTTGGTGATATAGACATAACGCTTGGTATGGCACGGATGAGCAGAGAGGTGGCATTTTGTAGGTAGACGTGGAGGAGAGTGGGCAAGTCAGGAGTGGTAAAGCTGACCACAATCACAAAACTCCAGCAAGAAAAAGTATTTTGGCACAATGGGAGAAAAAATTTTCACCAGAAATAGTGAACAGTTAGTAGAACGATGTATTCAGTTTTTATTGCCACCATAATAAATTACCAGAAACTTAATGGCTTAAATTTATGTTCTCACCAGCAGGTAGGTTGGACGTCCTGGTTGGGCTAAAACCAAGACACAGGCAGTTCTATTTCCTCAAGGGCTCTTAGGGACAGTTGTTTCCTTTCCTTTGGTGGCCTGTGCAGACCACCTGCATTCTTTGCCTCCTGACTGCTTTGTTCTTTCTCAAAGTCGACTGCTTTGGGTTTAGTCCTGGTTCTCTTTTTCCAGGAAAGGTTCTCTGATTATAAGGGCCCAGGTAATGCGTCTGGACATGTCCGATTAATCCAGGCAAATATTTCTATCACAAGTTCCTTAACTGAACTGCAGAGTTAAAGTCCATATCTATAGGCCTTTTGCTCATGACATGGCTATCTTTGTGCCATCATGTCTTATTCTGCCTACCACAGATAGGCTGGCCAAATGTAAAGTACCTTGAATGACTGCTTAAAGAGACTGCATTTCGTAAAGCAGCTCACATGATCACCATCCCCATCACCACGATCACACAAGAAAATGTCTCCATGACTTCAGTAGGCTTCAAGTTATTTCTATTTCTCCTTTTGTTTGAACATTTTTGCCTGGTGTACACACTCTGGGACCACCACTTGCTCCTACTGCTTACAACTCAGATGCTAATCCTGTCAAATTTCTAATGGGAGTTTTAGCATCCTCCTTGTCCACGTGCTGTGAGCAGGGGAAGGTGAGTCCTTATCATCTGTCTGGGTCCTTTGATCTTTCACTTTCCATAGTGAAACGCCTTGAGCAAAGCTGTTAGCTCTAAGTCACAAGAAATACAGGCCATTGATAAAGAAGAAGCTCCCTTGAAGAATCCTCTCATAAAAACAAGGATGATAACCAGCTGGAGATGGAAGGATCAACCAGCAGAAGAAAACAGACAAAAGTGGAAAGGGGTACGTGATGGAAGTGGAAAGTAGACACAAAAGTCTGTCTCACCCAGAGACCCTGTAAAATTCTCCCTCTTAGCCTAAAATCCACGAACTCACTTTTCCAAATGGTGTGAACCTAAGAGTCAGGCCCTCATGCTTGGAGTTCTGCCTAAGACCTATAACTCTGCTGCTAGGAGAAGCATAGTGTTGCCTACAAAGTATAATTAAAAATGAACAATTTCTTGAAAAAAAAAATGAAAAATTTCTAAACCTACATTATACTCTTCTAGGAAACAGATTTTAAAAATACATAGTCCCAAACCAGCCCAGCCTGCTCTTTCAGAATCTCCAAAGATAGGGGCAGAGACTTTGTATTTTTATATGCGGCTCTCACTGTCCTCAGGAGAGGCTGCTGCAGATCATGGGGCTCCTAGGCACACATGAAAACAGAGGGCCGGTATATGAGCTCTCTTTTCACACCCAGTGAAACTGGGGGCTGAAGGAGTGAAGAGATTGTTCCTCTGAAGTCACGTTTAATAAACTAAAACTCTTCAACCTAAATACCTTTTGTCCATTTACCTGGGCGTGGCAATTTAGGGCCTGGCAAGACATGAAGACACACCCCCTCTGGTGGTTTCATGCACACAGTTCTCTTATTTGCCCCAATACTTTTGAGTTTGGCATTCAAACATGGACTAGATGTTAAATACCTAAGTAGATCTGCGTTCTCATTTGTTCCCAAGCAAATACAAACAATTCTCTGCTTCCTTCATGAGGAACTTCAAGGTGCCTGATCTAAAATTCTGGCCTCCTGTTTTCCTCCCTCCCTCTACCTCCAAGTTGGTCTGTTGCACTTGAAATGTTGGACATGAGTGACTTTCCTTAGTCCGGTAATCCATTCTCTGAAATCATTCCGGAGAATGGCGATTTGATTAGAGCACTGCATTTGAAATGTCAGAGGTCTTCCTACCTCATCTGTAAGAAATCAAGAGCACCGACAGATGTGCCCAGATATAATGAGACCAAGCCAGAACTTCTGAGCCCCTTACCAACTATCTCAGTTCTTTAATCTTTTACTTTGCATGGTTCCTCTTTGGATTATATAATGTAAGTAATGCAGATAAATATACAGGCAAAATTTTATCAGTCAGGCCCAAATTTTAATATATTTTAAATGTCTCTGCTTCTTCCCCAGACTTTGCACATCATGAATAGAAAATTTGCCCCGTTTTACTTTTGCACGTGAGGACTAATTGGCTAATGCCAGGCTTCTTTTGAGACTCACTATTGTAGTTTGCTCAGCAGACATTTACTCTCTTTCTCTGTGGCAGACAGACAGTAGCTAGGCCTTGTGATCTTTACCTTCTGATATTCGTGTCCTTATGTAATTGCTTCCTACCAAGGGTGGGAAGAATCTGTATCCCGTTTCCATTTGGTAGAATCTGACAAAGTTGATGAATGTGCCATGACTGTGGTTTTGCCCTTTGTCTTGTATGATGGTGGAGCCCTTTTGCCTGGAAGCTCTTTTGGAGCTGTGAGGAAGCAAGTGACCACGGTGGGGGATCGTCACACTGTGAGGAACAGCGCACAACCCTTAGAACTGAATACTTGAGGAGCCGCGCGGTAGCGAGGGCCCTGAGTTTCTTCGCAGTCTCCCACACAGCCTTTCCAGGCTCCTCAAAAGCCAGGAACTGCCAGCAAATACAGATGAAACTGATCCAAGGAGAGCCCCTCACCCAAAGAACCAGAAAGTGGTGGAATACAAACAAAACCATTTTGGCGATACCTATCCCCAAGGAGCCAGGCAACAGCAGGAGCAGCGTAGCTTCCCACTGTGCTTTCAGTGAGGCTGGCAGGGCACACAGTTTCCTCACCCCCAGCCCTCACCGGTGTGCTGTGAGAGGCATCTAGCAGAAACCTGCAACTCCTTCACCAGGCGGCCAGGCAACTCAGCGAGGCAGTGCGAGTTTGGATTTGTCTCTTCGAGGCTTCATTTCCATCCTCCTGAGGTCAGGCCGGATCCAGGGAGCTGACCCTCTGTCACCACCCGCACCAATGAGCTGAGTAAGGACACGAGGACTGGAGCTCTTTGGGGGACCTGGTCATTTTCATCCCGGAGTTCCCTGGGGCCCACGGGGGGGTGGATCCTCCCGCCTTCCCGACAGAATGAGATGGAACCAGGCAGTGTGAAGAAGAACTATTTGTCCCGTGTTCGTGCACACACTAGGGGTCATGAACCTGGGGGACGATTTAGGCCTCGACTCCTACCCGATGTCACTGGGCAGCAGGAGGTGGACAGGCCTGTGGCTGCTGCCCTCCATGCTCCAGCCCATCCCCTGGTATTAGTGAGGACCACCATGGAGCAGAAGGCTCGGGGAGCCTCGCTTTTGCTCCATCCTCAAGCAACTCAACAGTGAGAGCTGCAGCTCTGATTCTTCCTCTGCCTATCAGGAGGATCGGGTACCGCTTTCTCTGGGGACAGTGAGGTGCTCTCCAGTCTGAGAGGGAGACTGAAACACCACCTCATGCACCTGCAGGAGGCTGGAGCTTCTGCCCTAGGCTCTACTGGGCTAGAGATGAAGGGCTCAGGGGCACTTAAACGTACAACCCACTCAGTGCGCACACCACACTGGCTGTCATCAGGAAGACTGCAGAGCAAATGACAGACACACTGAACATAATCAGTCTCAGAACATGATATGCAGTAAGTCCAGGTGACAGTCAGACTCACTCATTATGACAAGACATGAAAATAAAAATCTGAAGGAGAAATGACAATAACAGACGTCAGCACTGACATGGATCGGATATTGGGATTAGCTAAAGATTTTAAAGGAGTAATGTAATAAAGCTTCCACAGACAATTATAAATTCTCCTGAACCTAGCAGGAAAATAGAAAAAATATAAAGAAAGAGATAGAAGTCATCAGAAAACCAAATGGAAATTATAGAAATGAAAGATGTAAGAACCAAAATTAAAAATTACTGGATGAGCTTACTAGTAGAATGGGGGTGGAAAAAGACAGGATTTGTGAAGCTGAATCCATATGAACAGAATTTACTTAATCCAAATAATGGAGAGAGAATAGATTGAAAAACAAATGAACAGAGTCTCAGAGACCAGTGGGACAACTATAATAGAGCTGCCATTTGTCACACTGGAGCCACAGAGGCACACATGAGGAAGGGGGAGGGAGAGGGCATTTGAAGATGAGAAGGCAGAAAACTTTCCAAGTTCAATGAAAGACATAAACTTACAGATTCTAGAAGTGGAATTAACACCAAATAAGATAAAACTGGAGATATCCATCATAAGACACCATAATGTTTAAAAGCTCAATAAGGATAATAATCTGAAGAGCAGCCAGAAAGAATGATACTTATTTTTATTTATTTATTATTTTTTTTGTAAAAAAAAGGCAAGACTTTATTTAGATCAGTGAGCAAAGGTGACAGTGGGCAGGTTTTCAAAAGAAGAACAGTGTCTTTATGGTGAAAAGTTTTTATTTTATTTATTTATTTATTTATTTATTTATTTATTTATTTATTGAGGGTTTGAAGAGATACACAAAGGGTCTCCACAGCAAGTGTCATCATCTAAAAAATGTCTTTTTCCTTGATCATTCAGCACTTTGCAGATCTTCTACAAGCACCTGTATGGAGGTCAAAATTACAGCAGATGTTTACAGTTGCAAGTGTGATGATATTCTGCATATGGAGGCCACGGTGTAATCTGTGTAATCATGCAATTCATGGCGAATTTTATATACATCTTTACATGATCATCCTCGTTATTTCTGTGTGCATGATGGGTCTTTTCTCTGATTATAAATGAACTATTTTCACTTATACAAAATCCATATGAATTCTGTGTTCCAAATGCCTAGGCAACAAATACTGTGTTTTCATTCCTTTTGCTTTATTTCCTCTGCCACTTCTTCATCACACGTACTGCTATACACCTAAACCCTAAGAAATGAATAGTGTCAGAATGCTGAAGAGCTGCCTCTACATCATACTCCATAGCATGGGCAACGTCGACAATTGCAATGGGGTTTTCAAATGTTAACTACATTTTGATTTTTAAATTAGTTATGTAACACTACTGGACCAGGCTCAAAGAGATACAAGGCTGCTTAGCTACTTGTCTCTCTCAGAATAGGTAGAGTGGTGATTCTGACTGTCATAATGTGTCCTATAGAAACCCTCTTTGCTAGCTGGAGATGGTGGAACGCACCTGTAATCCCAGCACTCTAGGAAGCTGAGGTAGGATAATCCTAAATTCAAGGCTAGCCTGGGCAATTTGACAAGTCCCTGCCTCAAAATAAGAAATAAATTGGACTGGGAATGTAACTCAGTGTGAAGGTTTTGGATTTAGTCTCAAATATCACACACACAAAAAGAAAGAAATTCTGTTTGCAATCAAGGAGTAGTTCTATACATAGAGCATATTTCCTAAATAAAGAACACTGCCAACATTACTTTATATTACTGATGCATTCTGGAATTATGGTTTATGATTTTAGAATGTAATTTCATTTATTTATAAATCAGTTACATTATATCAATGCTTATTTGTTGTCTACACATGTGTGTTTTGGGCCAGGAATTTAGCTCAGTGGCACCTTGCCTGTCTTGCAAGAGCAAGGTCCTGAGTTTGATCCCTGGTAGTACAAAATAAATAAATAAATGCACACATGTGTTTTGGAACTTGTTTTAAAAACTAATGACTTACAGAAGGCATGTTTGTTTCCCATGACTCTGCTCAGTGGTGACTGTTGATTGGAACATCGGTAGAGAACTAAATCAAGTTTGACATCTGTTGATGGGTTTGCTAATTAAATGGCCTGTTAAATGACCTCAATGAAATACTGGGCTCAGTATAAAGACCAGATTCAGGCTGTCTACAGTGGACATGGAGACTCAAATGTTACAATGTGAAGCTACAATTAGCCTCATATAAAAATTACAAAGCCACAAGAATATTGATGTAAACGTAGAACAAAAAGAACCATGCAGCACAGAAAGGATTGTAAAAACATACTATGTCACAGAGAAGAAAGAAACTAAAGTTCATGTATATCCAGAGAAAGTAGGCAGGATGGTTTCCTGATATCCTGTTTTTTTTGTTGTTGTTGTATTTTTGGTACCAGGGATCGAACTCGGGACCTTGTGCTTGCGAGGCAGGCAGTGGAACCACTGAGATAAATCCCCAGCCCCTGATATCCTGTTTTGGGGGCTGGGTTATATGCATCCCTCATACCCTTCCAAGGAACCTTCTTTTTGTGGGAACATTTTGATTGCAACCAGACCCTTGATTAAGTAAGGATTCACAAAGCAATTCAGGAGGAAACTATATCCTGTGAGAATATAAGTAGCATGCAATTTGTGTGTTAGTCTGGCCCTTTTATTTCTGATGACTTAGAGCAATCCCTATTCATAGGAGGGACACCTACTTGGTAGAATGATAAATGATAAAAGTATGTCTGCACAGTTAGCAAGAACATGCATTGCAGTCTGAGATATATATTCCAGGTATTGACATGAAGAGATGGAAGAA
Organism: Heterocephalus glaber; assembly: GCF_053883595.1. NCBI lineage: Eukaryota > Metazoa > Chordata > Mammalia > Rodentia > Bathyergidae > Heterocephalus > Heterocephalus glaber. The sequence continues at coordinate 2,630,243 of NW_028258321.1, forward strand.
GAGCTATACAGAGAAATAATCTAAAGATGAGGAAACTAACTTCATTTGATCTTCCTTTGCTATATAGGTATGAGGCTTGTTTTGCTTCATTTAGCTTCTAATTCTGTATAGATTTCAAGTAAGAAACTGCATTTAGGCTGCCAAATGTTCTTTCCAATATTCCTAACAGAAATCACTGTAAATGATCTTGATGGCTAGACATGCTAAGAATATTTTTCGAGCATGTGGCACACACCTGTAATCACAGTACTCTAGGAACCTGAGGCAGAAGGATTGCAAATTCCAGCCCAGCCTGGACAACTTAATGACTTAGTGAAACCTTACCTCAAAATAAAAAAATAATAAAGGGCTGAGGATATAACCCAGTGAGAAGACCCTTGGCTAACTCCTATAAAATTATCCACATACACCCAACATCTTGTGGCTTTAGAGTAAATGCATTTTCTACCCCTGAGCTTCTGGGTATTCTTCCACATACATAGAGGAAACTTATGGCCAACTCTGACATTTACCTCTCAAGACACCAAAATAGCAATAACCTACAGAAAGTCCAATTGAGGGGAATTCATTTTGCTATTTATGTTAAATGAGTTCTTGGATAGATTTTTCTCCTTTTAAAGATCAAGCTTAGTGGAAGTGGAGATTTACTTGAAGTGCTTTTTTTTTTTTTTTTTTTTAGTTTTAATCAAGTGTTACCTCAGCAGGCAACAGATGGAGAAAAAGCCATTTGATATCAGTTCAGTAGCAGTGTGCCCAACACGCAATATGAAGCACAGATGTTTGTCTGCAATGGCCATGAAGTTGGGAAATGAAAACTGGGAAGAAAGCTATTGAGTTCCAAAACCTCTCCAATGGCATATTGTAAACAGGCAGGGCAGCCTCCAGGGGGTAGTGTTAGTACCTGATTCTCTTACAGTCTTCTCCTAATAGAGGATGCAGTGTTCAGGACTAAAACCTCTACCCAAAGAGGTCTGTTTTGTGCATTTTTTGAATATTTTTTTCCAATTAATATATTTTTTGTGGGAAATTTTTCTTTTCTTCCGTGTGTATTTTGGGTTTAACAGTCAAAATTTCATTGTAATTCTCATGCATTTTATGATGAGGCTGATTCCCACATAATTATTTTACTCCTTTAATACTGAGCAGTTAAAGTATTTAGATATTTGAGGCATCTTACATCACAGTTACCCTTCGGGGGACTTCGGTTTTCCTGAATGGTTGTGCCTATCTTTCACACGTTTGCTTGTATTGATGAGATGGCTCCAGCTCCCCAAGAGCAGTTTTGCACTCAGCTCAGCCTAGGAATGCGTTGTCACTGAAAGCCACGTGAATGAATGAATGAGTCATCTGCTCACAGGAGGACTTCGCGGTCTGTATGCAGATGGCCCAGCTCACACTGCAGGGACTTGAGGACAGTGGTGATCTTTCAGCCAATGCGCACCCTCACCTTTCCCTTCCCTGGGTCTAGTTGCATGGCAAAAATCCAACAATGAGTGTGTGGCTCCCGGGGGCCATGAGTGAAACCACTAAGAGCAAACACCTTGGAAGGTGCTCCCCCTCTGCCCTTGCGGGACGGACTGAGGGAAAGCACTGAGAGCAGACCTGTGACTGTCTTAGTAGGGAGTTCTGCCTGGAGGACAGTGGGACAGCGGAGATAGCTGTCCTTGTCTCAGTTTGGAGGTAGAGAAGGAAACATCGGAGACCAGGGGCTTAGACAACAAATATTTCTCAGGTTCGCAAGGCTGGAAGTCTGTGGTCTGGGCACCAAGGATGTCAGCCTGCTGACTAGGGTCTTCTTTGTGGGTATTTTCTCAGCTGGCCTTTCCTTGTCACTCCTGTGTACACACATATACATGCACACACGGGGGAAGGCTTCTGTTTCTTCCTGTTTTATGAGTACGAAGTCCCTTCCAAATGGCCCATCCTCATAACTGTTCCAGCCTCAGTTTCATCTCAATGGCCCCGCTGCTTCCAAACATCACCTGGAGCATTAGGGCTCCAGCAGCACATTGCCTGTGATAACTTGCATATAACATAACACAGTTAATTCAAGAGTCCTTTGGAGATCGGGCATCTGTTTTTGTGTTGTCTTCTGGTACTTAAGTCTTTACTCAGCTTTTATGCTTTGGTCACCATTAATTCCTGCACACGGACCCTTGTTATATCAGTCTCAACAACTTTTTAGATTAGCAACTTCTCAGAATTGTCCCTGTCTTACTTAAAAATCTTCTTTGATTTAATGTAACAAATCAAAGATGTTAATGCTCAGACAGTCGAAATACTTTAGAGATTTTTAAATTTTGAAGAGTTGGCCTCAAGTTACCTACTTTTCTTTCTGGTCTATCCTTTAATTAAAACGTATTCCTCTGACATTTTCCTGTTTTCTTATGTGAGTCCTGGACACAGGCAGAAATAATCCCTAAGGTCTTTGTTGGATGCAGAAACCATTTTCTATGATCCCCTTTTAAGTTTATTTTTTTAATTTAGTCTTTTATTTAGTAATTTTATGTGAGCCTTGTTTTTGGATTAAATCATATTCTTCTGGAGCAGAAATAGGGATAGGCTCAGAGTTACAATCTTTTGTCTTCATAGCCTGCCCATAAATCCAGCAGTGCTTGGGATGGACCAGTCTCTCCTGAACCATGAGTGGATGAATGGAAATGATGTTGTTGAACTGCATAAGCCTCAGCCCACACGTTCTTCAGGAAGATAACCAACCTTTATATTTTGAGTCCAGCCCAAACCATTAGACATCAAGTATCTCATTAAGGGCCAGATGAGTTTTTCCATTTTGAAATTGACAGCACATTGTGGATAGACTTGGGAACTTTGCTTCAGCAAATTGTTATCCTCTTGGACATTTGGGTGCTATTCAAAATACAGCAGCTTCACAGGGCAGATGAAATGAATGGTGTGTTGAACCTACAATATACACATGAGACATTTGTACAGGTAATTTTAGAAGTACAGCTAGAAGTGGGAAAGTCTAGTGACTAGCTTATATTTCTGCTCCATTTCTTCCTTGGCTGCCAAGAGCCAAACACAGCCTCCCGTGCGTTCCTGTCATCCTTGGTTGGAGCCACAGGGTTGGCATCTCTCCCACAGGCAAAGAAAAAGGAAGAGTTAGGGCGATAATCAGGGCAATTCAGGCAGTGCTGCTGTGATAATAAAGAAACAGGTGCTTGAGGCTGGGTGGACCTGGCCTGGAAGCAATACCCTGCATAAATGGCCTTTGACGCTTTCTGTCACCTTATTAGAGGCAACTTGAAATCTCTGCCCTGTCCATGCTCCTAAAAGTAAAGCCTCTATTTTCTTATGAAAATGTCTGCTTCAAAACTTTGGAGCTCAATCTGTGCAGGAAGAAACTATAATTGCAACGTTGCCTATTAAAATAGCCATTCATCTCTGATAATACTAATGAGCTAAGACTTAAACAATTACACAGTAAATGGTTTGAGAACTCAAAAGGGTCGTCACAGTTGGGAGCAGTGGAGGAGCTTTCTGTAGAGAGAGACACACAGTGATGTCACATTCAATTTGACTTGTATTAAGAAGCGTCTTTCTGTCTTTGGATTGAGTGCAGTGCTGGTGCTTCAGGAGGAGGAATGGGGTATGTCTTGCTCTGCTTTGTTGAGCAGAAGAAGTAGGGTGAAGGGCGGAGCCTGTGTGTACTGCTGTCTCCTTTTCAGTAACAGATGTGCTCCTTCTTTTGGATGTGAATGGCAAGATCCACCCTGAGGTTGAAGAAAAGAGTGTCAGCAAACTCTCTCTCCTCAGAAAGCTAGAGGAGATGTGCGAAAGCATCCATGTGACACCTTCATTTCATTTCAACATCTATCTCCTTAAACTTGGCCAATAAAACATCATTTAAATGCATAGAACATGGAGTTCACTTAAAGAACTTAGCAAAAGGGAAAATTCTTGGCCAGAGTAGAAGTCAATGCCTGAGATCTGTTTACAAACAGCATTTATTAATACAGCAGAATTCCAGATCAAATCTGTGTTGATTGCAATAAAAAACAATAGATAAATATCACACAGATCTATATCAGAATCCCTGTGAATCTCTTTGTTCTCTGTGATTTTGAATGTAATTTCTGAGTAAATTCGAGACCATGGTACAAAATTTTGTTTTCTTTTGGTTGTCAATTTAAAAAAATTCCAGTTCTTCAAAAATAACCTCAGTTAATTTTTGTCTCGATCTATCCATCTTTCTCTATGATAACATTGATATCTAGGTAGTCTAAATAAATATTGCTTCTCCTCATCTCTCTTTGAGTGCAACATACACATAGTTATCTTTCCATAAAGAACTTATTCATTCATTTAATAATTTGCACAAATTCCGTACTTTGAATAAGCTATATTATAAATATTTTCTACTGATCAACACCACTGATTACTATTTTGTTTTGTTTTTATGGCATTGTTCAATTATTTTCCACGTATTTAATTCTTAAATAGGAGATTGAAATGACAAAGTTTATGCATAGATGTATTAATACATTTCAGTAGATACAGAAATATCATCATCATCAATATTACTATTATTTTTTAAATTTGTTTTTTGAGATAGAGTCTTGCTATGCAGTTGAGGCTGGCCTTGAACTCAGTATATAGCTCAGGCTGGTCTCAAACTCCATCCTTTGTTCCTGTATTCTCCAAAAAAAGAATCATTTAATTTCACCTATTTTAAATGAATTATGTTTTACTTGTAGAAGTCTACAGTCAGTGAATTAAACAGAGGTAAAAAAGAAACATTGAATTAGGAGATTGGAAGGAATTAGGGGATTTTTAGGGTAAAAATTCCTGTGTAAAACATTGGTACTCTTTTTTACTTGATGAATAATTGATTGATTTCTCTTCTAACATATTTATTGAGCATCTACATCATCCCCATCATGTTGCCAGACAATCTGTATCAGTAAATGCAGTCACATTTGTCCTGGTTACTAACTTCTGGCCCAATTGATGGAAAGTTACTCAGCAAAGAATGATGTATTTTTTTAATGAATGCATAGCTATGAGTTGAGAAAAATTCCACGAAGGAAAGAAATGCAATTCTTCAGCAAGGTACTTCTGTTGGAAAGGGAACATTCATATGTGAGAAATTGTTAATGAATGGGTGATGGGAGAGCATCCAGAATGCCAAGAGCTCCATGCTCCAAAGAGCACTATGGGTTGGTTGAGAAGCTAAGGAAAGTGCTGCAGGGTTGAGACAAGAGCCCAGGGGAAAGAGCTTTGGGAGGAGAGAGTGGAAACTTAACACATGACCTTAGAGGAGATAGTAAGGGTTTAGGCTTTTATTCCATAAACAGTCGAATGCATTGGAGATTTTCAGCAGTCACAGCATATTAGAGCTAAGCTCTGACAGCCATAGAGAAAACTTTCAGTAGGCATAAAGAACCTACTTTCGAATTCCTGGCCAGCTATTAATCGGAGATGGCGGTTACTTTCATACACAGTGGATGCATTCGCTAAGTACGGGATGTAAGGATCTTATGGAAGAGAGATCTTATTGTTTCTTTCCTTAGGAAATTTGTCATGGTTAATAGTTTTTAACTCATGAAAACATACATGACTTGGTGCACCTGCTTGCAGAAATTGAGCTGTGCCTAATACTTTGTAGATGGTATTCCAAGTGAACAAATCACAAATCACAAATTTCCTAATTTTCTTTTAGATACTGACTATACCGATATAGAATGAGAACTTGTATATGTGCTTGAACACTTATTCATCACTGCTATTTCCATCACCACACCACTGGACAGATACTTGCATGACTATTGGTAGTTTTGTTTTCAATTGCTTAATTTAGTAGTTGTAATCAGTAATATCAGCACTGTCTTATTTTTTAATCTTTTCACGAAAACGGAAAAATGTAATGAATTTTTAAGATTGTTGCATAGATTGATAGTGATTAAGGCAAATAGACTCTTACAGGAGCTCTAATGATCCCTGCATCTTGTTGTTCGGAGGCCAAGTGTGGGTGACATGAATTTCTTCTAAGCAATAGAATGTGGCACAAGTGATGGGCTGGATATGACACTTACATGAGTCACACATTCTTTAATGATGGGGACACCTTATGAGAAATGGGTCCTTCCCCAGTTTTGTCAATGTTGGAACAAACCATGATGGCCAGTCACTTCACATGGCTTCTTGATGTCATCCAGAGAGGTGGGAAACAGGAGTCCATGAGGCTGTGGCATGTGTAACATGACATAGTGTTCCTCAGTGAAACATCTTTACAAGTGGGTGTATACTCTGAAGTAATGACAAAAAGTCTATAATAGTAAATTCCTACACCAGTAATATAAGTATCATTATCAAGATGATGTGCTGTGCATAATTGTATATGCTACACTGTTGTATGGTTGACAAAACAGTAGGTTTGTTCACACCAGCATCACCAAAAGCACATGAGTAATGTGTCACAGACAGAGCTGAGATGGCCATGATCCCACTTCGTGACAGGCATTTTTTTGGTTCCATTAGAATCTCGTATCTGGAATCCATGCTTGACTGAAATGTTACAGGTCACACAACTGTACACTATCAAGTTAATAAGCTGCAACGTTTGCCCCACTGGAGTCTGCCTCGCCCTCACTCAGTTTGAGGAAATCAGTGACCAAGTATGGAGCCCCACAGTGAGAGGAATCATGGATGGCTCAAAGAAGCAGAGAGTTGGCTCTGGGCAACAGACTGCAAAAACCTGAAACCTTGCTCCTACAAGTGCAAGAGACGAGGTTCTGCTAATGCAAGAGGGAGTGTGGAAAGCAGAAACTTTCCCACTTGAGCACCATGAGATGACAGCCCACCCAAACCATGTTTCACTGTAGTCTTTGCTGCACGGAGAGCAGAGGCTCCAGCTTAGCCCTGTCCAGAGTCCTGAGCCACAGATGCTGAGACAGTAGATGCACATAGTAGTAAGTTGCTAAGTGTGCAGTAATCCTGTTATCCAGCATAGGTAAATAATACAATGATGATGCCAAAATTGTACCATGTGAGGCAGAAAACATCACCTTCTAATATTTAAAATATCACTAGACAGTTAGTAGCCGGACAACTGAATTCAGCTTGGGAACGTGGGTTAGACATACCAATCCATTTCTGTGAAAGTTTGTGCTCCAAAAATAATTGGATGATTGTGGAAGAATAGTCACCTGTTACTCTTGAGCAAATAACAATTTCCCTCTTCTTAGTTTTTTCTCATCTCTAGAGGGGTAATATTTGTCCTTCATAAATGGAGGATTGCTGTAAGATGAAATTGAGATCAGTTTAATTCAAAAATTAAATTTACACATGTACTGAGCTTCCATATATTATACATGGAAGCAAATGCCAACTCCAAAATGCTAATTGTTCAGTGGAAATATTAATACAGTGCCCATGAGTTCTCCTCTATTCTCTTCGGCTCACTATTAATTATACATCCAACTTGGATGGATTCTTCAGCCAGGGTTATGCATTTTCTCTCTGTTTGAGTTATGAGGTGATGATTGGTAATATCTTTATTAAACATCCACAGTGTGGTCCTTTGTTTTAGCAGTGGCACATGTATTACTCCAGGTCTGAGTCACAAGAATTCATGTAGATGAGTTACCTGATTTACACTTGTACCTAGTTCTTGAGTGCAGTGGTACTTGAAATTCTCTTTTTCAAAATTCAGTGCTTTCCATTTGTTCATGCCTTACCAGTAATGTTTTCCTTCACATTTGCAAGCTTGTCACAAAATACAAATTTATTTTCAATCTTTTACCATTTGTGCAAATGCTTTTGTCACTGAAGGGTGAAGATATAGATAGAATTTAAATGCATAATATCATAAATGTTTTAAGCCATTTTATTTATTCAGTTCACAGCACAATTAACATAAATAATATAGTTTTTAATCCACTGGTTCCCAAAAGCATTGAGATGCAAAAGCAGATCATGGAGGAAAGTCTGCTCCATATGGTCAGGGAAAGAAAGCAATGGCTGGGTGCAGAATGTGTTTCAGCTGCTCCTGCAAAGTTAATAATGGTGACAAAAACAGAAGATCTGAGTTATGAGAACTTTTTATTGTCATTGTGCATTTCTTCTGTTGACTGACTTTTAGCTCACAGAGTGTCTTTTCTGTCTGGGAGAGCCATCTGTGTAGCACCATTTGGGCTGATTTCCTTTTTGTGTCAGTGACCAGCCCATGTGGAAGGACTAAGCATCACTGATAAGAGTTCGATTCGATCAGGTCATCATTTCTCACAAGCAAGGAGATTGGCAAGGCACTTTATTTAAATTCAGAAATGTTCCTGAAAATTGTGGTCCATTCTTTGCGGTTTCATATTTGCCAAATGCAAAATAAATCATGTAGGTAAGCCAGCAAAGAACAGAAAAAAGCAAGCCCATGACAACTGGTTAAACATACAAAATACATTTTCAGAATTTAACTGTCCCAATAAATGGCAATTAATGATGTAGGAAATGTGTATTTGTTGAGTATAAATATTTCTTTAAATGTTTAACATAACAACACAACTTGTATAATTATGAAGAAATGATGCAGACAGAATTAAGTCTTGTCTCATGTTTGTTGGTTGCTTATTATGTGCAAGGCTACATTGTGTGTGCCTCCACAGATCGCAGATGATTCGTTACAACTGATCTCATCATCTGTGTGTCATCTCCACTTTATAGAAGGATGGAAGATAATTAAGGATTAGAGGACTTAGCCAAGGCCCAGAGATTTGGATGGAATGGAACTCTACTGGTGAAGGAGCTGGTAAATTCTAAATTGGGTCAACCATGAATCGCTAACACAGTAGAACTTGGGAAGGCTGTGGAACCAGTGAGAACCAGAATTGGAGCATGATGCTGCCAGCCAGTAAAGGTCCGATCTTGGGAGTTATACACATCTATTTCCTTGTATTGTCAGCTGAGTGACTAGAAGCAATGACAGGACAATGTATGCAAGCACAATTAGAAGACAAATTTCTGTTTCTAATACCATTTCCCAATGAAAGAACAAGTGCTGATTACAGACATGGCTGATTCTCCATCTGGGGTGAAACATTTACAAAGTGAGCTTGCAGTATTTCTTTTTATCTGTAGGTCTCATAACATCATCCATCACTTTGAAGCCCCATATATTGAGCAGAGGCAGCCAGCTGTGGATGTGTAGGAAACTGCATGACCGCGGGCTTTGTCAAAGAAGAATTCAACTTCCAACCAACCTCCCATTTTCAGCCACAAGCAACTAATATTTGGCTAAATTCATACAAAACTTAACTACAATTTGAGAAGCCCAATTATGTAACTATTTTTGTATTATCTCCTGGCATTAGCCGCCCAGAGCTGTGACAGTGTGCCTGAGGTAACCAACTTAGAAAGAGGAAAGCTTTGCTTGGCTTACAGTTTCAGAAGTTTCAGTCCAAGTTACTGTGGGCCTTTGTCAAGATTTGACATCATAGAAATGTGTGTACAAGAGGCTTCTCTCCTCATGGTGACAGGAAGCAAAGAGAGAGAAGAAGGCGCCCAGGTTCCAGGCACCCACAACGACCCAACCTCCTTCCACTCTGCCCACTTCGAGGGTTCTAGCACTTCCCAATAGTGCCCCAGGGAGGTCCCACATCTTCCACACAGGGCCTTGGGATATACATCATAAAACCACTCCACAGAAATAATTTCTTATGTAAGAAATTAGATCTGAAAATGTACTCATAAAAGCAGAAGAAAATCAACATTGACTAAGTTCTAGACCCATTCAAGTGTTAACGTGAGAATCTAGCAGATAGACCCTTTGTTTACATTAATTCATCTAATCTGCCAATGCTTTTCTACAGGAAGGATCGCTCTCATTCTAAATATGAGAGACTTAACTGTTGTCTAGAAGGGCTAGAACACGACCTATAAACGAAGACCTAAATATCCGATTTATTTCATTTTTAGTAAACTGTTTTCCCAATATTTCTATATTTACAGAAAAACCGCAGAGATCTTCTGAAGCTTTCTCATGTGTCCTATTCCCAGATACCCCTGTCATTAGCATCTACATTACTATGGCACATTTGTCGCTATTAATGAACTTAATGAAACGTATTTCTGCACACATCCCTTACTTAGAAATAGTTTCTTGTTCCATCTCTCTAATATTTCTCTGGAGAAATATTTCAGACTTTTTTTGTACATGAGATTTGGCTCTTTTCTCTCATTTGTTTCCTCCATGTATCTATTTCTATAAATGAATCTTATTTAACAGCACTCACAGATATTTATTTTATACTTTGAACTGGAATCCAATACTATGTTATTTATTTTTTTGCTCGAAGAATTCTAACTCTGACCTTTGTGAGTGTGTCAGCTGACTTCTGTATCTTTTAACATCCCTTCATTGAGCTTTTAAATTGTTTTATTTTTTCCTTAATTTCTGACAGCACAAAATACTGCAAACTCCTTTTGTAAGTGATTGCTCCAGTTTTAGAATCAGCCATTTCTCCAAGGCCTGCTGGTTCCTCCGTGGAAAAGCTGGACGCACTGACACTTTCTAATGTGTCCTGGCTTCTAGTCCCTTTCAGCCAACAGAACAAGGGGATGTATGTGTATAAACTAAGTCATAGACAAGCCTTTAAGTAGATCCACATATGTCTACATAGTTATATATTTATGTCTATATGCACATTTATATCTGTGTCCCTATTAACCTGTATATAGGATCATATTGTTGTCTCTAACTCTCTAGTAAAACTACATTACATAGACCATTCTAACACAGTTCCTGTAAGTTCCTGCAACTTCTCCATTGCAGGGTGAGAAAGCTTCTGCTGACCACCCACTTAATTGTGTAAATCGGGAAGAAAAGTGGGTTAGTTTCCCAGCATCTCCACATGTGTGGCTTGAAGCAACAAAAATATACTATCTCAAAGTTCTGGAGACTTCAAATAAAATCTAGGTGTTAGCAAGGCCATGATCCTTTTAAAACCTTTAGCAGAAGATTTTCCTTACTTTGTTCCACTTCTTGCAGGCTGTTGCACTCCTTAGCACCAGAAAGTGTTCATCCATACTTTGTTCTGTCTTGCTGTGGCTGCCTCTGCTCCGTGTCTCTACCTCCATGCTGCTTCCCTTTTCTTACAAGGACACCAGTCATTTAAGATTATGAACCCCCCTCAGTATCCTTGTGTTAACTTGATTAAACATTTCACCTGTTTCTAAATAAGATCACATTTAAGGATACTGGCAAGTAAGACTGTAAGGTGTTCTTTTTGGACAGAGACAGTTCAAATCAAAACATATATATGTATTCCAATTGCTAACTCCTATCCCTGTAGGATTGCTGAACTATATATAGGCTTTTCATTTTTATTAATGCATAATAATTATACTTAATTCAAGAGTACAAGGTAGTTATTATGTACAATTTCTTTTGCTCATTTTCCCTAAACTTTTAAATGACATTTAAAAAAATCTTTACATATTTCCAGGTTCAGTTTTTGTGCTGCAGACTCTGTAGGTCTTGTCCAATGCAGAATGTCATATATCCACCATCACAGTTCCATACAGGATAAACTCACTGCCTTAAAATTACTATGCACTCATGTTATCAAATTTCTATCCACCCAACCTGTTTTCAATTACTAAATTCTTTACTATCTCTATTTTCCAGAATGTTATCTAAACACATTTAACCAGTATCTGCCTTTACAAACAAGCTGCTTTTTTTTTTTTCTTCAGTACTGGGGATTGGACCCAGGGCCTTCACACTGAGCTACACTCCCCAGACCTTTTAAGTTTTAGGACTGGGTCATGCTAAGTTGATAAGTCATCCAAGCTGGGTTGGATCTTGAGATCCTTTTGTTTCAGCCTACCAGAGTGCTGTGATTATAGGCATGCACAATCAAGCTTGTCCAGAGAAGTTACAACAAATAAATTAGCAAAAGGTATTCATTATTTTCTGTATTCTTTAGTGATTTGATAGCTTAACTCTTTCTGTCATTGAATTCTATTCTATTGATGGTATTCCACTTTATAGCATTCTATTGTACAGTATTCTACAGTTTGTCCATTCACCTATTGAATGAGGCACATCTTTGCTGATTCTAGTTTTTGGTTTTAGTGTGGACATTAGTTTTTACATTAATTAAATCCCTAAAAATGCACTCATTGGGTCAAAGAGTAAGAGTGCATTTAGCTTTGAGGAAGCCGCCAAACTGTCTTCCCAAAATGGGCGAACCCTTTTGTCTCCCATCAGCAAGGAAAAAGGGTTCTCCTTGCTTTATGTTGTCTACAACAGTTTGTATTATAAGTTGTTTTGGATTTGAATGACTCTTAAATGTCTGCGGTGATAGCTCATTGTAGTTTTAACTTGAATTCCCCAGTGGTGAAGTTTGTGCCTTTTTGCATGGTTATTTTAGATTTGTATATTTTCTTTGAAGAAAGATTCATTTATATCCTTTGCCCAATTAAAAAATTTGTTTGTACAGTTGTGTACAACTGTTTTTAATGTATAATTTCAATCCATGAGTAGGAAGGACAATTTATGTGGGCCAAACACCTTGGCATGCATCAGAACACCTTAGCTTCAACATATTTCTAGGAGGCAGGTATTATTATAGCTATTCACACACAGACAGTCTGAGACCAAGAAACAAAATGTAATTTTTGGAGGCCAGCAAGAGGTAATGTGGCCCTTTTCTGATAGAATCTAAAGAGTGATTTTTAGAATTATCAGGGCTAAAAATACTCATATACAATTTTTGTATTTTCTTGCAAATATTTTTATATCTAGTACTATTATAAAATGATACTTCACAAATAGTATAATCTACTTAAATATAAGCAAAACAAACCAATATAAAACCTTGAATGTAATGTGGAGGGAAAAAATGACAGAAAAAATAAGATACTATGTACTTGTAAAATAACTTGCAAATGATATTAAGTCACAATACTCATATTAATAATATCATACACTTACAATAAATGGACTTGAAATAAAAGAAAATATGCCTTTCCACTCAAGACACTAGGAAAATTAAAGAGAATTTACATAAGAAGATGCTAGAATAATGTCAAATTACATCATAGGCAATCAGATTCATTTCTGTATAATACCAGAAGGAAGGAAAAACACGTTTTTTCCAGTTATTAAAAACTATTGTATGTAGTTACTGGTATAACCAAACAAGGGTTGCTCTCTTCAACTTTTTAACTTCTATGACTCTAATTACAAAGCCTTCATGACAAGCACGTGTTAACCAGGCAGTCTGGCTTTTTATTTTTTATCTTTGAATTTAAGTGGATTTTCTTGGTATTACATTATATTTTTATCCCAGACCATCTTTGATTGTCATACATTAGATAAGTTTGTTCTCTGTTTTATCAATCAAACTTTGCGGCTTTTACTCCTCATTTTTATTCTCCTTTTTTAAGAGGAATTTTTATTGGCAACCAAATACATTAGAAGTGTAGTTAAACCAGAGCGGCAGTGCAGGGCATTTCAAGATGTTGAGACAGTTACACAAATAAATGACCACCAGATGGCAGTAGAACACACAAACTTAATTTGCCTGTCTTCTGATGGGTTTCCATTTGGGAAAAAGCCCAGTGTGAGACCTTCAGAAGCAAGATGAAGGTACCACCTAGACCCCCTTCTAGAAGGAGGAACTTCTGGGGAAAGAGAGGACAGAAAGGGGGAAGGTATGGCGCTTGTGTCGCTCAACATGGTGGGGAGGCTCTGGTTTAGAGGACTCCCAAGGGCAGCAGTGCTTGGGTGGCTGTCCTGCGGGGATTTATCTTATTCACGGCCAGCACATGCTGGGCACAGCTTCATGGAGTGGGCACTACAAGCAGGGTCTAAGTGGATGAAAATCTGATTATCATGACTGTGTGTAAAACCACTGAATATGTGACTAGTCTGGCCCCGGAGGAGGGCTTTTAAGCTCTCAGGTTTAGCCAATTGTGAAAAAGTAACCAACTGAGCTGTGATAAGAAGACTGAGGCAAGGTGGAAAGAAAACGAGGTGGAAGCAAAGACCTAGGATTGAAGTCGTTATCTGATTTCTTGTGTGACTTCTGTGAATTGCATTACTTCAAAAACCGATGATGTATAATGTGGAACAAGGGAGTCGCAATAACGGATATAAGGCTAAAGGTGAATACTAGATCATCATATATGATCAACACACATTATTTTATTGTACAGCTCTTTCCCACACTTTGGGATATGCCTTCATTTGCTATCTCTAGGATAATTTGGGTCTTGAACAACGGAACTTCACTCACCAGCTGGTGCACAAGTAGTGTATTTTGGAAAGTGATCTCAGGAAATAGGCACAGGGCACCGGAGAGAGGGAATCAGGAAAGGGGGACAAGCTCACGTGCAGATGTCTTTTAGGATCTGTTTTTTCAGTGTGGTTTGAGGAGCATATGAAATATGCCTCAGGTTACCAACCAGAGGAGCAGAAGAAAATAGAATACACTTGTGGGCACCACCGTGACCCCACCCACTTCTTCAGGTTGCCCTCTGAGCTGCGAACTCCTTTCCACTTCCACTTCGCCTGCTTGTGGGTTCTGGGTGGTTTCCAGCAGCCTCTCAACACCACCGCCGCTGGAGGCACAAGGGAGAAGATCCACAGCAGTGGGGCCCTGGGGCGAAACGCTGTGTGGTTCAACTTCTGTGCAGCTGGTTGCTGCAGCAGTGGCTGGAATACAAGGTGGGTCAAGAAGCTGGTGCAAGGGCAGCATGTGGTGTGGTGTGTTCAGCAGCAAATTATGGCATAAGCAGAATGACAATTAGTAATGGGCAACACCTCCTAGGGAGGAGCAGGCTACTTTGGATAATGTCACGAGATAGGTTACAGATATTTCAGCTCTGAAATAAGCAGTTTCTTTGGCTGCCCACTACGATTCTCATGATGATTTTTAAGCAGGGCTAATTTTAGATCTTGCTGATATTTCTCTGAAAGCTGATAAAGCCCATGATGTTCCCATCCTATTTTGATCCTTTGGGTTGGAAGACACTAATGCCTTCTTATTTACTTAAAACATGAGTGGTTATTTAAGAACATGCATATGCACAAGAGCCCAAGACGCACCCAGAGACATGCATATTTAGTTCATGCGAATTCCATTTTACTGGCGTGCTTTAGGAGGAGGAGGAGCGTAGCTGAAATGTGGGGGTTCTTGTGACTATCCCACTCAGTGCGTGTATGTCCAGCAGTGAGCAGGATCTGCAGGTGGGAATTGCTGTCTCCTTGGTCAGACTCAGTAAAAACATTCCATGGACTCCTAGGACATACACGCATTTGAAAAAGCAGATGTTTTACACAAAATTTCTTTCCAAAGCAAGGCATCCACTTCATCTAGTACTCAATGAAAGAAACTGTGTGTTATTTCCAAGCTAGGAGAAGAAAAAATGACTTCCTTGTGTTTAGTGCCATTCTCTCTGAGGAGTTTCAAGGGAAATGACTGCATTCAGCGTTGTTCCATGCATTGGCCACAGAGCCCACATTTGGGTAAAATAAGATGCAACTGACAAGCCATTTGGGCAGGGGAACCAACAAAGTGCTTCAGCTCCACGCTCGCTCTCTTGAGGTTTTATCTTTTCTGTGTTGTTAGTCTTTCCCACCCTTGATTCTTTTTCTTTCCCACGATGTTGATTTACTCATAGTGTCAGTGTAGTATGGCCTTGCAGTGGGTCCCAGTCCGGTTCAAGGCATTCTTTGGTCGGCCTTCCTTCTGCTTTGGCCTAATTTCCTGTGTTTTTCCCCAGCCCAGAGTTTTCTTTTTCAGGTTATTGCAGCTCAACAGTGTCTGACTGCCCTGAACATTTACCCTGGGGGGCATTGTCCCAGAGTACCACATGTCTCCAGGTAAGGCGGTCCATGGGATCTGCCCAGGGCTTTACAACCAAAAATCAGGTGCGAAACAGGGAGACCTGTTTACACGGAGAGGGGCTGAGGTGTTGGCGGGGGATCCAAGAGCTAATCTGTCCGCCATTGGTTATTTTGTGGTGTTCTCAACTGTGTGGCCATTACTTAATGCTAAAATCCTATATAACAGTCAGACAAAACCACAGCTGGAGATAAGGCTTCTTTAGAGGAATGTTTTTATTTGCATTTATGTCCTCCTCGTTTTGTTTCTGAATTTTCCCAATTGTTCTCAACAAAAAGATGAATAATACTTATTCTCTGATATTCTTACTCAATATTCCTGTAATTATTGAGTAAACAAAGAACACAACAGTTATTCTAAATCTCTTTCAGGACCAATGGTAGAAGAATATCTTGAAGGTTGTGGATGTCACAGTTTCCTTTGACATGTCAGGAACAGCCCAGGCTGAAGAGGAAAGGGCTTAGCCTCAAACAAGGGCAAGAAAGAACTGTTGAATGGTAAGGACACCGTCAGCATCAACTACTAACCCAGCCATTCTGGATACTTGCTTGGCTTTAATCAACATGCCTCTGCTTTGCTACAACAAAGTTGAAAGCATCCTTTCTTTAGATTTATGTTCCAAAATAGTGAGTGAAAGAATACTATGTATTATTACCTATTGGCCAAATTCTGGGGGAACTTGAATATATTTGAAGTGGACCATGTATAAAAGAAAGAAGGATAAATTAGATGGTATGTTAAGTACAAGAAGGAGAGAGAAAATTCATCAAAACTTAAGTTCTCTGATTATTTTTATGTCATTAGGCATGACTGAGGTTGTGTTTATAGAATACATCATAGTACTCTTAGAAATCTTCGGGATTTATATAAAGTCACCCCATAAGTGCTTTAGGATATAGATTATTCTCTGAGACAGGTGGTCTCACTATGTCCTCAAATGACAGCAGCATGATCAGGCAATTTCAAAATATACATTAACTAAAATTTACATATCTTTCCAGAATGGTCCTATATCATACAGAGTACATTTCAGATTCCTTAATGTCATTTTGAAGTATAGGGATGCAAAATTTTAATAATTGTAACAGATTTTAAACTTATTCATCCAATCACACTTATATTTTCAAGCAATTAGTAAGTACACATAATTAAGGGAAGAGACCGTGCCATGCTTTAAATACAGACATGAGTAAAATAAGAACCTTAGAGAAGTAAGACATGTACACACAATTATACTATATACCAGAGTAAATGTTTAATATTATAACAAAGGTAACATGACATGATTTTTGAGTTGTATATGAAAGAAATTCACTGAATACATAATTAATAAAGCTCAATAAGGAAATAGACATTTGAAATGGTTGTTTAGGAAGAGGTAGGAGACTAATGGATATTGGACAGAGCGGAGGAGTCTGATACATAAGAGAAATGGTAGAGCAAAGGGGAAAGCATGTGAAATCCGGGAAAGGATCATGAGAAACATCAAGTTGATAAAGGCATATTCTAGACACTAGGGCTGAATGAACAGCATGAGGTAGGTGTGTTGTACCTTGGATGCCATGCCAAGGAGATTTAGTCATTTCTTTTGGTCCGTGGCTGGGGTATCAGCAGTTAATCTATTACAAAGGATGTGTAAGGCCTCTTTGAACCCAGGGTTTTCATAATACAGTTCAGCTACTCATGTTCAACTGTGTCCTGAGAACAAATAAAATTTTATACTGCACATCTGAAATGGTCTTTTAGAAGTGCAATTCGAATGCAGCGACGGAGGATGAATTATTCCAAACTGCCACATCATTTGTATATTCATTTTTCTTCTCAAATTAATTGGAAAGGAAACTTTTTTATTATTTGAAACAGGGCATAACTGCAGGGAAAATCCACACTTCATTTCTTATCTTGTCAGGCTAACCTGAAAGGAATGTCTCAGTGCACTTGGGGGATTCTTGTTTTCAGATCTCCATGCTAACAAGAGCAGAGGTGGCTAGTGGCACAGAAGGAAATGGTTGCTCATGGGCACTGCAATCTCAGAGTTGCTTGTTGTGTGCTCTGATTGGAAAACAATTAGATGATGTTAACCAGGAGACATGGCACTACTAACAGACTGCTTTCTTTAGTGGTCTGGGTTCACTGATGGAGAAGAAGATGAAGAGATAGAATGATATTAGCAAGCTCAATAAAAAGAAAATTAGGCACATTCAACTCAAATATTGAGAATTCATGAAATCAAAGGGATTCTGGAGAGTTTTGGTGAGAAAATATAGCAATCAAGGTGAATCAGCTAAAAGGATGCCTTGAGAGCCAAATGCAGCATAGAGAACTTTGGACTCAGGAATGTGATTGGTAAATATTCGTTGATGATGTCGATAGTGGTTTAAAATGGTGGTTTAAAATGAGACAGACGAACTTGTGTGTTTGTATTCTAAAAATCTTTTCCTAGATCTGGTCAGCACAACCACAACTTTTACATTCAAATGCAAAGGCAAAATGTATGATTTTGGGCATCAATAAAACAAAGGGGCTGTACTGGAGTCAGAAATCTCCATCCCAAAGCCCAAACGTGGCCTGCTGTCAATCTTTGTAAATGAATTTCTGTTACATGCAGTCAGCCCTTTTTGTGTATTGTCCATGGACATTTTAGCTACTCCAGCAGATCTATGTAGTTGGTACAGAAACTGAATGACCCACAGAGTCAAAAATATTTGCTCTGGCCCTGCTGGAAAGAGTTCGCTGACACCTGGACCCTGTGGTCTTATAGACCAGGTAAAATCATGGACACGTCTAGGAGCAGAATCCCATGTTCATTAGGTCGACCATGTATCTCTTCAGTGGAAGACTTCCACAGAGTGACATACTTGTGTTCCTCACAAACACTGGGTGGATGCTAGGTATCCACATGTACAGAGAATTAACCAAGACCTGGGAAGCCACGGCTTCCTCTGAAGTAAAACGAATTCCAAATAAATGCCCTTCTTTCACTCACTGGAACTGCACAATTACTGCTGCATTCAACTCGATTAGTCCCAACTTCATTAACCTGAAACTTCTTATCATTCATGAGGATTGCACTGCCTGACACTATTACTGCTTTCTTTTTCCTTTAAGGATTTACTGAAGATGTACATAGTGACAAACATGTTAATAGGAAATATTTTACCTTACAAACTGAGTACTCTTAAAATATAACTAAGTTTTTGATTACTGAGTTACCCCTATATTTTATTGTTTAAACAAAACCCAGAGAGTCCTCCCATGGGAACCTTAGTTTGTCCTTTGAATTGAATGGAGATTTGATGATTTGTACTTCAGATTCAAAGGCCTCGGTCCCAATTTTAGATTTGAAAATTTCAACCCAGAGTTCATAATTTTATAGTCTTTAAGTGGTTGGGTGCATAATTTTTTCTTTCATTCTGGGTGGCTGGTGATTCTTAATAGAGTATGATGGTTTTCACCTAGTGTCATCCATTGTGTTGCAAATGCCAGGATTTCCACCTTTTCCATGGGTTTTAATTAATTATATTTTCCTAGTCATTACAACATGTGCACATATATCATCATATCATACCCCCCGAATTTATACACATTTTAAAATTATACCTTGATTAAATTGCAAAAAAATAGATTATGGCAGATATTAGTTTGGCTATGAAAGGCTGCAGAGTGTGTCTCATCTCCATGTGCCTTGCACGCGGAGCCCATAGCTGGCAGGAGAAGTGTGAAGAAGGGCCTGGACATCCATCCCTCTGCCAACCCTGAGTTCTCCTAGAATTCCAGCCCTCCCAAAGTGATCCTAGGCATCACGGAGCCTAGGAAAGTCATCCTCATAAATGACAATGCAGAGCATGGTTTTAGGTTACTAAATTTTGGAGTAGTTTGTCGAGTAAAATATAACAAAACTATATCCTCATATAGTAAGTGGAAACATTAAGTGTTTCCTGTTGGGAAGACTGGAAAAAAATGATACAATACTAAAATGACTTCTTTATGAGAAGCAGTAAGTTGTAATTATGAATGAATATTTTCTGAAAATGGTTGTTAATTCTGATTTTTGTTCATCGTAACTAGGCTCTGTACTCCTTTTACCACTTCTCTGTAATATCTACTATTCAGCCTCACTACATGGGAAATAGAAGTTATGATTTAAAAATATCAGGCTCAGGCATTCAATAAAGCAGACTGGTCAATAAGATATAAGTATACTACTCAGGACACTAAAATCCAGGTGATAATTATTTATTTACCCATTTATTCAAATCAACATTTACACAATGCCTACAATATGTCTGCCCCTCTAATACTGCCCATAATAAACAGCTATCAAAATAATTTCTGCTTTTCCTTTGATTCAGCAGCCTGGCCCTGCAGACTCTGGTTCAGAGACAGTGTCTTCTCCAGTAGGGAGTTTGTGATCCATCCTGAGTCTTCATATTTCAGACAAACACCTGCTTACACTGGAAGGGAGCAAGCAATTCCAAAATATCAGCAACTCCTCGCATCCAAGAGTCACATTCAGGTGTGCCTACAATTTTATCCTGCTCTTTCAACTTGGCAGTAGAGGAGCAGCTGTGGAGTCCATGTGACAGAGACCACTGGTGAGCGGTGTGAGATGAAATGCAGAGTGAATTGAAGTGACATTTGTTATCCAAAGCAATTC
Source organism: Heterocephalus glaber (assembly GCF_053883595.1). Classification (NCBI taxonomy): domain Eukaryota; kingdom Metazoa; phylum Chordata; class Mammalia; order Rodentia; family Bathyergidae; genus Heterocephalus; species Heterocephalus glaber. The sequence continues at coordinate 2,650,769 of NW_028258321.1, forward strand.
CCTTCAAAGCCTCATCGTTAGAGAAAGGCAATGGTACTGATGAGAACAGCTGTGCAGGGAAACCACTCTGTGTAAACAAATTGTCCTGCATTCAAGCCCACAAACAAATGCTCTAGTAAACAATTCTTTGCTTCAGGATTATAATTCAGCTTTCTATTTTTTTTCTTTTTGTAGGTATTCATACCAGGTTTGTTAAAGTAGGCAGTGGTTCTCTGATGGTGTGACACCACCCTAATAGTTATGCTTTTCTGTGGAACACTTGATAGATTACCATGGGATAGGAGTGCAGAGAGGTGCAAGGGACTCGAAGAAAGCTGGAACGAAGACCTCACAGCGGAGAGTCTTCCATCCTTGTCCTGCAGACGTTGGTAGAGACAAAAGACCATGTCGAACTTGGGGAGAGTGAAGGTAGTTTGGGCACAATTAAGTACCAATCATTACTGTAGTACTTCAGGTACATTTTCCCACTTACTCCTTATGTTCTTCTCCAAGGGAATAGATAGTGTTCATCATCCAGAAGGGGAAAGTAAGGCGTCAATTAAACACTTTGCTCAACATCAAACAATCCATTGTCTCCTGAAGTATGAGGGTGTAGCTTGTTAAGCCTATAAATCAAATACTAAATGGTAAGCAGAAATCTCTCTGCCTTTAGACTGTTCACACATGGGGTCTTGAAATAATGCATTAACATATTATCAAAGTATTGCACATTGAATTAGAAAACTTGAAAAAAGTAGTTGGTAAAGAGGTAATCCTATCATCTAGAAATAACTAACTAGATGTAATGCCCACTTACTTAGAAAAGGGAAATATTTATTTAAAAATGAAAATCACTAATAATTTTATTAATCCAGATACATTGACATTTTCAGGAATTTACAGACAAAACACACAAATAGTCATATCTATAAATATATTTATAAATAAATAATTTATACAGGCTAACATATTTTTCTACCGAGGGCATTTTATAACCAGGGCTGGACGAAGCAGGAGGGCATTCAGAATAGTGCACAATTTAAAACAGATTTGGTGTTTCCATCTCGAATGCTCCATTTACTGTTTTTGGACTGTGGGGAACTAAATCTATGAAAAGTGAATCTTCAGATAAGGGGAGGCTCGTGCAATGGCACTGAGGCCATGTCCAGGTCAGGTCGCGCTGTGTTGGGGATGGGCCAGGTGACATAGTGTAGAAACCCAGCCTCTCTAAACCTCTGCTGGTGCTGTCTTTCCCCTTTGTGGAAAGTTCAAGGGGTCCTAAGATAAGTGATAACCAGGGGCAGAGGCTACAAGTAAAGGTTTTCAGGGTTTTGAGCCCATACATGGAGCTCAACTCCAGCATTTATGGAAGCTCTTTCTTCTCTACCCTCATTTATTATATCTTTAAAATAATGATAAGAATAGTCCCTACTTCAGGGTTGATGTCAAGTTAAAATGAGTTCATCTAAATAAAATGCCTAGCTCGTCATATGCATTCAATAAATGATAGTTATCTAAAATCCCTTTAGGTTCTAAAATTATGTTACAAATCAGGAAATATTCACTGAATACTATGTCTCCAAGGTCACTTACCAATACCAACTCTTAAGTGCACATTGCTTACAGAAACTTTTTAATTTTAACTTTCCTTGACTGTTAGGTCTGTATGCAAGACAGTGATTTTTAGTTCATGTTTTCGGAGAGAGCGAGAGATGAGAGAGAGAGAGAGAGAGAGAGAGAGGAAGTGGACACACAGAAAGTATGAACTATTTTAGTATCTGTCCTTCACAAGGTTAAATCCCTCAATTAAGTCTGCAGTAGCTTTTTCTCTATTAGAATTTGTATTTGACACCTCTTTATTGTAAGTGCTCTATCCAGATTTATAGATTACTTTATTGTCCTGTTGGTAGTTCAAAGTAAAGAGCAGCTATGCTATTGTCTTCATCACTATTATCAGGAGGTAAAAGCTACAATGTGATGCTCTTAACTGATGCCGCCATTAGGACATTCTTCTGTTACGATGCACTTGAAGCTACCGTCCTGCTTCCCTCCACCACTTGAGGCATTGGCACCTGTCGATATGCTGGGCATAACTAATCGTCGTGTTCAGCTTTGTCTTCAAATAGTAAAAGAAAAATGGAGCAGCAGTCATCTTCAAGTACACCCTGCAAACATCAGTCAATATTTGAGTTTTCTGAAGTCTTTTTAAGCCTTTTATTTGCTGTCAGGGTCACTGGATCATGCTAGTGACGCACCAGAACCATGGCAGACCCAGGAGGCTGTGTGGTCTCTGAATAAGGTGCACTTCCGAGGATTAGCACCTGCAGAGGAAAGGCGCAGGGGCCTCTCTCCTGCCACAGTGATTCACGTGCTGGCTCGACCAGGTTGTGGGACAGAAAAGTGACAGCATGACACTCTTGCCTCGGCCCAAACACATGACAGAACCCTGCCACCCATGCAGGACTCTTAAGTTCCTAGCTTGTGGCCACTGCTCTCAGTTTAGGCTCTTTCCAGAGGCGGTGATTGGGCCTAAAGGTGGGCACATTTCGAGGCTATGAAGTGAAATGAGGAAGCTGCCCCAGGTCCCCCTCTGTGGTTTCTGATGGAGAAATGAAGATTCACCCAGAAAACTCATGCAGTGCAAGAGCAGTTCCAACAGTGTCTCTCACCTTCTCTTCACCTCAGTGCCACCCCATCCAGTCCCCCAGCCCTCCCCGACTTTATTATTCACCTTGTCCCAGCCACCGAGTCATGCATTTTTTTGAGACAATGTCTTGCCACATAGTGCAGGTTGCTGGTGATCTATCCATTTATCCCAGGTTAGCCTCAAACTTGGGATTCTTCCACTGCAGCCTCCCCAGGAATGACAGGTGTGTGCCACAGTGCCTCGCTTTGCCTCATGCACTTAATGTGCATCTAGGTAATCCCACGTTTGGTTCCCTAAGCCAGACCATCTGAAGGGTGTGGTGGTTGCTCAATATGCAATATCGAGCATCATTTTAGGCTGAGTTCTTGTCCCAAGTTATCCCCTAAGATGATGTTCTGTCCGTAGATTGTTTTCTTTGACTCAAGATTTGAACTAGTATGTAACTGCAGGATTGTGTGGCAAAGTATAAAACATTTCATCCTCTAGGTCAAGGAAGCTCTTCAGCTGCTTCATTGGACATGAGTATGTGACAGATAGGCACATCAGAGCTTCTTTCTGATAATAGAAAAAATAGAAAATTGTGGCTACCGTTATGAGTGATTCCAATGTTTTTATTATCACCATTAATAGTGGGATTATATCAATCACTTCTTCCAAAATTAAACTTTTCCTCCCTCATGAAGATGAAACTTACTGACATGCAGTTATGTCACTATATCTTTACAGAAAACAGAAGGAGAAAATGTATGTTTGCTTTATATATGCAATTAAACAATTGTAATTAAAGACACCGGGGCTTTAGGAACCACTCTGGAGTTTACTGTAAGGAGCCTGTCTTAGTATGGGGAAAGCAGGAAGGAAGGATGACTAAAGCTACATATGGAGATAAAATATTGGCAGCCAGTGCCAAGGCTTTTGTTTTGCAATTATTTTCTCTTCTGAAAAAGTTTAGCACAAAAAAAATCTTCCTTTTGAAAAGAGTGGGTGCATGTTTTCTTTAAATACATAGAATTCTTTTCTTGTGTGTTTATTCAACTTAATTTCTTTAAAGCTTCCATTCCTTTGGCTGTCAAATGCATCTAATTAACATAAGTTGATGTGTAAATCTTATTCCATTTATTAAGACAAAAAGAGAAAGTCATATTTGCATGAAATTTGGAGTTTCAAATTTTAAAACAGCTTACAAAGGAATCATCATATATCTTAATTAATAAACTAAGGAGTTTATTTGTAGAATGACAGATAATTCATTGAATTTTCTTGAATAACACCAATATCTGTATGATAATGGAAAATATCTTGGAATACTAATCAGGATACCTGAGTGTTGGTTTAAACCCTGCCATTAACTATTTTTATAATGTCAGGCAATTATTTAATATTTGTTGTTTTGATTAAGTTTCCTTATTTGAAAAATGGTACAAATTTGGGGAAAAAAAGTTTGTTTTTTTCAAAAAATGTTGTCTATGCACAACATTAAATGTTCTAAATGCACAACATTAAATACATGACATCTTTGAATCATTTTTCCTCTTTCTTACCATCACAAAAGTACCATAAAAAACTATAAATATCATTGAATGGAATGGGCTTACCTCCCTTATCAAGGATATTGAACTTGCAATATGATTGTGTATATTCGACAGTCACAAAGAGTTGGGGAACCATTTGAGCTCTGACACATATTAATGTCTTTCCAATAATTCCACATTTCTTTTTGATCGACCACCTTTAAATCATAGACCATGCAACTAAATTTTGGAATAAAGATACTCTTCAGCCCACTAAATCTAAATAAAATTTCCATCCTAAGTCCATTTGTGACTTTTATGCCCTCACTCCATAATGCTGCCTCCACCCATGCAGCTCATAAACACAAAGGGCAGTATGCAGTAGCATTGAATGATGAAGATCAGCTCTCACAGGACAAAGTTTCAAACACTTTGCAAAATTATCCAGAAGAAAAAAATTAGCAAGGGCTGTGATCCCTTAGGGGTGAACATGACAGCTGTTTTAACAGCTGGAAAAGTCAAGTTTCCTGACAGCTCAGCAAAAGCATTGCAGACTGCTGAACATATCAGCAAGAAAGTGTGCACAAACACACTGTCTTAGAACTTCCACAAGACAAATTGATCCAACAGCTTTGCTTCTCTGCATAGTTTATGACCATGAGCTGTCAGCAGGTGGATCTAAGACCTAGGAAAGTTTCCAGCTCTCTATTATTCTGAAATCCTTCCTGGAATCTCAGATGAGGAATAGTTGAAGGGGAAAGACAGCTCCTATTTGATCATTAGGATTTGGAAATAAAAGGATGCTCAGTTGGATGTAATTAAAGCTGATTGATACATTATACAGAAAGGGGAGGGGAAATGCACCTGGAAGGTGTTTTAGAAAAAAATAGTAAAATGAGAAGCGAGGATATACATGGTTAAACATCAATAAAAGAAAAATGAATAGTTTTGCCACCATTTCATCACTGGAGGATGATTTATTTCTATCTAATGTCTTAAATATATCTCTGATGTTATAAATCCTTCTTTTCTTCCTTCCTTCTTTCCTTCCTTCCTTGCTGCTTTCTATTTACTTATAAGCTAATGCATGAAACCTGGTTTAGGTGCTAAAATACATATTATCTGCCCTTATGGAACCTAAGGAAGAGACAATGATTTACTGAAGAATTCAGGCAAGTGAATAGTACCCATAAATGTCCTTAGGCAGAAGGAACTTTGAGGATTAGAAGGAAGAAGAGTCATGTACCTGTGTATAGGCAAGAGCAAGCTGAGAATTGTAGTTCAACTCTAGACCTTATCTTAAATATAGTGGGAAGCTTTTGGAACTTAAAATAAAAGTTTAAAACGCCAATGTATATTTATCACAAATCTCTGAAAACTGAACGGAGACTTGGGGGAGTGCTTGCAGAAGACAGTAGATAGAGTACCAGGCTTCAGTGTAGAAGTTAGAGAAATATTGTGAGAAAGAAAGGAGAGGCTGCTGACTACACGGCCAGTTCTGGCTACAGAGGAATGAACAAGTTTGAAAGATTGAGGAAGTGGAATATTCTGGATTTGGCTATCTATTTCAGCCACTGTGCATAAAGAACAATCTAAATTATAAAATTTCCAAAATTTGGAATAAAGGGAGAGGAGGCTTCTGGGTCAACATGTCACAGCTCCAAGTGCAGAGTAGGAGGCTTCCAGGCCAGTCTACCACTGCTCCCACACAGAGGAGGTGAGCTGCATGGGTGCCAGCAGCAACCCCGCCCCCCCCAATCGAAATGAGACACGTAAACAAGCCTCAGAATCAGACTTCCAGATCACCTACAACAACCCCAAAGGGAAACAAGATGGAACACTCTGATACTCAACCACCTGGACTCCCTGAACTGGCAATGAAAGAGAATCTGGAAAAAATGAAATCAGAAATAATTTCTCCCATAACAGCAGAGATTGTGCCCATAGTGCAAGACATGATTAATAAATCTAGAGAGTACACAGATTAAAAAATAGAGGAGTTGAGGAACATGATAGAATCCCAATATAGGAAACAACTGGAATCCATGAAACAGATGCAAAGAGATTTCCAAGAGATTAAAAACTCCATTGAAAGTCTATGCAGCAGAATGAGACAATGTGATGATAGAATTTCAGATATAGAAAATAAGATTGTAATTAGCAACCAGGAAAAGAAAAATTACTTTAAAATTGTAAGGGACCATGAAAAATCAATCCAGCACCTGCTAGACAATACAAAGAAGCATAACATAAGACTGATTGGAGCCAATGAAGAAACAGGAGAGAGTTCAGACAACGTAAAAAAACTGCTCACAGAAGTGATGGCAGAAAACTTCCCAAGCAGGGGAAAAGAACTGGACATACAGATAAGTGAGGCATATAGGACTCCAACTAGCCTTGATTAAAATAAAAAAGCTACACAAAGGCATATAATAGTTAAGATTCCAGAAACACAAGAGAAGAACAAAATTCTACAAGCAGTTAGAGAAAAGAAACAAATCTCATACAAAGAAAAGCCCTTCAGAATCACAGCAGACTTCTCAACACAAACCCTAAAGGCAAGAAGAGGTTGGAGTGATGTATTTCAAGCCTTAAAGGAAAACAACTTCCAACCCAGATTGAGGTACCCTGCAAAACTATCTTTCAAAATTGATGGTGAAATAAGGTACTTTCATGACAAAGAGCACTTTAGGAACTTCATGGATACCAAACCAGCACTCCAAAAAATTTTAGACAAAAATCCTAGAAAAAGACAATGAGGATCACAGCCCCAGGAAGCCCAGCAGAATGAATCCACTGGGCATGACAAGAAATTAAAAACAAAGGGAGAGAATTCAACAAAAACAAAGGTCATGATAATTATAACTCAATATGTATCAGTTATAACCATCAATGTTAATGGTTTCAATTCACCAATCAAAAGAAATAGACTGGCAGGACGGGTCAAGAAGCAAGATTCAACAATATGCTGCATACAAGAAACACAATTCAAAAAGAAACTCATAGAGTGAAAGTTAAAGGATGGAAAACAATACTCCATGGGAAAAGAATCTGAAAAATAATGGGAGTAGCTATACTCTTTGCACACCAAGTATATTTCAAACCCACTCTGATTAAGAGAGACAAAGAAGGACACTATATCCTTGTAAAGGGAACAATCCAAGAGGAAGAGATGACAATCATAAATATCTATGCACCAAACACTAGTGCGTCCAACTATATAAATCAAATACTAATGGACATGAAAAATCATATAAGCACTAATACAATAGTAGTGGGGGACCTCAATACCCCATTGTCACAAATAGATAGATCAACTAGACAAAAAACAAGCAACAAAACACTAGAACTCAAACTCTTGAACAAAAGAATTTAACAGATGTTTACAGAGTGTTCCACCCCAGAAAATCAGAATACACATTCTTTCAGCTGCACATGGGTCATTCTCCAAAATAGACCACATACTCACATATAGAACATATTTAGTTAAGTATTAAGGAATTGAAATTATCCCTCATATATTATCAGACCATAGTGCAATTTAATTGGAAATCAATAGCAAAAGAAACTGCAAAAATTTAATAAACATGTGGAAATTTAACAACACACTTCTGAATAACCAATGGGTCACAGGGGAAATTAAAGAAGAAATCAGACAGTTCCTTCAATTAAATGACAATGACAATACAACATATCAGAATCTATGGGACACAATTAAAGTAGTCTTACGAGGGAAGTTCATAGCAGTGAATACTTATATTAACAAAATGGAGCAAGCCCAATTAAACAACCTGATGCTGAACCTCAAGCTTCTAGAAAAAGAAGAGCAGGAGAAACCCGAGGCACATACAAAGGAGGAAATTATAAAGATCAGGGCAGAAATCAATGCAATGGAGACTAAGAGAATGATACAAAAGAAATCAATGAAGCCAAGAGTTGGTTCTTTGAAAGAATAAACAAAATTGACAAACCCATAGCCAAACTTATCAGAAAAAGGAAAGGAAAGACACAAATCCATGCAATTAGGAATGAAAAGGATGAAATTACAACGGACAAAGCAGAAATCCAGAGGATCATCAATACCTACTTGGAGAACCTGTACACCAATAAGATGGACAACACAGAAGAAATGGACAGATTCCTAGATATGTATGAATTACCCAAGTTGAATGAAGAAGACTTAAAAATTCTAAACAACCTAATATCAATCAGTGAATTGAAAATGTAATTAAAAATTTACCAAATAAGAAAAGCTCGGGTCCTGATGTCTTCACCACTGAATTGTACAAGACATTTAGAGAGGAACTGTTGCCACTACTGTTTAAACACTTCAATGAAATTGAAAGGGAAGCAATACTCACGAATTCATTCCTGGAAGCAAGCATCACCTTGATCCCCAAAGCAGAGAAAGACCCAACTGAAAAAGAGAACTATAGGCCAATCTCACTAATGAACATAGATGCAAAAATCCTTAATAAGATAATGGCAAACAGAATGCAGAAGATCATCAAGAAGATCATACACCCTGACTAAGTGGGATTCATCACAGGGATGCAGGGATGGCTCAACTTATGCAAATCAATCAATGTAATATACTATATCAATAGAGCCAAAGGCAAAAGCCATATGATCATCTCAATATATGCAGAAAAAGCATTTGACAAAATCCAACATGCATTTATGATAAAAAACCTACAAAAAATTGGAATAGAGGGTCTCTACCTCAATCTGATAAAAGCCATCTATGAAAAACCAATAGCCAGTATAAAACTAAATGGTCAAAAACTGAAATCCTTCACACTAAAATCAGGAACAAGACAAGGATGTCCAATATCACCACTCCTGTTCAATATAGATTTGGAAACATTAGCCACAGCAATTAGACAAGAGAAAGAAATAAAAGGAATAAAAACAGGAAATGAAGAAATCAAATTGTCATTATTTGTGGATGACATGATACTCTATATAGAAGATCCCAAGAACTCCACAAAAAGTCTTCTGGACTTAATAGCCAAATTCAGTAAAGCAGCTGGTTACAAGGTCAACACACAAAAATCGATAGCTTTCCTCTACACAAACAACAGACTCACTGAGAGAGAAAGAGAGTAAACAATTCCTTTCACAATAGCATCCAAAAGCTGAAATACCTAGTAATCAACCTAAGAAAAGAAACCAAAGACCTTTTCTCTGAAAACTACAGCAATCTGAAAAGAGAGATTGAAAACGATATCAGAAAATGGAAACACATCCCTTAGTCCTGGGTAGGAAGATTCAAGACAGTGAAAATGGCCATACTTCCAAAATTGCTATATAGATTCAATGCAATCCCAATTGAAATCCCAATAGCATACTTTATGGACCTTGAGAAAACAATTCAAAAATTCATTTGGAACAAGAAGAGACCCAGAATAGCAAAAGCAATTCTAGGTAACAGACACATGGCAGGGGGCATCACAACCCAACTTGAAACTATACTACAGAGCTACTGTGACATAAACAGCATGGTACTGGGAAAAAAACAGACCTGAGGACCAGTGGAACAGATTAGAAGATGCAGAAACAACTCCAGACACACTCAGCCACCTCATCCTTGACAAAGGAGCCAAACACCCTCACTGGAGGAAAGATAGCCTCTTTAATAAATGATGCTGGAAGAATTGGGTTTCAACTTGCCAAAGATTAAAATTAGACCTATATCTGTCACCAGGCAGTAAACTAAAATTGAAATGGATTTAGGATCTAAATATTAAAACAGAAATGCTGAGCCAGCTGGAACAGAGGTTAGATAGAACTCTTCAAGACATTGGTGTCAGAAAAGATTTTATGAACAAAACCTCAGTTGCCCATGAACTAGCACAATCAAGAAGTGGGATCTCTTCTTACTAAAAAGCTTCTGCACAGCAAGAGAAACCACCAGCAGTGTGAAGAGACAACCCACAGTGTGGGAAAAAAATTTCACCAGCTGTCCCTCAGACAAAGGTCTACTATCTCGAATCTATAAAGAACTTCAAAATATCAGACCTCCCAAATTCAAAGACCCAATTCAAAAATGGGCAACTGAAATGAACAGATATTTATCACACAAGGAAGCAGAAATGGCAAATAAATATATAAAAAAAATTCAACATCACTAGTCATTGGAGAGATGCAGATGAAAACAACTCTGAGATTCCACCTCACCCCAGAAAGAATGGCTTCTATCAAGAAATCAACCAATAACAAATGCTGCTGGGGCTGTGGGGAAAGGGGAACCCTGCTCCACTGTTGGTGGGAGTGCAGACTGGTGCAACCACTGTGGAAATCATCATGGAAGATACCTCAAAGAACTAGGACTGAAAGTCCCATTTAACCCAGCTATTTTCCTGCTGGGTATCTTGCCCCCAAAATTAAAAGATTCATGCCACAGTGATATATGTGCATCCATGTTCATAGCAGCACAGTTTGTAATAGCTAAAACTTGGAAATAGCCCAAGTGCCCATCAACTGGAGACTGAATAAAGAAAATGTGGTTTTTAAAAAATAAAATGGAATACTACTCAGCCATAAAGAACAAGAAATTAGAGACATTTATAGCTAAGTGGATGCCCATTAAGGTGATACTCTTGAGTGAAATAAATAGGACACACATGTGTAAATACCGAATAGTTTCTCTGGTGTGAGAAACTGAAAGTGTAAATAAGGACTAAAAGGTATAATAGATAATGTGAAATAGGAAGAAAAGGGGCAAAGGGGAAGGGGAAGAGAGGGGGTAGGGGAAAGGAAAGAAGGGAATGAAATTAATATGATAAAAGAAAAAAATGGAAACAAAGACTTTGTAAATAGGGAGGGATGGAGAGGTTGGAGGGAGGACAGGGGAAGGAGGAAAAAATAAGAACCAAGGGAGACTTTGTAAAGGTGCAAATTTCCAATGATGAATGTTATTATATTGTATACCTAAAACATACTAATAAAAGGATATGCAGGGAAAAAACCCCTGTCATTTGTGGTGGGAAAGAACAATACCAAAAAAATTGGAATAAATTTAAAGCAATATTTTATGCCTAGCTAATATAAATGATTGTAGAGTAATACTAACTTGTTTGACAACTGCTTCATATGTATACATAATATAAACAATTATATATATGCACACATATATCTACACACATGCATATATGTAAAATATGTATAATTATTGAGTGACTTATGGCCCATTTGAAGCTTGACTATAAGCTGATGATTTCAATACAATGATAAAATAACTATCTTTAAATATATTTATTGTCACCTACATCTGTTCCTCTACAAATGTTGGCAAATCAGCTTGTGGCTTGCTTTTATAAATAAAGTTTTATTAGAACATAGTCACTGTCCCTCTTTCAATATTATCGTGGCTGTTTCTGAACTATTACAGCACTGTTGAATAGTTGTCATCAACAATGGTGGCTCGCCGATCCTAAGTTCTGTATGGTCCTTTACAAAAAAAGTTTGCCATTTCCTGCTGTATTTATACCAAAACAGATCTGGCAATATTCAGTCAGACAATTCAAACACAGTTTATTGGATTTTTTTACTATATAGAAATAATTCAGAAATAATTACTACATGGGAAAGAAGAATTACATCAGTTAGATCATTTTTTAAAAATACAGTTTCTTTCAAAAATCTGAAGTAGAGAATTTGTATAGAATTTGGTGTTAGTTTTAAATGTCAAATTGTGTAAAGAGAATTGCTCATGTTTAAGAATTCTAAAGAATGTCTTAATGTAGTAAATCAAAACGTTAAAATCTTGTAAAATCAATAAATTAAGTTAAAGGAATATATGTGTTCTGCATGGGAAATTGTGAGTAGATCACAAGGTACCTGAGATATACTATGACTAAGTAAGGCAGATTCATCTCTCCCACACCTCCTAGCCAAGATTTAATTTTGTATTTTTTCTATATATTGAGAGCTGCTAAAGTCTTTCTTTTTTTCCCCATTAAGTTTATTGGCACATTTTAGGTATAAAATGCAGTTACACACATCACTGGGATCTTGTACCATTACATGAGTATCTTGATTCTTATTTTTTCCCCTTCCCCTGCCTTCCCTTCACCCCCTCCATTCTTCCCTATTTGCAAAGACTTTGTTTCCATTTTTTTCCTTTTCTCATATTTTTTCTTTTCCCTTCTTTCCTTTCCCCTACCCCTCCCACTCCCCCTGCTCCTTTAGACCTTTTCTTCCTATTACACAATATAAATTATACATTTTTAAAATTACAATATCAAGATCTAGGAGACATTACCACAGAGTTTACAGAATTTAAAAGGATATAGAAAGCATATTATAAAAATCTTTTTTGAAATAAATTCAACAACTTCTAAGAAGTACCTTGGAAGACAAAATAGTGAAATTAACACTGGAGGAAATAATAAAATTTGAATAGCACCTATTAAAGAAAGTATATTCCTAGCTTGCAAACCTACCTTATGACGACAACAGGCTCCTATACATTTTAACTGATAAATTATATCAAACATTTGAAGCAGAAAAAAGAAGGAACACTTCTCCCCTCATTTTAGGAAATCAACATTGTGCTAATCCTAAACTGGATAAAGATAATAGAAGAAAAAGTATGAACATAGATAGAAATATGTTTAATAAAACAAACTATTAGAAGTCAGATCTGGCAGTATGTAGAAAGCGGTTTTACTATAGGTATGATCATGTTGGTTCAGCATTGGAAGATCCACACCCAAAAGTCACCGTTTTAACAGAGGAAAGGAAAAAGCCATATGATCCTGTCACTAGTTGAAGAAAAAGTATTGGACTAAATTCTACAGCTATTCATGGTAAAAGCTATCAGAAGACTAGAAGTAGAACAAAACCTTCTCAATAGATCAAAGACATGTACTCTATACTTCCAGCAAAAATGCCTTATATGAATGGAGAAGATACAATGCTTTCTCCCTAAGGTGGGGAACAAAGGCAGACATGCCTACACTTCATTTGTCCCTTAAACTTTGAAACATTGGCCTAAACCAAAATATTCTGGCAATAAAATGACACAACTAGGATAGGATTGGCAAGGTAGGAGCAAAATCTTTATATGTAGATGAAATGATCATCTACAGAGAAAATACTAAGAAATCTCTAGGAGCCCTTAGAACTTGTATTTGAATTTAACAGGATTAGAAAACACAAGGCATATATAAAAATTCAGGTGTATGTATACTTGCTATAAATGAAGAATTGGATAATGAAATTTAAAAGTTATGTAGGAGCACAAGGACCTAGAAAAGTAAAAAGAAAAGGAAAAAAAACAGTGTTGGAAGAGGTTTAGTACCTAATTTTAAGACTTCCTCTAAAGTTACAGTAATTGAGGCAGTGTTGGTGTAAGGAAAGACATATAGATCATTGGAATAAAACAGAGAATCTAGAAATAGAACCACACATATATGGTCCACTGAGCTTTGAAAGATTATTTAACGTTAACATTTTATAGAATATAAACTCAATTCAAGAGCCGAGGAAAAGATAGTGTCTTCAGCAAATGGCACTAGAACACCTGGCGTCTGTATATTAAAAAATTAACCTCAACTCTTTATTTCCATGCATAAAAATAACCCGAAAGGATCTATGGACCTAAATATGAAAGTCTAAAACTGTAAAACTTTAGGAGAAATTATAAGGGAAAACGTTTATGAATTTAGGGTAGGGAAGAACTTGCTAGGATTCAAAAAACATGATATATAAAAGAAAAAAATTGATAAATGAGATTCCATCAAAATTTAGAACTTTGACTGACATCATTAAAATGAAAAGTAGTCCTTAAACAGACCATATTTACAATGCATATAACCTATGACCAGAATATATAAAAAACTCTTACAGCTCATTAATAGACAACCCAATTAAAAAGTAGACACAAAAAGATGATAAATAGCCAGTACAGCACAAGGAAAGGTGTGCAACACTAGAATTGGAAAAATACTAATCAGTACAACAACAAGATTGAATTATAGACTAACTAGGGAAATGAAGTTAAAAGTTTTAAAAGCCTTGTCATGACTTTTTCTTTTTGTTGGATTCTCCCTCTTTGCTTTCAATTTCTTGTCGTGCCCAGTGGATTCATTCTGCTGGGCTTCCTGGGGTTGTGATCTTCATTGTCTTTTCCTACGATATTGTCCAACATTCTTTGGAGTGCTGGTTTGGTATTCATGAAGTTCCTAAAGTGCTCTTTATCATGAAAGTATCTTATTTCTCCATCAATTTATAAATATAGTTTTGCAGGGTACATCAGTCTGGGTTGGAGGATGTTTTCCTTTAGGGCTAGAAATACATCACTCCAAACTCTTCTTGCCTTGAGGGTTTGCACTGAGAAGTCTGCTGTGATTCTGATGTGCTTTTCTTTGTATGTGATTTTTTTTTCTCTCACTGTTTGTAGAATTTTGTTTTTCTGTTAGGTTTCTGGAATCCTATTATATGCCTATGTGTAGATTTTTTTTTTTTTGATCAAGGCTATTTGGAGTTCTATATGCCTCACTTATCTGTATGTCAAGTTCTTTCCCCCTGCTTGGGAAGTTTTCTGCCATCACTTCTGTGAGCAGTTTTTTTTATGTCATCTGCACTCTCTCTTTTGTCATTGACTCCAGTCAGTCTTATGTTATGCTTTTTTGCATTGTCTAGCAGCTGCTGGATTGATTTCTCATGGTTCCTTATAATTTTAAAGCAGTTTTTCTTTTCCTGCACTAATTGCAATCTTATCTTCTATATCTGAAATTCTGTCGTCACATTGGCTCGTTATGCTGCATAGACTTTCAATGGAGTTTTTAATCTCCTGGAAATCTCTTTGCATCTGTTTTATGGATTCTAGTTGTTTCCTATATTGGGATTCCATCATGTTCCTCAGCTCCTCTATTTTTTAATCTGTGTACTCTCTAGATATATTAATCATGTCTTGCACTATGGGCACAATCTCTGCTGTTATGTGAGAAATTATTTCTGATTCCATTTTTTCCAGATCCTCTTTTGTTGCTAGTTCGGGGAGTCCAGGTGTTTGAGTATCATAGTGTTCCATCTTGTTTCCCTTTGGAGTTGCTGTAGATGATCTGGAAGTCTGTTTTTCAGACTTTTTTATGTCTCTTCTTATTTCCACAGCGGTGGAGTGCTGCTGGCACCCACGTGGCTCACTTCCTCTGTGCTGGGAGCAGTGATTAGTTGGCCTGGAAGCCTCCTCTGCACTGGGAGCAGTGGCATGTTGACCTGGAAGACTCCTTTGTGCTGGGAGTGGTGGAATGGTGGCTGGGGATCCTCCTCCTGGGCACTGGGATTGACTCACCTCCTCTTCCCTGGGAGAAGTGGAATGGAAGCCTGCTAAAGTCTTTCTGATGTTACCTAGATATCACACAGCAAAAAGTGAGGGGCTTTAAAAATTTTCTGTAAAGGCTTCTCATCTTGATTCTTACTATAAAAACCATAAGCCAAAGTCAAATCAATTTGAGGGGATTTCTACAAAAGTAAAATTTGACTTTGAATTAACTTTTCACCAAATGGTTTTCACAAAGCACAAAATTATCTCAGTGCTGAGAATCACCAGTTGAAATTATATCCTTGTCAAAATTTCCCTAATTAGTCATTACTCTTGGCAAGCAATTCTTTTCTAAATTTGTACCACTGGAACTATTTGCATTGGGAGGGTGAACCTTCCACTCCCTGTTTGCTCCTGGAGACTGGCTCTGCTAGAAGACATTCCTGTGTCTGAGAAAGTCCTCGTGGGATATGTTAGGCACATTCCTGACAATGACAGCAGAGATAGACACATCCCCATTGCCAGTAAGTGTTATGACAGCATTGTTAAGAACCTATGGCAGACATGGCACACAGACTAAATTCTATGTATCAGCGACTCCATTAGTCAATAAAAGACAGCTATCCTCACAAAGAATGGGGGGTTTGAATGTTCATTGTACCTGCAAGTTCCTCGGTGTTTTCCTTCAACATTCATGGAGACATGAGCCAAAATTGTTCACTTTTTTTATGTTAGGAAACTGAATATACATATATACATACTTATATAGTATATATTATAGATTATATTATATAGTCTATGTACAAACATATGTATAATTTGTTAAGGGATGAGATAAATCAAGACCAAAATGTGAATGTTAAGATTTTAGTGCAAGATGTAAAGAATTAGTTACACTACTAACACCTTAAGGGGATAAAAGACAGCAAAGTGGATTTTATTTGTGACTTGAATAAAATGCAGACTCTTAATAGGTGCCTAAGAATTCCTGCATCATTAAGCCCCTCCCTCCAACCTGATATAGTAAAGTATGTCTCTGGTACAATAAACTACTTTCTGTCCCACGATCTTTGCACTAAGGGTTCCCTAAGCCTAGAAAAGTTCTTTCCAGACTTTTGGCAAAATGAGTTCTATCTTAAAATATATATCTCTGCTTAACTATCACTTCCTCAATCAGCTCTATCTCCAAGTATGGACAGACACATCATTATTTTGCTAGCTCATCTTTTATATTTACTGCAGTGCCTCTGTTTTAACCCATAGACTCATTTGGTTATTAATTAATTTATTTTTCATCTTTCTCCCCCACTCTCAGTGAAAATGTCTCTGATTCACAACTGCATCCTCAGAGCCGAACACAACAAATAGTTCATGGCAGAGACAATATGTGCATATTTAAGTGCATATTCTCAGAGTCTAGTAGGTAAAATCAAGTGATAATGCAGGATGATTTATCAGAAACCAGTTATAAATACCATGAAGAACTTGTTAATAAGGACTGAGTTTGTCTTCAGAACAACAGGGAGCTGTAGATGATTTTAGGATATAATGCTACACTATGCACTTCATGATTTATCCTTTCTTCTCTTCCACTTTGTAAATATACTTTGGATGCAAGTCTGTATCTTCCTGTTCTTTTTTTTTGGTACTGGGGATCAAACTCAGGTCCTTGCACTTGCACAGCAGGCAGCAAAACCACTGAGCTAAATCCCTGGCCCTTTATCTTCTTGTTTTTGAACACTTCCATGAATACCCAACCGAGAATTGACCATATTCTTATGTATGTCTCTATTATAACAGTTTTCTATCACAATTATTTATTTTCTCTAGATGTGTGTACTATGAGATTCTAAACAACTAGAGAGTAAAGGTAACTTTATTTGTAATGTTCCATATGCTATCTGCTGTAAAATTATTACTCAATAAGTGTTTACAAAAATGATGTTTGAATTTAATAGAAAATTTGGATACAATATTCTCTTCTTTTTTGGTACCAGGGATCAAACTTGGGACCTTGTGCTTGCCAGGCAGGTAGCAGAACCACTGAGCTAAATCCCCGGCCCTGGATACAATGTTCTATATGAGTCGTTGGGTGGGAGAATCACAGGTTTGGGTTAAATTGCCTTCAGCAATAGACTTGAGAAACTTTTTTCTGTCTTGGAATATTTAAAACCCTTTGTAAGAGCTCAAGAGACAAGTATGGTTTTGTAGTGAATGAAAATACTACATTAATATCTAAATATATTATATGGGCAAAAAACTGAATAGAAGTTGTCTACATTCCTTGTTGTTTCAGTAACAATAATTCTGGCTTCTCACCAGTATGTGCTGATATTTCTCATCTCTGTGTTTAAGAGTGTAAAGCTTTCTTTGTATCTATGGGTTCCGTGACCTGATCTATTTGTACACTATAATGGCAGAAAAAAGCAGCCCAATTTTCAGTGGGTCAAAGTTGCTCAGCCTCATGAAGATGGTCTTATATAAGGTAGAGACGGGAAACAGTACTGACCTTTGACTGACTCCGAGTCTGTAGTTTGTATCATATTGTTGAACTGTAGCAAAAAAGCTTTATACTGATAGTTCATAGTGCTTATGTACAGGCATGAAGCCTTAGGAAAAGCAAATCAACTGGATATGGGTTAAACCTTAAATATTATGAAGAACACATCTGGAAATATATATCAATTCCCCTTCTCCAATTAACACTTAAAACTCCTCTGAACTGTTTAATTTCAATACCTCTATTGTTCTTAATTGCCACCAGAAGACTTCCATGTTTCCTTTTAGCAGAATTCTTTCCAATTAGTTATTCTGTTCAGCAGTACAAAGAGGAATACAATTTTTAAAAATAATGCCTCCCCTCACCCCCATAGTGAGAAGGCATAATCATTTACAGAATGAAACTAATTTTATTTCCTTTTTTGTTTTATAGGCTGCATTTACTACATTCAGCCTCAGGGTAATTACAGTCATGCAAACCTTAAAAACAATTTCAGCATGAGTCTAAAGTACAAATTCTATCCACTTTTATTGTAGAAATGGAATGGTACTTTTTTCTCTTTTTAAAATTGCTCTCAGGAAAAAAAACCCCATGTTTCTGTGGTGAATTTTGTGGCATAATTTGCAAAATGTAAGCATTTTGGACTGAGGAAAGGATTATTTCTTGTTTTTAATTTTTTAAAAGTCACCTCTGTGAAACTCTATTCTCAGATCCACGGTGATTAGGATTGTGGAATACCTTATTTTTTAATCTAAAGATGTTAAGTCATTAAAACTCTTTTCCCCCACATAAACACACAATTATTGTTCTTAGAAATGAACAATAATTAACTAAATTAAAATGCACACATATATTTATTGTATGCCCTTGGTTAAAATACATCAAGCCTTGAGAGTATGGGTAAGGCAAAATAAAAAAAAAGTGATTCTGCCACTCAAGAGTCACGTGAGACTGAAAAATAGTAAAGCTGTGTAGGGAACAGGGGAAGGGGACATTACCAGAACCTCTGCAGTAAGTCCTAGTCTCCTGTGAGCCACGGCAGCACACGGTGAATCACAGGAAAGGTAGGAAAATGAGACTGAGAAGAAGCTGAGCTTTGGGTCTGATCAGTGCTGCTCTGGGCAGCAAAGACAAGAAGCCCTAGCTTGCAGCACCTTTTATTTAGTACATCCAAAGAAACAAATGTAACAAATGAATAATGTAGATTTCAGTATCATATTGGGATGAACAAGGTGTAACAAAAGACTGGGTGGGGGCTGCGGAAATCTAAGAACAATGAGGAACTATGTAGATGAAGATTTAGTTCCTCTCAGGAACTACACAGATGAAGATTTGGTTCCTCCCAGGGCGTCTCCCACAGGTGTGGTCTTGTCCTGGAGGATTACAGCATCATGGGATCATTGAGATCTCCCTTGTGACCTGAGGCCAAAATGGAAGTATGTCTTGGAGTGTTATTGCTGGCCTGTAGGCAGGAGAACTAGGCCTACTTAAATGATTTTTCCCTAGAATTATGTAGCATTGCTCCCAACAAAGCTGTATGAGATACAATCAAAAACTCTGGTGGATATTTAAATTTTAATAATTTATTAGGGCAGAAAAGACATTACCATTAATATATCTCAAAATACTCCCCCTCCTTGAAACTGTTTTAACTCAATGTTCTTGTGACTTTGTGAAGTAATTCCGGATGTGTTCTTTCACTAGTGTCTTTAGTTGTGCTGTTATGGCTCCCCTGATAGCTTGAATCAATTCAAAATATTTACTTTTCATGGTAGTTTTGACTTTGAGGAATAGTCACAAGTCACACAGGGCCAGATCTAGGGCATAGGGTGAATGAGAACACATGGTGATATTTATACAAGCCTACTGTTCCATTGGGTAGGAAGCAATATGAATACTCACTGTATTTTGATGACATCTCCCAAAGTTAGTCATGAAAGAAGACTCCCAGCAAGTGGCAAGAATGATGAGATGGGATAAGTGTGTTTGAAGAAGGAGGGAATATTTTGAGGGGAATTAGTGGTGATGTGTCTTTTACTTGAAAAAAAATTAAATATTTACCATGTATTTTGGTGTTTGAAGTAAGGAGGGCTGTACTAAAACAGTATATATATGTGTGTGTGTGTGTATTGTGATATGAGTCAAAGAGAACATAATGTTACCTGTATAAAGTTGTGAAACTGGTTACATAAAGCATCTTAAAATCAATCAAATTTATTTCCTTTGTCAAAAGCCTTATAAGAAAAGTAGGAAGCAACACATTGTGTCTGGATTTGTCCATATCAGTAGCTGCAGATGTTTGACAAACTCCTAATACCCTCTCCTTCCCTAAACATGGTGGGGAGAATTTACTGTACAACTTTAGATAATGGCCTGGGAGATTTGAGGGTGAGGGTGTTTCTTCTTAACATTTAGCAGTTCATTACTCATAGGACTATGTAACAACAAGGGCAAAAATACATAAAAGATGGCCATTTGTTTGAATTGTTTCATGATTGGTGGTAATTGTGTGGGAAATTTACTCCTCATCTGTAATTAACTGGAGTTTCAAAATTTGCAAAATGAATCTCTTGTCAAAAAATTAAGCAAAGTTACCAAAAGCTAAAACACACTTTGAAACATTTTCAAGTTTTGTTGCCTGAATAAAATGACTTGATCCAAACTTTTTTTCTGAAATTTAATTTTTATGGGAATAGTCAGTGAAGAGAGGAAAACTGTTTTTATACTATTTAAAGTAAAGAACGGGTTAAAAATACAATTTCCTTAGCCAAATTCTGTGTCTCGGTTACTTTTCTAATTGCTGAGACAAAATATCCAATACCCACATGTTAAAGGAGGAAACGTTTATTTTGGCTCATGGTTTGTAGAGTTTTCAGTCAATAGTCACTTGGCTCCAAGGCAGGCTGGCCCAACAGAGGGGCGTTGCACAAGAGAAACAGTCTATGGCATGGTGAGCAGGAAGTAGCAGTCAGCAAAGAGCAGCCTGCCTTCTTCCTGTCCCTTTATATTCCATCTGGGCTACAAGCCTATTGATTGCTGTTACTCACACCTAGGGTGGGACTTCCATTTCCCACACACAGAACTATGATAAACCATTTTAGTTATCACACACCCTTAATCCCAGTATCACACCCTCTAGATCAGCCAGCTCTGAAAAGTCCCACTCATCAGTGCATGAAGCTTAAGGGGAGATCTAGATACAAATCATAGCACCCTGAAATAATTGGTCCAGTCAAAGAATAAAGAATTATTGATGATTGGTGGAGCACACAAAAATTTACAAGTAGTGCTCCAGGATTGGTACATGGGAGAAGATACTTTCAGCTGCTTTTCTGAATATTTATGATGATAACACTATGATTTTATTACCATAAGTATTTAAGATCTGTACTATATCAAGCATAAGATGCTAGATGCCTGTTTTTAAAAAATCATCTGTTGATAGCCATATGGGCTGTTCCCAAGATTTAGCTATTATAAGTTTTGGTACTATAGACATGGGTGATGCATGTATCACTATGGTGTGATGACTTTAACTCTTTTGGGAAGAGTCCAAGAATTGGAGTAGCTGGGTCAAATGGAACCTCTCATTTTAGTTTTTTGAGGAATCTCTGTATTGTTTTTCACTGTAAATTGTTGTGCCAGTTTACACTCCCAACAACAATGGAGAAGTGTTGTTCCCAGTCCCACTGTTTCACCCGCATTTATTACTGCTTGAGAAGTAGAAAGAACTTTTTCAAATGGGAGAGTGAACACAAAGTAAGGGAGGGGGGATGAAAGAAGGGAAAGTGGATTTAAAGAAAAAAGAAATGATTGAAGAAAATAATAGAAATAGAGCGTTTTTAAACAGGGAGGGGAAGAAAGGTTAGAGGGGAAGGGTATGAAAAAAAGAATGAAGATGTGTTATGCACATGTAGAATTCCTACATGATAAATGTGATCATTATGTACTGCAAAGCTGTACTAGCAAAAATAAATACATTTACAAAGCTTTCAAAAAAGGCAAAAACCAAAACATCATATTTTCTAAACAAACTCAATCCATGTGACCTAACTCAGCAGTTAACCCAATCCCCTTGAGATTGAGCAGGATTTATGTAGTTCTATAAAACTATCTGCTCATCTCTGATTCTATGCATTATCATTCTCAAATATGACATTCCAATCAAATACTTGGTTTTATAATCAATTTTTCTAATTATGTCCTGTTACAAAGTAGATAGATTCTTATTGAACCTATGTAAGAAACTTAATTGCCATGAAAATTAGAACACTCAAAAACAGTTTTTAAATTCTAGAGGGATCAATTGGAGAGAAGAAAATAAATGTTTTATTTATAAAAGTATCATCTACTAATTACTGCAAATTGTACACAGTTTAAGAGAAAGAGATTATTTATATCCAGAAAATAAAACACTAAAAAATAAAAATCCCACTTACCTCAAAAAAAAAAGCCATGGAAAATTTTCATACTTCTTTATAAGTGTATTCTCATAAAATTAATTACTACTTGGTTGATCCTGGTTTATCACTTGTAAGAACCTATCTGTTTTCAAGAAATCTGCAAACCCTTGCTTTAGTCTAATGGTGTGGTCTCAAATTTATTTAGATAATTTAATTGGAAGTATGTACCCCAGAGTGATTGTTAAAACTAACAATGTTAGTTTAGTCTTATTTGTCAAAGATTTCTCAAACTTACCTCAACTTGAAAAGCATTTAGGTTAGAGTTTTAGAAAGATTTAATTTACATGCACTCTTATCTCAAATCTTACCAGAATAGAGCTCCTCTACATGATTTGATGAATTTGGTTTGGTAATATTCAAAGGTAGATAAAAGAACACATATACATAGCATTTGTACACTCATAAATACACATGTATACAAGTGGAAGTAGAGATCTCTTGCTGAATATTAATTCTAAAATTTTAGCTACAACTAAGCTAACAATATAATATGTTTATAGAAAAAATCTGATTCTTCTTTGCTCCTCTTCCTGTTGTTATTTTAATTATGTTCTTGACAAACAGGACAAGCTAAATTGACCTCAATATTAAGGCTAAAGCTTTGTGTAATATTTGTGGAGGAGATAAGATTTTTGTCCTGCGGTGAACTGCTTTTGGGAATCCCTGAATTCTTTTGGAACCCCCAGTGTTTAACTAAGAGTAGATAGCTGGGGATCTGGAGTGGGAGGGGAGAGTTCTTGCAGAGACAAAACAAAATGTTAGAAGAAGTACAAATTTGAAGAAGCATGGAACAAAGGATTCAAAGGAACTTAAGAAGGAGCAAAGATGGTAAAATGATAAAACAAGGAAGGAGTAAAAACAATTCCAGAGAGAGTTGATTTAGAAGAGCCAGTTTGAGGAAGACATTCAATTCAAATGGGCTTTAATGAAATCATGTTTGCGAGACAGAAAGCGCAGAATTTTGTGAATGGAGGGTAGCAGTCAACCGAGACCCTCTGGTGTTCTTAACTAGTCATAACGGGCAAGCAACGTCTGGAACTCTTAAGCTTGGCTCTGTCCTTTTACAATAAGAAGTCTTGGACCTAAACCCAGCCTCTGCTAGAGTGAGACTCCAAACATGCTTCTGACGTACACATAAATCTGAATACTCAAAATCTACCCTTACTACAGTCTTTGATATGCAAGATAAAGAAATCCAAGGTCAGCTAGCCTAAATAAAATATGGTAATTTCTTGGCTTATGTACTCACAATATCCTCAATATCCCCAGCTTCTTCCTTTCTTTAACATATCTGCTTTAAACTTTCCTTGTCTTAATTCAAAGTTGCATTCTATCCATGTAACAGCTAAAATAGCTCCAAGTAGCTCCAAGTTGAACTATACTTTATTTTAAAATATAAGAAATATATATATGGGAAAATAAGCCGGTGTTCATTAATTTTTTGTATTTACTTCTTTTCTTTTCTTTTCTTTTCTTTTTTTTTTGGTAGTGGGGATCAAACTCGGGTCCTTGCACCTGCACAGCAGGCAGCAAAACCACTGAGCTAACTCCCCGGCCCCTATTTTTCACTTTTTATTTGTCTGTTAGTACATAATGATTATATGTTCCTCATGGGAAGCTAGTACATGTGTCTAACACATCTTATTTCTTTTTTCATCCCTTTCCCCTCCTTCCTCTCCTCTTTTCTCCATCTGTTGGTCTCCTTCCCTTTTGCAAAAGATCCCCCAATTTCCTATTATCTACCTTTTATTTTGCTCTTTATCTATATTTTGGGCTTATGGACTACTGGATTTTAGGTTTTTGGAACCTGCAAGTACAGATGTGCAGTTAACAATGCCCTTATATGTCCCTAGCAAGAAAGACAGTAGATGTTAACATTAAAAGCTTTGGAAAAATTTAGGTTATTTTCCTAAACCTCAGCTTTTCCAACTGTAAGTGGGGATAATCATTATGAAGGCTTCACAGGAATGTTGTGAAGATGAAATGGATTAATGTATATAAATAACTTAGCACAATTCCTCGATACAGAAAATTCTAACCCCTAATTATCATCATGAATATTTTAATTTTGATCTGTGAGACTGTCAGTTGTGATATTGTCAGTTTAACTGGAGGAAGAAATCCTACCACATTAGGAAAGCACAGTTCTGGTTGTTTCTGTGGATAATCGACATGTAGGCTAAAAACAGAGGGGAGACTCACTCTGGTTGTGGGTGGAACCAGCCAGTAGACTTGTACCTGGATGAAATGGAAAGTCATCTGAAGAGCTCCAGTCTTCTCTAGCTGCTGCATCCTGTGCCACTTGTCTTTGGACACTGGGTTGCAGGTCTCCAGGTTATCATTCAACACAAACTCATGAGCTTCCAGGCCTTGGATCCTGGCCTGATGCTGCGTCCTTGATCCCACCTGTTCTGTAGTTTCTGTCATCTTGGGCTAAGTAACTACTGGTGCTGAATACTCTGAGTACTCTGGTGGTCCAGTGTGTAGCTGAACAATGTGGCCTCCCTCCCCTCTGGCCCTGTGATCCTGATACATCTCTTTCCATAAGTATATATGTATTTTGTATTCATTCTCTTCCTCTAGACAACCCTAATGAATACAATCCATAAGCAGCACATTAGTGCTTCACACATGTGCCTCAGATAAGTGTAAACTGGCAAACTGTTGCCAGTCCACGATGAGGTAGGTGCTGAAATTGAGAATATGCATTTATATACTGATACAGAAATTCACTAAGGTGATTTGATGCCAGTTGGAGCTACTAATAAAAAGGCTTTCATGTTATATACATTTCATTTTTTCATTTATTTTTTTCTAGGATTCCATATTTACTGTATTTTACATAAGTATATATGTATATCTGTGCTAGATTTAGGGAAAATTTTAAAGGGAACAACTCTTCTTCACCATAAGCAGTTTGAGAAATGCTAGTCTAGCAAGAGATAGAGATCAGAGAAGTATTTGCCAAGCATGTGATGATGGTATAGGTTTAAAAATCAAAATGAGAGAGTGGAAATTCAGCCTTTTCTTGCCCAATATAGGTTTTTCTTCTCTTTACAGTGTTTATCTTTATCAGGATATCTATCTCTATCAAGATTGAAATTTAAACAAAGTTCTTCACATTTATTTCATTTTCTTGAAAAGTTTAGGAAGAATTTCCTCTACAGATTCACATGTAATCATAGTGAGGTGAATAGTCATCAGAGTCTATTTGCTGGAGAATTCCAGAGCATCTTTTACCATTGCAACCTTAAGCTCAATTGCTGAGATTCATTTGTGACAAAGACATCATAGCTTTCCAGAGCTTGAACAAATGAATGAACATAATTGGGAAATGACTTTCACTCTACCTACACCATCATTGAAAATGAAATTCCGCATCAATCCACTGTTACTTCTCCAGCTTTCCTTCCTTGTAATCAGCTGGTAGTTACAGTGTTTGGTTCGCAGACTCTTAATAACTGGTTCATGGGTGTAAGTAATCAGCTCTGCATATTGATTAAATTTCAATTACAACAAAGTGAGATTTTAAGAAATCTAAGAGGAGGGTACTTTGAATCAAGCCAATTAAGGGTTTTAATGAACTTAGGAGATTTATAATATTCTACATTCTTCTTTTCTCCCGTGAGTGATTGATGTTACCTATAATTTAAAAAAGAAACATGGAAAATACATTTCTTCAGCAAGCAATAAACTACAGTTTTACTTGTGCCAGATTATTTTATTTCAAAGAAGATTTTCTTTCTCTATTTTTATTAAGTTTTTTGGTACAATTTAGATATACATAATGATCACATTCATCCTATGGAATTTGTACTTGTACACTATATATCTTGATTCTTTTTTTCCATCTCCTCCCTTCCCTTCTACCCTTCTTATTTACAAGAGCTTTGCTTCCATTTTATCTTTCCTTTCTCATATTTTTCTTTCACTTCCCTTCCCCCTCCATCATCCCTTGTGCCCCATCTCATTTGAACATTTTCTGCCTATTTCACAAAATCCATTACACGTTTCAGTCCATATTTACACTTTCAGTTTCTCACACCAGAGAATTGTACATATTTACACATTTCTGTCCAATACATTTCACTTAAGACTATGGTCTCAAAGTGCATCAATTTAGCTATAAATTTCTCAAATTTATCCTGAGTAGTACACCATTGTATAAAAAAAGACCCATATTTTATTAGTCATTTATTGGTTGATGAGAAGTTGAGTTGTTTTTAATACTTAGCAATTACAAATTGTGCTGCTATGAACATGACTGTGCATATATCACTGTGGTATGATACTTTTGATTCTTTCAGGAAGATACCAAGGAGGAGGATAGCTGGGCCAAATGGGACCTCTAGTCCTAGATTTTGGGGACTCTCCATACTGATTTCAGTAGTGGTTGCACCAGGCTACACTCCCACCAGCAGTGGAGCAGTGTTCCTCTTTCCCCACAGCCCCGCCAGCATTTGTTATTGGTTGATTTCTTGACAGCAGCCATTCTTTCTGGAGTGAGATGGAATCACAGCATTGTTTAAATTTGCATCTCTTGAATGACCAGATTTGTTGGACATTTTTTCCTGTATTTATTTGGTGTTTCTATGTCTTCATCTGAGGCATTTGTATTTCATTAAAAATGCCCATTTTTTGGATTGAGTCTTTAACTTTGGGGGGGTCTGATTTTTTTTTAGGTATTTATATATTCTAGATATCAGTCTTTTGTCTGAGGAACAGCTGGCAAATATTTCTTTCACTCTGTTGATTGTCTCTTTACTGTCTTGGTGATTTCTTTTGCTGTGCAAAAGCTTTTTACTAAGATGAGATCCCAGTTGTTGATTTTTTGTAATATTTCCTGTGCAGTTGGGGTTTTATTTATAAAGTATTTGCCTATACTTATGTCTTTAAGAGTTCCACCTATTTTCTCTTCCAGCAGATTTAATGTTTCTGTTTTAATATTTATATCTTTGATCCATTTTGATTTTAGTTTAATGGATGTGAGAGACATGGGTCTAGCTTTAGACTTCAGCATGTGGAAACCAGTTTTTCCAGCACTATTTATTAAAGCTTTCTTTCAGTAAAAGTGTTTGGCCCCTTTGTCAAAGATAAGGTGGCTGAGTGTGTCTGGAGTTGTTTCTGCATCTTCTATTTTGTTCCACTGACCCTCAGTTCTACCCCAGTACCATGCTGTTTTTATCACAGTATCTCGGTAGTATAATTTCAAGTCAGGGATTGTGATGCCCCTGCCTTGCCTTTGTTGCCTAGAATTGCCTTTGCTATCCTTGGTCTCCTCTGGTTCTAAGTGAATTTTAGGATAGTTTTCTCTAGTTTTGCGAGGTATGCTATTGGTATTTTGATTGGGATTGCATTAAAGGTTTCATTTCTCTTCCAACTGTTAACTTGTGGTTTTCTTGTATGGCATTTTAATCTCTTTACATTTTATTCTCCTAACAGGTATTTTCTGAGACAAACTTTAAAATACTTTTTGATCTTATATTCATAATCATCCATTAAAGGGGCTTAGTTCTATTTTCATAGCACAGTGGCTTCTTGTAGAAAACAGTAAAGGGCAATATGTTTAGCATAAAGATTCAAAGTCCCTGATAAATTTAGTATTTAACAAAGACCATGCATGTGAATATTCTTTAATGTCATATGGAAATACTGCTGGCCCTTTGCATTTCACAGTGATGTGTGTGAAGAATACATGACATAATAGATTAAAAATTAGTTTGAACATGCATTAGTGTATTCAAAATGCAGAATATTATTACTTTCTCATTAAAGGTACTGGGAAAATACTTTTACCTCACAGAGAATGTATAAAGCAATGCCCAAGAAGCAGTGCGGATTTTGATGACTTTCTGGCCTTAAGAAACACCTTAATAAGGAAATATTGTTCAAAGGTTGGCTCTTTACTTTCATTATATTTTTGCAACTCTGGAACTTTTGCCGTCCTTTTCTTTGACCCTTGTCTCTTTGACAATACTTTGTTCCTCTTTTCAAAATCAAACATCCACTATCTACAATGCACACATGAGGAAGTAAGGATGAATTCTTATTTTTAAAAATGTAGTTTACATGAAAGACAAAATCTTAGTTAAGATTAAACTGCACTTATATCTGCTCAGACTGGTGGCAAGTGCTACCTTCTCAGGAGTGTTAGTGGTTATAGCGGTCAGGGTTCTCTAAGGAACAGAATCAATAGAATATGTAATTATAAAGGGGATTTATTATACCGGCAGGCATACAGAGTCGGAGGCCTGACAGTCCTATAGTGGCTGCCTGCCTAAAGTTCAGTAGCTGCTCAACCAAGAAGGTAGAAGCCTCTGAATGACAGGGACCCCTTTAGGGGCCATGTTAATAGTCAAGGCAAGAGAGATGATGGCTTGGGATAAACACAGTAGTAATAGAGGTGGTGAGAGATGATATGAACCAGGGATAAACTCTGCTGTAGAGGCTGCAGGTTTAGAGACAACTGGGTGTGGTGAGTGAACAGAAACACCCTAGCAGATTTCAAGGGTCATGAAGCAACTAGAAAGAGGGATTTATTGTTATTGGAGAATGGTGAGGTTACAGGGATAGCATATTCTATGAGGAGGTCAGGAAACCCACATGACATGTTTAAAGTGAAAATCCAAGTGGAGATGTAAAGATGGCTTCCTGTACACATCTCCAGAGCAGCTGCGCATTGCTCATATTTTATCTGGGGCAAATGAGGCCTTGCTGCTGCTAAGAGAAGAATGTGTGGACTTTACTTTGCTACTCCGTGATTTAAAAGTTTCCAAGAACTCCTTGTTGAGTAGTTCAAGGTCAAAAGTTTTAGGCTAGGAATTCTCAATAATTTTGAGTTAACTATTTAAATAACTACTTTAGAAAATTATTTTAAATATACACAGATATGGAGAAACTCACTGGTACTAATCAGCCATAGGATTTTAGTAAATCTTCTATTTTGACATTCTAAGTTTAGCTTGCATTTCTGTTCTTATTTTTTTGCTTTCCTTTTACACATGGTTGGTTCTGCTGTTGATGTTTTTGTAACCTTACTGTTTGTAAAAATGAAGTTTATTGGTGCATTTTAGATATACATAATGATGACATTTATCATAAGGGATTTGAACCTGTACATGATATCTTTATTATTTTTCCCATTCCCTTCCCTTCAACCTCTCTTACCCTCCTTATTTACAAACGCTCAGTAACCATTTATTCCTTCTACTCTGTTTTTTCTTCTTTTCCCTTCCTTCCTTTCCCCTGCCCCTTCCCTAGTTCACCTTCCAATTTGAACAAATTTACTTTCTATTTCAGAACATCTATTATTCATTTTGGTCCTTATTTACCTTTTCAGTTTCTCACACCAGAGAAATAATGCAATATTTAAACATGTCTGTCCACTTTATCTCACTTAAGAGTATGGTCTCAAGATACATGCACTCACCTAGAAATATCTCAAATGTGTTCTTATTTATTGCAGAATAGTACTCCATTGTATTAAAAATGCATCTTCTTTATCCATTCATCTGTTGATGGGCATTTTGGACTGTTTCTAAGATCTAGTTATTACAAACTATGCTGCTACAAATATGGGTGCACATATATTGCTGGGGTATGATGCTTTTAATTCCTTCAGAAGATACCAAGAAGGGGAATAGTTGGGCCAAATGGAACCTCTACTTTTAGTTTTGTTGTCAAATCTCCACACTAATTTCCACAGTGGTTGCACCAGTCTACACTCCCACAAGCAGTGAGAAGGGCTCCTTTTTTTCCTACACCCCCATGAGCATTTATTATTGGTTGATTTCTTGAGAGCAGCCATTTTTTTCTGGGGTGAGACAAGATCTCAGTGCTATTTTAATTTGCATATCTCAAATGGCCAGTGATGTTGAGAATGTTTTCATATATTTACTTGTCATTCATACTTCATTATCTGAGAAGTGTGTATTCATCTCAGATGCCTATTTTGGGACTAGGTCTTTAAATTTTGTGGTCTGAGTTTTGTGAGTTCTTATGTATTGTAGATATTATTTATCTGAGGAACAACTGGCAAGATTTTTCCCCACTCTGTAGGTTTTCTCTTCACTCTCTTGCCATGCAAAAGCTTTTTAATAAGAAGAGATGCCAGTTGTTGATTTTTTGTGATATTTTGTGTGCAACTGGGGTTTTCTTCATAAAGTCTTTGCCTACACCCATGTCCTCAAAAGTTTTACCTTTTCTTCCAGAAGATTTCATGTTTCTGCTTTAATACAAAGATCTTTTATCCATTTTTATTTTAGGTTTGTGCATGGTGAGAGACATGAGTCTCTTTAATCTTCAGTATGTGGAAAGTCAGTTTTCTCGGTACCGTTTATTAAAGAGGCTCTCTTTCCTCTAGTGAGGGTGTTTGGCTCCTTTGTTGAAGATAAGGTGGCTGAGTGGGTCTGCAGTTGTTTCTGCATCTTCTAGTCTGTTCCATTGATACTCACATCTGTTTTATTGCCAGTGCTATGCTGTTTTTGTTACAGTGGCTTTGTAGTGTAATTTCAACTCAGGGATTGTGATGGCTCCTGCCTTTGTTGTTCAGAATTGAGTTTGCTATTCTAGGTCACTTCTGGTTCCAAATTAATTTTGGGATTTTTTTAATAATTCTGTGAGTTATGCTATTGATATTTTGATTGGGGTTGCGTGAAATCTATATAACTATATTGGAAATATGACCATTTTCACCATATTACTTCTTCCTACCCCAAATCTTTCCATTTTCTGATATCTGCTTTGATCTCCATTTTCAGAGTACTATAGTTGTCAATGTGAAGGTCTTTCACTTCCTTCATTGACTCCTAAACATTTCATTTTCCTGTATACTATTGTGAAAGGTGTGGTTTCCCTAATTTCTCTCTCAGTGAGTTTGTTATTCATGTACAGAAAGGCTATTAACTTTTGAGTGTTGGCTTTGTATCCAGCTATGCTACTGAATTTGGTAAACAAATCTAGAAGTCTTTTGGTGGAGCTTTTGTGGTCTTCTATGTAGATTACCATGTCATCTGCAAATAATACTAATTTAACTTCTTCCTTTCCTATTCTTATTGCTTTCATTTCTTTCTCTTGTCTCATTGCTCTGGCTCATGTTTCCAGAATTGTGTCAAATAAGAGTGGTGACAGTGGACATCCTTGTCTTGTTCCTGATTCTGGAATGAAAGCTTTCAGATTTTAACCATTTAGTATGGTGTTTGCTGTGGGTTTGCCATAGATGGCTTTTATCAGATTAAGATAAAGACCATCTATTCCCATTTTCTGTACGGTTTTTATCATGAATGGGTGTTGAACTTTGTCAAATGTTTTTTCTGCATCTATTGAGATGATCATGTGGTGTTTGTCCTTGATTCTGTTAGTGTACTACATTTACTGACTGTGTATGTTGAACCATCCCTGCATCCCTGGAATGAATCCTACTTGGTCATGGTGTATAACCTTCTTGGCTATTCGTTGAATTCCATTTGCCAGTATCTTACTGAGGAATTTTATGTCTATGTTCATTAGAGAGATTGGCCTGTAGTTATCTTTTTTGGTTGGATCCTTCTCTGGTTTTGCTATCAGAGTAATGCTTGGAGAGAATGAGCTTAGGGGTATTGCTTCCCTTTCAATTTCATTAATGAGTTAACCTCAC
Source organism: Heterocephalus glaber (assembly GCF_053883595.1). NCBI lineage: Eukaryota > Metazoa > Chordata > Mammalia > Rodentia > Bathyergidae > Heterocephalus > Heterocephalus glaber. The sequence continues at coordinate 2,682,775 of NW_028258321.1, forward strand.
TCTTTATACAAAAGATAGTTACAACTTTGAATTTGTTGTTTAACATACTTATGGATGTTTTTAAAATTTATCAGTAATATACATACTTATAAATAAGTATTATATAAAATGTATAGTGCTGCAAAATATTCTCCATAGTATTGCATTTTCCTTTTCTCATATTTTTACCTTCTTTCCTTTCCCCTACCCCTCCCACTTCCCCTACTGCTATAGACCTTTTCTTCCTATTTCACAATATCAATTATGCATTTTGATCCTTATTTACACTTTTAGTTTTTCATACCAGAGAAAATATTCAGTATTTACACATGTGTCCTATTTATTTCACCTAAGAGTATGGCTACAATGTGCATCCATTTAGCTATAAATGTCTAGTTTCTTGTTCTGAGTAGTGTTCCATTTTATAGAAAAACCACATCTTCTTTATCCAATCTCCAGCTGATGGGAAGTTTGGCTGTTTCCAAATTTTGGCTCTTACAAACTGTGCTTCTATTAACATGGGTGCACATATATCACTGTGGTATGATTCTTTTAATTCTTTTGGGAAGATACCCAGCAGGGGAATAGCTGGGTCAAATGGGACCTCTAGCCCTAGTTCTTTGAGATATCTTCATACTGTTTTCCACAGTGGCTGCACCACTCTGCACTCCCCCCAACAATGGAAAAGGGTTCCTTTCTCCTCACAACACCGCCAGCATTTGTTATTGGTTGATTTCTTGATAGCAGCCATTCTTTCCGGGGTGAGGTGGAATTTGAGCTTTGTTTTCATTTGTGTCTCTCGAATGACACAAAATGTTGAACATTTTTTCATATGTTTATTTGCTGCTTTTACTTCTTTGTCTGAGAAATGTCTGTTTATTTCAGATGCCCATTTTTGAATTGGGTCTTTGAATTTGGGGTGTCTAATTTTTTTTAGTTCTTAACTTTTTTTTTTGGTACCACGGATCGAACTCGGGACCTTGGGCTTTCAAAGCAGTCAGTGGAACCACTAAGCTAAATCCCCAGCCCTTTAGTTCTTTATATAGTCTAGATACTAGAGCTTTTTCTGATGATGCATTTTCATATAAATGATATTATAGCATATATTTTAAGCTGCAGATTCCTTTAATGTTACATTTCTGAGATTTGTCTGTTGATAATAATATAGGAAAAGATATGGAAATAGTTATAGTTTGTTTACATTGCTGCTGTACAGCAACCTACCATGTGACTTTACCACAATGTATTTGTCCATTTTCCTACAGTGTCTATTGGGATGTTTCTAGATTTCCACATTTGCCATCCATGATGTAAAAAATATTGTACTATATGTCTCTATGCTTACTCTTTGGAGTTTTTCGGAAGTGTGTACTTAAAAAAAAAAGCATTGCTTGGTAAAAGAAGTTATACATTTTCTGTTCTACAAGATACTATAGAATACTATTTAATAATTTTTTACCAATTTATATCCCCCGAGAGGTTATGAGAACTCTAATACCTCAACATTTTTTGGCCAACAGATGACATTTTCAAATATAAAAAAGAAAAAATGCAAAGGCATTATGTATTGTTTATATTTTCATTTCTCAGATTATTAGTGAAGTTGACCATGTTTTTTTCATCATTGGTATTTGTATTTATCTTTTTAAAACATCTATTGATACTTTTGGTCTACTTATGTTATTCATTTCTTATTGATTTATAGGAGATGAGGGAGACAGAGATTTATACATTTTGAACACAAAACATAGTGAGTTTTGTGCATAGCTATTTTCATTGCTTTTAATATCAGATTCAGTCTTTTATATAATTATCCATTTGGTTATTATATGTTTTACTTTTTTATAATCACTTTTAATGCATCAATTTGCCCTTATACTTCATTTTTTCTGTCTTTCTAATGCCTTCTTAACGTTATTAAATGTGTTCCTATATTTTCTTTTGAAAAATATGTTTAAAAATTTGCTTTTTCAATTACATTTTTATTATGGCTGTTATTTTTGTGTACCATATGAAGAATAGGCCATATAAATTATCAATTAGCTCAACACTATAAAATAATTTTACTTCTGGTATATTATTAAAGTTTAATGTATTACAAATCTTTTATAACATCCTTACTGGTCTGATTACTCACTAACTTGTTTATCTCTATGCCATTGTCATACTATTCTAATTGGAATAGTGCTATCAAATTTAATATTTAATAGAGTAAATAGGGACTATAGGGTGATGTTTTTCCTTCTGCCATTATTCTTCAAATTTTTCTTTACTAATTTTATTCTTATATTAATTAATAAGTAGAAAAGTAGACACATAGATTGATAGATAGATGCTCACAATGTTCCATGTAAAAAACTATGAGGATCTTAATACATTTTTATTTATTTAATTCAATATTTAACTAGGACAACACTAATAACTTTATTTTATTTTATCTGACCATGCTTGATTCCATGATTACACTTTCTCTTCGGTATATTGGTTATTACTTTACAGTCAAGCCTTTCTTCTGCCCAATAATAGTTTGTAAATTTCTCTATAAATCTTGTGCATTTTCTGTTAGATCTTTTTCTAGGTCGCTTAATTTTATCTTTTAAATGTCACTGTGAATGTGATATTTTGCTCATCAGAAGCCATAAACCAAGCTCTGTGCTTCAGTCAATTAATGACCACACATAAAACAACTTCCTGCATTATTTTTTTTCTTATCAATACTGATTTTAGTTTTTCTACACTGTGTATCGTCTTCAAAAAAGCTGCTCAAAGGGCAAGACATAAACCAATATGATCCTTACAAAAAAGAAACAATCAGATAATAACACAAAACTTTTTTTTCAATGAACTACATTAAATTTGTAGTATAAATGAAATCAAGTAGCATATATATTGATTTTTTTTTTTTTTTTTTTGGGTACCAGGGACCGAACTCGGGTCCTTCCACTTGCAAGGCAGGTGGTGGAACCACTGAGCTAAATCCCTGGCACTTGAAATATTTTTAAAATAATGAAATTTGTAGTTTGAGGAAGTACTTGATCTCCTATTTCCTATTTATCTCTCTTCTATTTTGTTTTTTATTTATGTTTCTCATATAAGAGAAATCATGTGAAATTTGAGCTTGTGCCTCTGACTTCACTTAATATTATGTTCTCAAGTTGCATCCATTTACCTACAAATGCTTTAAGTTTATCTTCCTTTATGGCAGTATAGTACTCCACTGTGTATAAATACCACATTTTCCTCATTCATTCATCTGTTGATGAACATATATTCTGTTTCCAAGATCTAGCTGCTATAAATTGTGCTGTTACAAACATGAGTATGCATGTATCACTATAATATGAAGATTTAAGCATTTTTGGGAAGACAACTAGAAAGGGGATAGCTGGGTCAAATTTAATTTCTATTTTTAATTTAGTTTTTTGGAGGAATCTCCATACTGATTTTCATACTGGTTGTAATTAGCTGTTCACATCTAGTTTCTGGTGCATTATACACACTATGGGGGCTATACACATCTTAGACTTCAATAAATGTCAGATATTTCAGTAGATGGTTGAGTGGCTGTAAAGTATTTCAAATACTCTTTCTCTGTATCATCAAGGACTCCTTGTGGTTCAGCTCTCTTTGTTGTTACCTAATGTATATATGAGGTTGGTGAGAAATTAAAGCTCTCAGGGTCTGTGAGGGCTCATAGATTCTCTTGCTTTGCAGTGCGCATTTGATTATCTGACGTAGAGGCTGGTACATAGAGCTCTTCTCTAGCACAGGATTTACTGTTTGAGCCTGTGTCCAGTCTCCAGTTTTGCAACATTAAAAATAACTGCTTGGTATGAAAAACTAAAAGTGTAAATAAGGAATAAAATGTATAATTGATATTGTGAAATAGGAAGAAAAGGTCCAAAAAAGTAGGGGAAGTGGGAGGGGTAGGGGAAAGGAAAGAAGAGAAAAGAAAAAATATGAGAAAAGGAAAAAAACAGAAACAAAGTCTTTAAAAATAGAGAAGGGTGGAGGGGGTGAAGGGAGGGCAGGGAATGGGGAAAAATAAGAACCAAGATACTCATGTAAAGGTACAAGATCCCAATGATGAATGTAACTGTATTATATACCTAAAATGTACCAATAAACTAAATGAAAAAATAAAAATAAATAAATAAATAAAATAACTGCTGCCTGAAGAAACAGACCCAAAGATCAGTGGAATAGATTAGAACGTGCAGAAACAACTCCAGACACACTCAGCCACCTCATCTTTGACAAAGGAGCCAACCACCCTCATTGGAGGAAACATAGCCTATTTAATAAACAGTGTTGGAAAAACTGGATTTCAACTTGCTAAAAATTAAAACTAGACCCATACCTATCACCGAGCACTAAACTAAGATCAAAGTGGATTAAAGATCTAAATATTAAGACAGAAACACTAAATTTGCTGGAAGATAAGTTAGGTAGAACTCTTGATGACATTGGCATAGGAAAAGACTTTATGAACAAATCTTCAGTAGCACGGGAGCTAGCACAAAGAATCAACAACTGAGATCTTGTCTTATTAAAAAGCTTCTGCACTGCTAGAGAAACTACCGACAGAGTTAAGAGACAACCGACAATGTGGGAAGAAATATTTAGCAGCTATACCTCAGACAAAGGTCTACTATCAAGAATATAGAAAGAACAGAAAAAAATCAGACCCCCCAAATTCAAAGAGTCAATTCAAAAATGGGCATCCGAAATGAACAGACATTTCTCGGACAAAGAAGTAAAAACAGCAAATAAATATATGAAAAAACGTTCAACATCACCGGTCATTCGAGAGATGCAGACGAAAAACACACTGAGATTCCACCTCACCCCAGAAAGAATGGCTGCTATCAAGAAATCAACCAATAACAAAGGCTGGCAGGGGTGTGGAGAGAAAGGAACCCTTCTCCATTGTGAGTGGAAATGTGGATTGGTGCAACCACTGTGGAAATCAGTATGGAGATACCTCAAAGAACTAGGGCTAGAGGTCCCATTTGACCCAGCTATTCCCCTACTGGGAATCTTCCCCAAAGAATGAAGAGAATCACACCACAGTGATATATGTGCACCTAAATTTATAGTGGCACAATTTGTAATAGCTAGAGCTTGGAAACAGCCCAAGTGCCCATCGACTGGAAACTGGATAAAGAAGATATGGTTTTTTAAAATAAAATGGAGTACTACTCAGCCATAAAGAATGAGAAACTAGAGATATTTATAGCTAAATGGATGCATATCAAGGCCATACTCTCAAGTGAAATAAATAGGACACACATGTGTAAATACAGAATAGTTTCTCTATTGTGAGAAATTGAAAGTGTAAATAAGGATGAAAATGAATAATTGATAATTTGAAATAAGAAAAGGGCCAAGGGTTTGGGGATGGTGGGAGGGGAAGGGGAAAGGGAAGAAGGGAAAAGAAAAATTATGAGAAAGAAAAAAAATGGAATCAAAGTCTGCGTAAATAGGGAAGGGTGGAGGGGGTGAAGGGTGCACAGGTAATGGGAGAAAAAATAAGAACTAAGATACATCAGGTTCTGGTACAAACACCTAATGATAAATGTAAATGTATTTTATACCTAAAATGTACCAATAAATATATACATATAAAACTGCTGCCTGGATAAATTTCTTATGCTGACTTATTCTATCCTGAGATTAACAGGTTTAGAGGTGACCACACTGTCAGTCAAGGACAAATTGTGAAACAGAGATGATCTGAATTTGCACATAAAAACACTAAATCTTTAGATGTTTCTCCAAGTCTTTTCTACAAATGGATTGTTTCCAGATTTATTTTGCACTGACTCTGCTGCAAGTAACCTCTGGGGAGGTCTGTCTCCCTGTCAGGTATAGCTTTTTGACTCATGAATTCTCCTTTCTGAGAAAGGATATTATTGCCAAATGGAAAAAAGAATAGTAAAGAGGGATTTGAATTTGCAATTTAAAGAAAATTGCAAGAAGAGGCATTGATTTATTTTGAATATACTTTCCCAGTTTGGAGGAAGACCTTCCCAAGGATAAGGATTTAAAATAATTTTAGGGGCCTTTGTATTCTGAATAAAATATTCCTTGGTTTACTAGTAATAATGGATTAAGTTTGTGAAGAGACTACTTATCAAGATTTTGAGACACTTTTAAAAAACTGTTCTTCTCAATGTTCCCTGTTTTAGGAGGGTCAGGTTTCTACTCACATTGTGCAGTTTATATCACTTAGAATGTTTTAAAGTAATCCTGTTATGGATTAATTTGATATGTATTTTCTTCATTGTATTCTTCCATTCTCTGCCAGATATAATTTTAAAAGTACTCTGATATAGGTAAGGGAAGACAATTATAATACAAAAGTTCCCTCCTCAAACACTGGTATTTTGTTTTCTTTGCAATATGGAAGCAGAAAATAGTTGGGTAATCATGGTGTATGAGCCCAAATATATAGAACTGTTCATTTTCTAAATCTCATCTAGTATGCTTAGACCAGTAAACAGAACCAGCTTCTTGTGGGGAATAACAAATGATTACCAACAACAATGACAACAATCCTACTATCAACACAACCTTAATGGCAAGAATAACAAGTGTTATTGGACACACACCCCAGAAATTACTTACAGTATTTCACTTAATATTACAAATGTCTTTTAGGTAAACATTCTTATCATCATATTAAAGATGAGAAGCTAAGAATATAAAAAACAGATTACTGAAATAGAAATAGTTGATTTCAGCATCAAATAATAACTTTCTGATTTGCATGCCAAAACTTTTAATGACATTACTTATTCTTTTCTCATTAAAGTAGTAGTAAAACTACATAGAAGAGGCACACAAAGATATTATATTTGATATCATGGATAAAAAGACCATAAAATTCATACTTATTTCTTTAAAATAAAACAATTTGTACTCATTTAGGATTTTGGGGATTATTTTTACAGAGATCAAGATTTAATTATGTATTCAACAAAAGACGACATACATTTGAGGGTCATTTTGATCAAGTGGGAATTCTCTCTTGAGGGGGTCCCAAGCCCACTGAATAAGGGCTTCATGGGTCATTTGCAATTGCTCTGACCAGTGTGGGGGTTTTTTTGTTCTTCGTCTTTCTTCTCCCTGTTGTTATTTCTTCCTGTCTATTTGTCTTTCTTTATCTTCTTTTTAAGTTAAATATGGCATTTGTAGATGTATTATCAAAACAATAGTTATTCTGATTATTAAAAGGCATAAAAAGCCAAATTTCCTCTGTAAGATCACATGTCCAGAAATAGGTGATTTAGGTATCAGATTATTGTCTTTTTCATTGTGTCCTAAAATGATGTGTTTCTACCCTTCCAAATTCTTTATGATGTCCGAAGTTGAGCACTTATCCTCCTGCTTACCTCTCTATGTGTACTGTTTACACAGTGTCACATAGCTGCTATTTACAAGCTCTTCCTTTACTGAGCAGCTGGGTTGTGTACTGAGTTAGGTGACTGCTTCATCCTGCCTCTTCTGAGAGCTTAAAGTGCAGAGCCAAGAGCAACCATGAGCAGAGAGATCAAAGTGCCTGGACTGCAGGAACTATCCTCTAAACACCTTTCCTTCCTTCCTTCCTTCCTTCCTTCCTTCCTTCCTTCCTTCCTTCCTTCCTTCCTTCCTTCCCTCCTTCCTCTCTCTCTCACTCTCTCTCTCTCTGTCTCTCTCTCCCTCAGAATCTGTTTACTGTAGCTAAGAAGAATGTTGAAACTTGATTTAATGAACATATTTATCACAAATAGGCCCTTTGGTCAGATTAGTTGTACTTGTAGCCTTGGCAGAAAAGTCACCCTGAAAAACTATGCTATTGTAGAAAAGAACAGAGAGAGAAAATCTGTTTTTCACTGAGTACCTAATGAAAATTCTTCTAATTACAAATCATTTGTAGAAAAATTTTCAAGAAGAGCATCACTGATATCTCAATACCATGTTTCTATTTGGTTGATTTTGGTAGCTTTTCTAACTACCAAGTTCAGAGATGAACACAATGATCAAACTCAGAGTTCCGTATGTGAGAGACAATGAATACTGGCATGTGTATGTATGTATTACTTTGAGGCTAGAATTTCTATGAATTACTGATATTAAATGAGTACTCAATTTCTGAAGTCAAATTGCAAAGCTTTTGGAGATCAAGTTATCCTTTAGCATTAAGCAAAACTTCACACTGTTGGTTAATATTTTCAAGGTTGAACTAAATTCTCATTCTGTAACTTTGCTTTGTCAAAGAATAGGGAAAACAATTCCTGATATCAAATCCTCAGTTTAGTAGAAAAACTTCACAAAGAATGAAGAATCATCATGTCAACTCCAGGCTTTTATCTTACTAAGTATACAATTAATGGTTAAAAACAATAGGAAAAATTTCAAGGCCTCATTAATTAAAAAAACATGAAGATTAAACAGCACATTATCTAATAATCAGTAGAACACAGAAGATATCAGGGAACAAATTTAAAAGTTTTTCTAGTGAAATGACAACAAAAGCACAGCATACCAAACTGAAGGGACACAATGAAAGCAGTCCTACGGGGGAAGCTAATAGCTATAAATGCACACACTAAAAAGAACAGAGAGATCTCAAGTGAATAACTTAATGATGCATCTTGAAGTCCTATAAAAACAAGTACAATCCACACCCAAGAGTAGTAGATGGAAGAAATTATAAAAATCAGAGTGAAAATTAATGAAATGGAGACAAAAAATACAAAGGATCAGTGAATCAAAGAGTTTGCTTTTGAAAGGTTAAAAAAGATTGATCAAACCTTAGTTGATCTTACTAAAAGAAGAAAAAACCCTATATCCATGCAATTAGAAAGGAGAAAAGCAAAATCACAACTGACACCCCCAGTATCCAGAGGATTGTAAGAAACTACTTTTAAAACTTATATTCCAATAAATTGGAGAACTTAGAAGAGGTGCCTAGGCACATAGGAATTACCAAAACTGAACCAAGAAAAATATAAAACCCTGAATGGAGTTATAGCAAGCAATAAAAAAGAGATAGTAATAAAAGCCCTGGGAAGAAAAGCTCAAGGCCTAGTGGACTCACTGCAGAATTCTGTTAGAACTTCAGGGGAAATCCAACACCAAGACTCCTCTGACACTTTCATGAACCTGGAGAGAAAGCAGCACTGGCTAATTCATTTCTGGAAGCTACCATTGGATACCAAAATCGGACAAGGATTTAAAAAATGAAAATAACAGACTAATCTCCTTAATGAGCATAGATGTAAAAATATTCAACCAGATACTGATAAAGAGAAAGAAACAAATCATTAAAAACAGAATATCTCATGATCAGCTTGGCTTCATCCCAGGGATGCTTCATCCCAAGCATCCCAAGGATGGTTGAACATACATAAATCAATAAACATAATACATCATATAAACAAATGCAAGGTAAAAATAAAAGCACATGATCATCTCAACAGATGCAGACAAGCTTTGGACAAATTTTAACATTCATTCATGCTACAAAAATAAAACCCTGATGAAAACAGCTATAGGGGGATCTTATTTCAAACTAATAAAACTATTTATGATAAATCCACTGCCAACAACATATTGAATGGGAAAAAAACAAAAGCATTTCTCCTAAAATTGGAAACAATACAAGGGCATCCAATCACTTTAGTCCTGTTTTCAACTTGAAAATTCAACCAGAACAAACAGGCAAGAGAAAGAAATAAAAAGGGTTTAAATTAGGAAGAAAGAAATTAGACTATCCATATTTACAGATGACATGATGCTCCACAGAGGAAGCCCAAAAAATTCCACCCAAAGGCCCTTAGAACCAATAAATAAATTCAGCAAAGTATCAGGGTACAAAATCAATACAAAAAAATTCAGTAGCATTCCTGTATACAATGAACCCTCAGAGAAAGAAATCAAGAAAAGAAACCCATTCATAATAGCTTAAAAATTAAATACCTAGAAATTAACCTAGCAAAGGAAGACAAAGACCTCTATAAAGAAAACTATATTACTCTGAAAAAAGGAGATTGAAGAGGATATCAGAAAATTAAAAGACATCCCCTTAGACAGTCAGAACCAATATTGTCAAAATGATCATATTGTCAAAAAGATATATAGATTTAAGGCAATCTCAGTCAAAACAGTGACTCCATTCTTCACAGAACTAGAAAAGAAATCTCAAAATTTATGTGGAACCAGAACAGACCCAGAATAACAAAAGCAGTCCTGAGCAATAAGAGCAACAGGGGAGGGATCACAAGCCCAGATTTCAAGTTATGTAACAATGCTACTGTGATTTACAAAAACCAAAGCAGGACAGTGCTGGCACAGAAACATACGTGAGATCAACAGAGCCAAACTGAGAAAAGAAAAACAACCCCAGGCATTTTCAGCTGATATTTGACAAAAGGGCCAAAAACATGGTGGAGAAAACATAGCCTCTTTACCAAAGATGCTGGGAGAACTCTAGCAGAAGGTCGAATCTTCTGCTGTACTAAGTCGAATTTATTTCTCACCCTGTATTAAAATCAAATCAAAATGGAGCAAGGACCTAAATACAAAAATAGAAACACTAAACCTGAGGGAAGAAAAAATTGATATAACTCTGGGAGAAATAGGTATAGGCAAGGACTTTCTGAATAGAACTCTGATTGCATAAGAAATAACACCAACAAACAACAAATGGGATAATATCAAGTTTAAAAGCTTCCACACAGAAAAAGAAAACAAAACCCAGATCAAGAGACAATCCACAGAAAGGAAAAAAATTTGTCAGCTACTTCTTAGAAATAATATCTAGAATACATAAAGAACTCAAAAACTACGCCTCAAAAGTGAAAGACTCAATTGAAAAAGACCATTGAAATAAATGGATCTTTCTCAAAAAGAGAAACACAAGTGGCTAATAGGTACATGAAAAAATGTTTAGCATCTCTGTCCATTTAAACAGTGCAAATTAAAAAATATCCCTGAGATTGCATCTTATTCCAGAAAGAATTACTATCATCAAGAACTCAGAAAACAATAAATACCGTGTACATCATGGATAAAAAGAAATGCTTCTACATTTCTGGTGAGAATGTAAACTAGTATATTCACTATGGAAATCAGCATGGAGATTCTGCAAAAACTAAATAGAAATTCCATTTGACCCAGCCATTCCTCCTCTGGATGTCTCCCTGGAAGAGTTAAAGACACGGTATTTTAAGAAAGTCGGTCCTTTCTATCAAACCAAAGTGCCTCCATTTGGCAATTGCCCTTTGTTTTAGACATTAGGCCCCGACTCTTCTCGCAAGATCTCAAAATAGCCTAGCGGTGCTTTCTGACCTCCCCATTCCACAGTCATTTGCTCACCTGGTACCATTTCCATTAGCCAAGTGAGAACATGGCTGTGAGCCTGAGCCTCAGCCAATGAGGTGAAAGGACAGAGCCTCCCCTGCATTGGAAATAAAAGACCAGGTGGACTGTCCACCTAGTGTGCTTGCTGCCTCACCTTAGAGATGTTGCATGCCCTTCTGCAACAGTACATTTTGCTTTCTCAAGACTTCAGATTTCAATGTAAGTTTGTTCTTGCAATCCTGGGGGGTCTTCATACCCAGCAATATTTCAGTGATACACACATATTCGTGTTTATAGCTGCACAACTCATTATAGATAAATCATGGAAGTGACCTATATGTATTCAAACAGATGAATGGATAAAGAAAATGGGATATATATAGTGGAATATATATATGAATATTATTCATAAATATATGATTGTATAGATGTGGAATGTAATGGAATATTACTCACCCACAAAGAAGGATGAAATTGAGTGATTTGTAGGAAAGTAGACACATAATGCTAAGAAAAGTAAATTAGACATGATTTTTCTTATATGAGAAGTTTGGAGTGTAAATAATTTAAAGAGCAAAATAAAAGAAAGCTGATAGGAAACAGGAAGGTAGAGTTTGTGGAGATGGCAAGGGGAATGGCATGAGAGGAGATGGGGGAAGCAGAAGTAAAAAGGATCAAGATTCGATGTGTAGTACAGTGTATGCATTGTGTATCACAAACATATACTAATCAACAATTAAATGTTTAAATATATGAATACAATGTTCTATTGGTCTCAGAAATGTGTCTTCTTCAAATTTCTTATTAGAATTAAGAAAAATATCAATTTAATTTGGAAACTTAGGAACTAATAACTACATGAAAAACTAACTACATGATGTGAGTATGATAATTTCTCCAAAGGTATTTTTTTAATCATCTCATTTGAAAAATATCCTTTTTCATTGAAAGTGCATTAAAAATACTGTTTCTGTAATTAGTATTGATAATCCTTCCCTGAGAAAATGCTTCATTCACTTTTGATACTCCTGGCTTGTGGTGAGGTCGAGTTAAAGCTGCTGTCAGGAGCCTGTGCCCGTGGGCCTTGTGGACCAGGAGCTGAGGAGGGACCCATGCCAGTCCTCTGCTTGGTCCTTGAGTGAGCAGTTTGCAGCCCAACAAAATCTGCTGTCTTCCTTTTCACTGTGAATTTTGACCTTCTTTGGTGAACAAGTTTTTATTTTTCTAGTTTGATAGCCAAAGAAGCATTAACTTACTTTAACGTCAAATAACCCTCCTTCTGAAAACTTCCTGATATTTACGCTGATTTTTCTTTTATACTCATCTAACTTTCATTTTATTTTCTTATAGCATAGTTAATAGAATTTGCACATTTTAAAGCTCATGAATACAGTACCCAGTTGACAAGAATGCTGAGAAAATCTTGAAAATCTAAAGATTAGTTTTGCCAAGATTATTTATTCCTTTCAAATATATCATCAGCTATTTAATCTTTGCAGGTTCGAGTTGTTATGCATTCCTCTTTGCGCTCCAAACAATTCCCCTTCTGAATAGCAGTGACTATTTTGTCATATGTGTGTATACATGTACACACAGCACAGAACAAAGAAATGTGTTTGTGTTAAGGTTATGCCCCTTGTTCATCCTTAATTTGATTCCTATAATAGAAATAATAACCCAAATATTTTTTACTGGTGTAGGTATTAAGCTTTGCAGATTTTAATTACTCACAGCTTTCTAGACTATTTAGGTGACCAGCAAGTGTGCATTTTTAATCACTCTGAAAAGGGATTAAATTTGAAAGAAGTGGCCAGCTTACCATACATCATGTAGTCTATTTCAGCTTCATTAGCTGTACTATCAGATTACCCATGAAGAATATTTAAATACATGTTTATTATCTAATTGCTAAAGAAACCTGACAAATTTAAGCTGCTGGTTCACTGAAAATAGAAGATAAATTGAGAAGTAACCAAATGATTGATTCATTTCCTCCAGGGGAAAAAAATAAAACATAAATGTGTCAAATCCAGTTATAGAAAATTGATGTTTTATGTAACTCCTTTTGAAGTCGAAATTAAGTTTCCTTAAAAGGTTATATTAAAAGGGAGATGGGATGGAACCGTGAACCAACACACCATTACTCTAGTAAATCTGAGGGAAAATACATTTTGAAAACTTTTCTGAAGTGTGATATTAAATTGATTTATTCAGTCCTAAGCAGTAATTACGGAATGTGCTTATCTAGAAACCCTCTGCTTCTATTGATTGTCGTGTCTTCTGATGAAAAGCTCATAATTCATTACATTCTTGGGGTTTAGGGTTCTTAGAATTATTTATGATCCATGGTCCAAGGTGCTGGTAGCCGAAGTAGTTGGGGTGATAACTTCACAGTGTAGCCCACTGGCTGTTTCCCTGAGCCAAATGAGCTGTAGATGGGGCAGTGCGCGCACACACACACACACACACACACACACACACACACACTTCCTGTAGGATTATAAGCCATTATTGCCCCTGGAAACTAAGGAATATGTAAGAGTATTAAGCTTTTCGGATCCAGTTTTCCTCTGGATAGTTTACTGGTTAGGAAGGAATAACTCTCTGTCTGCTTATTTAAATAACATAATCGATAATGCCATGGAAATAAAGTGCTGTAGAGTTCTGTGCCCCGGTAGGCTAAGGCAGGGTATCCCCGAGCAACTTACCTAGCCGGCCCGGCCTAGTGAAACTTTTGTTTCCAGGGGTCGCCGTGCCCACATCTAGACCATCCATCGATCGCTCTGCATCTTAAATCTAACACTGCGCCTTGCAGTCGCCCTCACACCGGTCCCTCCTGCCCTGTTTCTCTCTTCTGTGACAGCACCGAAGTTGCCAGACCGGAACCACGAGGTGCCGATCTGTCTTCTCTTCCGTCTCGTCCTGTCAATCCCAGCATCAAGGCTGACCCCCATGGTTGTCTGCTGCTCACTTCCTCCAGCTCCCAGGGCCGCTCAGTCCCAGGGCTGCACTGCACCCCATCTGGCGGCAACTGAGCGCCTCACTTCCGGTGTCCCCTGCAGCCAGTCCTTTCCTTCCCGCCACCAAACTGATCTTCCTAAAGTACAGCTCTAATGATGTCGTTCTGGAGCTCAGAACTCTTAGTGGCTCCCCTTTGACTCATAAGTTAGATTTAAATTCTTCTACTTGGTAACCGTAACTCTGGATGATTTGGACACACCAACCTCCTTTCGTGTTTGGACTTTTCCCACCAGTAATCTACTACTTTGTCTTGTCAGCCAAAGCATGATTTGCATACTGGGATTTTCCACACACTACTATTATTATTTTATCTTAGTGCTTTGGGCGGACCTTTAATAAATAAAATTATTAAAAATTAATATGTATAAAAATGTCATTTACAAAATGATGTTTTCTCATTTTATAAATAGTTTACAAATTTGGAAAAAAGTAATTGTATTTGAAATAAGTCAATTTTTCTTTATAAAACACTAAGCTAATTTTTCTTTATACAACACTACAGTAAACACTATGCTTGTATTTCTCATGTTATCAAGAGTGTATAAGTAATTTCCATAGACAAGGACACAACTTTGTATATGTTGGAAATTTTTTGAGGACAGGAACTGTGACTCCTTTGGATCAAAGAAGCACTTGAGAAAAACTTATTAATTTCCTCAGCACAGCTCATACTAGATATGAAGATACTGAATGAGAACTCAATCACGTATTGACTCTAAAAATATTTTACTTTAAATGTTCTCTGATCATTCAGTGTTGAATAAATAGGGGTCAAAATTTGAACTCTTCACTGAGCTGTAACGGAGAACCAGGAACCAGAAGTACAATACACTCCTGGTTCATGTGCTATTTCGTGCCATAGATTTGATATTTTAAGAGTCAAATCATTTTGTACTATTCAAATAGACATTCAGAGTTAGAGGATATATTCCTTTCAAATGATTAGGACACATATGTTTATAATAAAGGACGATATTCGAAATTAGTATTGTCTAAGATCAGAGTTGTTACAAATTGAAGAACCCCCATTTTTGCCTATAGAGGGCCAGAAAGTGAGTATCTCTTGCATCTTTGTGTGGATGGACACACAATTTTCCCTGTAGCCACGCGGCACAGGTGCTGCAGGGCCTCAGTAGCTGTGGCCCACGTGAAAATAGTTAGCATGGCTGTGTTTCAACAAAACTTCACTTAGGGACACAATTAGACAAATTTCTTGTGATTTTTACATGTTATGAAAAATTATTTTTCTTTTGAATGGTAAAAAACATTTAAAAACCTAAAAGCCATTCCTGCTTCATGGGTCATGTAAAAACAGTGATAGGTTATACATATATCATGAGGAGTTTGTTTATGTTTTTGTTTTTGCCCCAGTACCAGGGATCGAACTCAGGACCTAGTGCTTTCCAGGCAGGCATGGCACCACTGAGCTAAATCCCTGACCCTTATCATGAGTTTTGATGGCTAAATATACTGGTGCTACAAATATAAGGTGTACTTTAATGTGAATATAATTAATTTGAGATTAAAGGGTTACTCTTATTCTTTGATTCCAGGATTATAATTATAATGTTCATCTGTAACTATTTCTGAGATGATATTAAATATAAGAACTCTGTTCAGGAATCTATTTATAGGATAAAGTGGAGGAAAATTGATTTTTTTCTTGTTAATCAATCCTTAGATATCTTAGAGTTTTGCATGGATTCTGAGATTCGATTAAGTTGGAGAACTGCAAAGACTAACTTGGGCTGTAGGGGAAGACTTTGCCTTAAATTATGCTTTAGGTTTGCTTGGTTCTGTGTTTTATATTCAAAGCCTCCCAAGTGGTTTGATAGCCCATCTCCAAAAGGAATATACTAGATCTAGATTTTAAACATTCACACAGCGGAAGGAACCCAGTAGGAATTTCTATTACATTTTCCAGGAAAAAGTCAGCAGTGTTTTCTTTGTAGCTGAAGCTGTCCATGCTTTTGAAAGGTACATTTTTAGGTGGCTTCTTGTTTTTTATATACAAATCCTTCCCCTGATGATGTTTTCCTTGTTGTCTGGTATTCCACCTTAGACGAGTAGATAAAATGTGGCCATGAAATATTAATTATAGTATTTGGTGAAAAGATACTTTCTCATGCTTGAATGGTGTCTATAAAAATTCATGCACAAAATGTAAACCTCATTACTTTAACATAGGGTTCAGCTCTCACTGCTTCTGAATTCTTAGAAGCAAAAACAACCCTGCTCTTTAGTTTTAATTCATGTGTTAGGTTAACAGTTCTCCACCATTAAATGTTTAAATCCTTTAGGCTATTTAAAATTTTTGACAGCTATTTCATATTGTAGAACATACACATTCAATAAAACAGGCACCAGGTTGCATAAGGAAAATGGCCACTTCATACATATTTTTTTCAGTTTTTCTCCATATTACTCTCTTCCATCACAACCTTTCTTTAAATCTCTCTTCTCGTTTGCTTTAACCTTTTCTTTTTTCATTGTTTGTGTGTATACTTCTGCACATGGAACAGCCAGCTTCATCTTTCTCTTCTTTCAAGAACTATTGAGTATCAAGCTTCCTAAAGAAATTCTAACTGAATATTGAAAGGAAAAGACTCAAATATGGCCAAACTTAGGAGTATCCTTTGACCTGAATATTCTATCTTCTATTATGAACACCTTATATTTGAAAAGCACTTGCTCTTTTAAAAGTCTACTTTAAATATATTTTAGGGTATGGATGGCTTGGAAAACATTGGCATGAGATAAACTTGATTAGCATTTAGAATTTCTCTAACTATAAACCTGTTTATTTTGTCAACAAATATTTATTATGCACCTAATATGAGATGCTCATTTTATATGCTTTGATAATTACAAAAATAAACAGGAGGAGGACTCTACTTTTAAAGGATATAGGGGTTAGAGAAGATAGAAAAAAAAAAACCCAGGAATTTATCTGGACTAAAATTATTTGGCTTTGAATTCCAATTCCAGCCAGTGCTAGTTTTGTAATCTTAGAGGCCTTAATTAACTTTTCAACATTTTTATTCCCTCATCTGTAAATTAATGAACACGACATCACTTGGATTCCATGCTATGAAGAATAAGTGAAAGGATGAATAAAATGTGCTTATTATAGGGCCTATCTTGGAATAAATATTACAGTGTTGATTCTTTTTGTTTGCTTTATAAGTAGCATTACTATGAATGTTGTTAGGAAAGAAAAATGACAATAGATGCACCTGACCCAGTTTGTAGCTCTGCAGTAGACAATATGTGGTTAGATTTTTGGAGGAGAGAAGGTATGGGTTGTTTCTCAGTTTATAGGAATTGAGAGAAGTCAGTTATTCAGATTCTTCACCTGTGCAAGTTAATATTCATTTCTTTTTCTCTTCCTTTCCTGAGTTCTTCCAACAGTGAAATGGGAATTCCCCATATCTGCACAAGTGTGATTTCCCCATATTTATGCACAGGTAAGATTATAAAACTGCTTTCCTCAACCATCTTGTGTAGACATTTAGAATGCAGGATTCAAATCAAATGTCAAAATAAACTAAAACATACCATCTTATAAAGTCCATAGTGTATTTTCAAGTTTAAATACTTTCTAGGAATTCTGAGGTCTTACGAATATGAATACCCAGGGGAGGTAAAGCTATGGTGTTAGATAACACACAGAAAGCAGGTTATAACAGGTCTTGATAATTGTCAGCATATAGATAACCCAAAGAGGACAGTCTGGAAGTCAGACATTTATCGTGAATTTTCTTAACAAGACACAGCTCTGGATAATGTACAAGATCTTTGGATGTCTACGAATAGCAGAGATCTTCCTGTGTAACTGAACATCCTTGAGTCCCCATTTATACTAGCAAGTGTTATTTTTGTCTGCTGAAAATGACGGAAGGGCGCTTCCCAGGGGAGGTGAGATGAGTCTAAATGAAACCTATAATTCCTGTGATTATATCTGCTGCAGATGAAAGAATCTGATATGCCAGGAAACCTGATAATAGGCAAGACCACGGGAGCAAAGTAGCAATCAGAGATCAGTCAGACATTTTCTACATTCATGGAGAAAAATCTGTGTTTCTTTTAATTCTGCTCAGAGCCATGTAGAGAAGCTTTGTTTCCACTCGATCTATGTTTCTGCCGCGCATACACATATTAGCATAGAAATAGTTCTCACTTTTCTGAAGACTGATTGCTCTGATGATATTGACAAAGTTTCTATTCTCAGATTTGTCTTCAATACAGAGTTGATTTATTTAGCTTGATTAACTGCTCTTTGCTCCCCGCACTTTCTTTGTTGATGATCCCTGAAAGAAGGCACTTTTCCTTTGGGCTTCAGGGATGTCAGCCCTAAGACTCAGGTGCCCAGGACCCCATCCAAACTAATACCTCAGAACCTTAGGTGTCTTCGCAATTCTCAGGGAAGCATCTCAGATTCCATTTTTACACGAAATGCCTCCTGATGAAAGAAAAAAAATAAACAGGCCAAAATTATTTTATATCCTGAATTTAAGTTGTTTTTCTATGCCAGAATAGTACTAGGGCATGTAACGGTCAGTAGTAAATGTCAGTAGGTTGTTTAATGTGAGGCCACAGAACTTGTTTTTGGAGAACCAATTTTAAATAATTCATTTTCAGATTCAAAACTGTAATGTATTTTTCTTCAATTTTAATGACTTGTAAAGAAAGTCTAATGGGCAAAATTCTGTAAGTTCTTAACTTTAGAGTAGCATGGAAATAGTCCTATTGATTCAGATGCATAGTTATTAAGTACAAGTTAATTTTTTCAAGTATGAGGAAAACTCTTACTGTTTTAGCTGTATCATCTACTCTTTGTATCATTCTTCTTACTCCTCTTTTTGAAAATTAAGTTGTTCAATTTCCATTTCTGTTTCTTTGTCTTTGTAATTTACATTGCAGTTCTCTAACAGTCATAGAGTTCTCTTTCTCTCTCCAAAACCTACTATAGACAGAAGATTTCTAAAGTATTTCATTCCTATCATAAGACTCAAAGAAAGCTTTTATATTTTTTTCTTTGTTTTGAGGTCTTAAAAAATCAACAATAGCTTTTTAGAGGTAAAATATATCACAACGTCTTCACATAGTAGGATCTTTTGTCCAAATAGTATTTTTTAAATTAATTGATACACATGTATGTATTTTTGAGGGCTTTTTCTCCTTGAATTTTCATTTTTGGTGCTCAAAATGGAATCCAGGGCCTCATGCATGCTAGGCAAGCAACCTATCACTGAGCTACATCTCAAACCCCTTTGTGTTTTTTTGTTTGTTTTGTTTTTTGATTTATAAAAATTGTTTAAGATGCAATATTTTTGAACTGCTAATATGTGTCAGACCATCTTCTAGGTTGACAATGTTAACATTTGTCATCACATGTATGATTACATATTTGAGACAAGCATTGCTATCTTCCTTTTACAGCAGAAAAATAAAATAAATGAAATTTGAGTGCTGAGCCCAGACTGAAGCACTTATTTAGCTGGCAGTGGTTGAAAGGGAAGAGAGAAGTGATTTTAAATCCTGGTGTAAGGAATCCCGAAGCGTACTCTCTGCTGTTTACCACCGTTGAGCCAAAAGCCCAGGGATATTAATTCCAGCAGAGAAAGATTTCTTAAGTTCTAAAGCAAAAAATTTACAGTGACTAAAAATCATATTTTGACAGTCTAAAATTGCCTTCAGCCCTTCTTTCTTATCAAAGGTAATTTCTGTTTGGGAGAAAGAAGTGTCCACAGATTAACAAGAGCATCACAAGAAAATGGTAGCAGAGGTGATGTCCTAATTGTGGTTTTGATTTAACGATCAGGCCAGGGGGTTTGTTCTTCACAAGACAGACCTTTGTGCTGCTTTCTTGCATATGCACTCATTGGATCTCTCTCTTGCTGGCATGGACTCTGCTTCCCTCCTTATCTTGCAAGAGAGTCGCTCAGTAATCCAATTGGACCTCAATGCTAGCATGAAAACTGCCCTTCCTCTGCAGCGTGTATCTGCAAGGAATCTCTAGAACTCTGCCTTCCTCCAATTACATAAGTTTTGTTAAATTTAACTTCTACAATCTGTAATATGAAAACCACTTTTGGCAGTGGTAATACAGGCAAAAATATTACATTCAGATAAAATTTGAATTTGATAAGATTTTCGATACAAAAAATGTTTGTCTTTTAAATGTTATCCCTTAATTCCTTCAGAAGTAGAGAAGATGAATGTCACACTTGTTCACATGAGCATAGTGTATTAGAAGATACACAAGATATTTTTGTAGCTAAGTCTGTGGGGAAGGACGTCAGAGGAAGTTTGTTGGTAGGCAAGCCAAGATGGCTGGTCCATGGCTTCTTCTTCAAAACATCAATGGTTCCCTGCATACATTAGCAAAATGACTACGAAAATATGTTCATATTATTGGGCCTGGCTTCATAAGCAGCAGTAAGTTGTCTGAGTTAATGCTTGCTTTAAAGAACAGCATGAAGAATTGGCTAAGACTCCTTGGCAAAGTTCCAGTAATATCTGCATCTGTTTAGTATGGGTTCTTGTAATTTCTTCCCCAAGACTGAGTCAAAGATTACAGACACTTAACAAATAAAATCCATCATAAGTATCTGGATGTTTTCATCAGGAAATTTTGCAATCCCATGCTTCTTTCAGTCCCTGGTTTCCAATGTCTACTCTGTACCATACAACATGTCATCAGTTATCAGTACTTTCTTACCCTCCTGGACTCACCTCACCAGTCCTAATTTGCACAATTCAGACTCAGATCCAAGTAGTTATAGACTGGAAACCTCCACAGGCTTATGAGAGAGCAGACACTTTTACCTCATTTTGTTTATTACTCATGGTATATCTTGGCCCTGGATCCATAACAGAATTATAAAATGCCCCATGGAAAGATTAGGTCAACGTCATGCATACAGCCATGTATAAATACAAATGATGAACGTGTATTTTTATTTTGCAATAGACAGTGGTCCTACAAAACTTCAGGAAGGAAATTTGAGCTTTAGCTAAATAAAAATAGAGGGTAGGGCTGGGGATTTAGCTCAGTGTTTCTGCTGCCTGCCTTTCAAGTGCAAGTTCCCAAGTTCAATCCCTGGTACCCCGCCCCCCCAAAAAGAGGGTAGCTTGCTGCAGATAGATGATGTTGGTCAATGTAAAATACAGGGTCATTAGACATTGATTCTATCTCTTTATAGGAAAAGAACAATTTTTACAAAAAGGAAAAAAAATCACCCATATTCATAATTGAAAGAGAAATACCGAGATTATAAAAGTGTTAGTTTTGTTAGAAATATATTACCGTGTAATGAGATGAAGACCAAACCAACATTTTACCTTTTTTGTAAATTGTATGAGATGTTCTTGGAATTATCAAACTTTGATCTCAGAATCAAAAACATATACATAATTCCTTGAAACATATATATTTGACTATTTCTGTTTTAACAGACATTTCAGTAGAAATGGTTCTCATTTTCAGTACCATCTATTAATTATTCAGCTAGTAAATTTATTTAGTAAGTTTCCTCTTTCACTGTTAACTGTTAATTCTTCTAAACAAATAAAAATTTGAGTTTTAAACAACTAAATTAAAACTAATCTGATTTGAATATTTTAAAATAGTATTTGTCTTCTACTTTAAAAAATACATGTAGTAGAGGAATTTTATTTATGCCACATATCATTTTTAACAACTGAATTATAAGACAATGAAGATATTGGTAAACATCCATGCTCAAAACACTGTCTCAAATAAATATTTTATAGCAATCACATTTTATAGTCTTAACATTAGTTTTGATATTTTACAATGATATTATTAAAATGTAATTCTTATAAATGTCTGCTAGCTTAAATAATATTTATTTCACAGACTAGCTACTGATGCACTTACCCTAAAACGGCCATTTTGTCCATTTCTTCTCGTGTCCATAAATATATAATTCTTTAATCAATGGTGTCTAACTGTGAATTGTTAATCTGTATATACATTATGCAAATTAATATTTTCTACCATCTGTTTTAATTGGACACAAGTGTAGTAAGTTGAAAAAAGTTGAAATAAATAAGTAGCATTCAATTTTAAAAAGTCTTTATTAAACCCCGCTTCTTTTTGAGACAGCCTCTCCCAAAATCTCTGAACTGCCCGGGCTGTGTTGAAACCTACAATCTCCCTGCCTCAGCCTGCCAAGTTCTGGGGTTACAAGCATGCAGCACCACACTTAGCTTAAACCACACTTTGAAAAATGTGGTCTATTTTATTGAAAAAAATGTCACATTTCAAAAATCTCTAACTTGAAAAATGTAAACATATCAATTACAATCTATTTGCTTAAAAATAATGTGGATCATAGTTTTGGTTAAAAATCACTTGAAAATTTAAAATCTTACCTGGGTAGTAAATGCGTGCCCAGTTTTCTTTTAGTTTATTACTCATAGTGATTTACTAGCATATTCACTGATACACTCGGGAGATTGCCTTTTGCATTTTTGTTATTATTGCTGATATGCTAAGAAGACTGAATTTCCGATCTCAAGTTTTAAAGTGTCTGATGCAGTAGTGTTAACACAGACAAAATGTTGAGCAACAGAACCGTGGAACTTAATCACCTTGCATAACCGAAGTCAGTGATTAATACCTGCGACTTCAAATCATTTCTTCTATCAGGATATCACTTATTGAATATGTTAAATAGCTACAACAATAATCACCCCAGACATCACAGAAGCATGCTGCATACTAATTACTCTTATCTTTGTCTGTAGATAGAAATAAATACACTGGAGTGATGCATCACTTCGTGAAGCTTGGAGATGCAGGATCAGTTGATTGTGTCACTGTGAACACTGTAAGAGTGACTTTCCGAAAAGCAGCACAACCCAGCCTACTGTGCACCTGGACTACAGAGCAGGGTTATCGGTCCTAGACTCCAGCCCGTACAGCGTGCTACCACACTAAGTACTGCATGCAACTGTAACACGATGGTATCTGTATACTGTATACTGTGTAACATAGGGCCGAGGATTTAGCTCAGTGGTTTCGCCGCCTGCTGCACAAGCGCAAGGACCTGAGTTCAGTCCCCTGTACCGAAAACAAACAAACAAACATGTGTAACATAGGAGAAGGGATGGGTAAAAAAGAGGGTGATAAGAATTTTCTGTCTCATTATTATTTATGAGACCACAATGCCACATGGGACTTGTCACCTGCCAAAGCATCATTTTGGGGTTGAGGGTCATCACTGGAGAGCTAAGATTGGGCCACTGCCCCTGTGCGTAACTCAGTTCATTTTCTGTAGTCCAACGGTGTGTGCAATCTACACCCACGGAAGACTTCATTGCCCCTCTGGACAGCAAAGAAAGCTGACAGGAGTTGTTTCCCTTAGAGCTCAGAGAACCAATGCAACATCAGAGAGAATTCTCTTCCTTTCAAGACATCCAAGGAGTATAATTGAGACATCTCACAATATTTGATTTGCTTTTGCCCTATAACCAAATGTCTCAATTAAACTCATCGGTATTAGCAGGGCTGAGATCATTCCAAGATGTGTGTGAATTACCACAGCCTTCAACCTGGAATATCAAACGCAGGCTTCAGAGGACACAGCCTGGGGCAAGGCAGCCTGCAGACTGAATAGAACAGGGATCTCGATCTTGCCCACGGGGGAGAGTTCATTAGTTCCATACACAGTTTTTCTTATGCTGGAAACAAAAATTTTTCCACAGAGACATAATCAGCATCCACAGCCAGTGAGCAGGACTCCAAAGCAATTTTGGATTTAAAGAGCTGTCTGCTTTCACATGTGGTGAGGGAAGATGAAATTCCTCTTCCCACTTGCACTTTGGATCTATTCAGAATGGGAAATGTTGTGTAAGCACAGATGAAGCTGAGGTGCAGCCCTCCCAGTATCTCTTCTTGGTGCTTCCCCTAAATCATAGTGAGGGCTAAGTTCTGACATATTCTTTCAGCTATTTTGAGGCCAGGCATTTTATCATATTAGTACACGCTTGCAATACATAATCATTTGTTCACTGTGAAGAGTTAGTACATGTTTACATTTTCTTTTTTTATCCATTTCCCATCTCTTCCCTCCCCACTCCCTCCATCTCTTCATCCCTCTATGTCTTGCAAAAGATCTATTTTCCTGTTTCTTATTATCTTTTATTTTATTTGAGCAATTATTTATATCTTGAGTTTTTCATAAAAGAGAAATCATATGATATTTAAGGTTGTGTGTCTGGTTTATTTCACTTAATATGATCTCACGGTGCATCTATTTTCCTACAAATGACTCAAGTTTACTCTTCATGGCAGAGCAGTTTTCCATTGTGTATAAATAACACATTTTCTTGATCCATTCATCTCCTGATAAACAAATGGACTACTTTCAATATTTAGCTATTATAAGTTGTCCTGCTATGAACATGGGTATGCATGTATCACTGTAATATGATGTCTTTAACTCTTTCAAGAAAATACCTAGAAGTAGAACAGCTGGGTCCAATAGAATTCCTAGTTTTTGTTTTGGGCAACCACCATACTGATTTCCATAGTAGTTGGACCAATTTACATTTTCTTCAACAGTGTAGAAGTATTTCTTTTCCCTCACAGCCTCATCAGTATTTGTTATTATTTGATTTCTTCATGATGGCCATTCTTTCTGGAGTAAAATGAAATCTCAATGTTGTTTTAATTTGCATTTTTCTATTGGCCAGAGATGCTGAATATTTTCTCAAGTGTTTATTGGCCATTTGTACTTCTTTTCCTGAGAAGTGAATATTCCTTTCAGTTGCCCATTTTCTGATTGAGTGTTTTACTTTTTGAGATTAATTTTTTGTCTTCTATATATTATATTTTCTTGATATTACTCTTCTGTCTGAGTAGCTGCAAATTGTTTTTCCCTTTCTTCAGATTGTTTCTTCACTCTATTTGTTGTTTTCTTTGCAGAAGCTTTTAAAATTTGATATGATCCTATTTGTTGATTCTTGATGTTATTTTTAATGCAATTGAGGTTCTATTCAGAAATGCTTGCATACATCTATATTGTCAATAGTTTTACCCATTTTATCTTTCAGAAGGATAAGTGTTTCCATTTGACACTTATATCTTTGATCCATTTTGAGTTTAATTAATACATGGTGAGAGATATGGTCTAGATTCAATGTGCATGGGAATAGTCAGTTTTCTCAGTACTCCTTGTTAAAATGGCTACCTTTTCTCCAGTGTATGTTTTCAGCCTCTCTGCCAAAGACAGGATGGTGGAATGTACTCAGGTTTATTTCTCCATCTTTTATTCTATTGCATTTGTCCTCTAGCCTGTTTTTGTGCCAGTGCCATGCTGTTTTCTTCACTGTCGCTTTATAACGTATCTTGAAATCCAGGATTGTGCTATCTTCTGCTTTGCTCTTGCGACCCAGGACTGCTTTTGCTATGCTGGGTCTCTTCTGCTTCCATATGAATTTTACATTGTTTTCTTTATTTCTATGAGGAGTGCTGTTGATATTTTGATTAGGAATGTGTTCAATCATAATATCAGTGTTGTAAGTTTTGGTTCCACCTATCCAGAAACAGGGGACATCTTTCCACTTTTCTGATATCCTATCCAATATCCTTTTATAGAGTAGAGGTCTTTCATTTCCTTGGTTAGGTTAATTCCTAAATATTTAATTTTTCTTGATGTCACTGTAAATAGTGT
This sequence comes from Heterocephalus glaber, assembly GCF_053883595.1. Taxonomy (NCBI): domain Eukaryota; kingdom Metazoa; phylum Chordata; class Mammalia; order Rodentia; family Bathyergidae; genus Heterocephalus; species Heterocephalus glaber. The sequence goes on from NW_028258321.1 coordinate 2,708,832, forward strand.
TTTCCTAATTTCTTTCTTGGTGACTTCATTATTGGTGTACAAGAATGCTGTTAACCTTGTTTATTGATTCTGTATTCTGCTACAATGCTGAATTTGTTTATTATTTCTTAGAGTCTTTTGGTGGAATTTTTGGATCTTCTATTTAAAGAATTATGTCACATGTGAATAATAATATTTTACTTCTTTCTTTCCTATATATATTCATTTTCTTTGTCTTGTCTGATTGCTTTGCCTAATGTTTTGAGTATAATATTCAACAGGAATGGCAATAGTGGACATCCTAGTTTTTTCCCTGATTTTAGAGGCTTTCAGATTTTCCCCATTTAATATAATTTTGGCCATTGTTTGTCCTAAATGACTTTTATCAGACCGAGACTAGATCCTTTTGCAAGTATTTTCTCCAGGACTTTTATCATGAATTATGTTGAATATTGTTCAAGGCTGTGTCTGTTGAGATGGTTATGTGGTTTTTGTCCTTGCTCCTGTTTATATGATGTATTACGTTTATTGATTTGCATATGTTGGACCCTCTTTGCATCCCTGAGTTGAAGCCAACTGGGTCATGATGTAACATTCTGTTTGTCAGTATCTTGTTTAAGATTCTTTTGTGTATATCTGTGTACATTAAATAGATAGGCTGGTAGTATTCTTTTTGATTGGGTCCTTGATTGGTTTTGGAATCAAGGTAATGCTATCTTCCATGAATGACTCTCAGAATATTCCTTCCTTTTTAATTTCATTAAAGAGTTTGTGGAATATTGGCATTAGCTGTTTCCTCAATTTCTTGTAAAATTTGGTGATGAATCTATTGGGTCCTCAGTTTTCCTTAGTTGATAGGTTTTCATATTTCTACTTGAATTTCATTGGATTATTCAGGGTTTTTATATCTTCTTCATTTAATTTGGTAATTCATATTTTTGTAGGAATCTACCCATTTCTTTTGTATTCTCCAATTTATTAGAATATGGGTTTTTAAAGTAGTTACTTATGTCCATGTACTGGAACCTAATAACCTAAATGAGTGTAAACATTATATGTCATAAGCATGAGATACAATTAATAATATCAACAAGGATGAAAATAGATGAAGAGGATTTAGAGGAGGATGGAAGGACAGGAGAGGGAAGGTTTTAAAAAAGAACCAAACTGTACTATGTACATCTACCCCAAGATAATTGTAAACTGATATACTCCAAACATGTATTAGTAAAAAAATAGTTACTAATCACCTTCTGTATTTCAGTGGTGTGTGTAGCAATTTTGCCCTTTTCATTTCTAATTGCATTTGTATTTCCTTTCCTTCTTTTCATAATGTTGGCTGAGGGATTTTTTTTTTCTATTTTGATTTCTTTTGAAGAATCACCTCTACAATTCATTGATTCTTTATATAGTTAATTTTTAATTCTAATTTCTTTAATTTCTTCTCTGATCTTTATAATTTCCTCCCTTGTACTAGCTTTGGATCTGGATTATTCTTGCTGTTCTAGGACCTCAAGGTGCATCATTGAGTTATTTATTTGGGCTTTCTGTGTTTTTCTGACATGGACATTCACAGCTATAAGCTTCCCTCTGAGGATCACTTTCATTGTGTCCCATAATTTCTGGTTGCTTTATTTGCATTAGTATTTGATTCCAGGAACTAATTTCTTGATTTCTGCTATGACCTATTGATTATCCAAGAATATATAATTTAATTTCCATGTGTTTACATAATTTCTGTCGCTTCTTTTGTCAGTTATTTCTAGTTTAACTGTGCAATAATCTGATAGTATGAATGGAAATTTCAAATTCTTTTGCATTTATTTAAGTATGTTTTATGGGCTAGTATGTGGTCTATTTTGGAGAAACTTTCATTTGTTGATGAAAAAAGTGTGTATTCTCTCATTGTTGATTGGAACACTCTGTACACACCTGTTAAGTCAATTTGTTCAATGATACATCTTTGTTGATTTTTTTGTCTTATTGATCTGGCTGCTTGTGACAGTGGGGTAGTGATGTTTCCATTACAATTGTGTTCATCAGATCTTTTATGTTCAACAGTGTTTTAGGAAGTTGAGTGTGATGGCATTCAAAGCATACAGGCTTGTAACAGTTAACTATTCTTGTTGTATTGTTTCCTTAAACAGTATGTTGTGGCCTTCTTTGCCTTTTCTGCTCAATTTTGGCTCAATGTCCAATTTGTCTGAAAATAGGATAGCTACTTCTGCTTATATTTAGGTTTCAGTTGCATGGAATATTGTTTTCTAGCTTTTAATTTTTAGTCTATAAATTTCATTTGGGGTTAAATGTATTTCTTGCATAAAGCATATGTTTGAATTAGGTTTCTTTATTCTGCCAATCTGCATCTTTTGACTGGGGAATTGAGACCATTCATATTGAGAGTTATTACTGAAAAGTATTAGTTTATTCCTGTTAGTGCATTATTTTTCTATGGCTGATTCTCTTTCTTTTCCTTCTAGCTATTCACTTACCCTACCGGGTGTATTCATGCTATTGGAATTTTGGCACTGATAGCTTCATTATCTCTTTCTAGAATATCCTTGAGAACTTTTTGGAATGCTGGTTTGGTGGTCATGGATTTCTTTAAGTACTCCTTTTCAGGAAAATACTTTATTTCTTCAACAACTTGGAAAATGGTTTTGCAAGTGTATCAGTCTGAGTTGGAAGTGTTTGGGGGTAGGCAAGGTGGGTGGGGCTTGAAACACTTCTCTTCAAGCTCTCCTGGCCATAAAAGTTTGTGTTGAGAAGCTTTCTGTAAGTCTAATGAGTTTACATTTATAAATGATTCATTGATTTTCTTTAACAACTTCTAAGATTCTGTCCTTGTTTTGGATTTCTGGAATTTTTACTATGATGTGTCATGGAGAAGTTCTTTTCTGATCATGGCTCTTTGGGGTTCTATATCCCTCACTTATCTGTATTGCAAATCATTTTCCCAAGGACACTTGGAAAATTTTCTACTATTATTTCTGTAAACAGTTTTTAAATGCCATTTGTGGTTTCTTCTGATTTATTTCTAATTTCAATTGATTTCAGTCAATCCAGCGGTTGGATTCATTTCTCATTCTCATGTATTGTTTTTAAAATGTCTATGAGTATATGGTCCCTGAACATCAACCCTATCTTCCAGTTCTGCCACTTTTCATACATTAGTCACTTCTACCCATACTTTCAATAGACTTTTTAATCTCCTGGATATCTGTTTGGTATCTTCCCGTGGACTCCAATTCTTTGTTAAACTGGTTGTTCATGGTTTGTATCATTTTGTTTTGCTCAGCTAGATTTTTATTAGTGTCTTCTGTAAATTCACTGATTGCTTGGTTTATTAAATCTATTTCCTGTTTAGTTTATCTTCTCTGAGTTCATAGAACAACTTATTGATCTATTTTGTATCTCCACTTTTATAATTTTAAATAATTTAGCTCTGTGACTTTTGATTTCCTCCCTGTTGAGAGCCCTTGGATCAGTTTTGGTGAGTAGGGAGTTTTTGAAGGCACTTTGTTGCCTTGAATTCTTTTTTTTTTCTTTCTACTCAGAAGCAAACATTGCACTTTAATAATAATTTAAAAATCACAAATATGGAGAAGCATTCATTTTGCCTGACATTAACAATTAAACAGAAGAGCAATTTAAAAATACATGTTAACCAGTGTTTCTCATAACCAGATACTTGTCAGGAGTTACCTGTGGAGGTTTTAAAAATATTTAAACTCAAGCCTTTTTTTTTTTTTTTTGGTATCCAGGATCAAACTCAGGACCTTGCACTTTTGAGGCAGGCGGGCGGCGGCACCACTGAGCTAAATCCCCAGCCCCAGGCCTCATTTTTGAAGAAGGCTGCAATGGTGGATCAGGACCCAAGTCTTTTATTTTACTCATTTATTTGTAATGGGGTGGAGGACTGAGGCCAGAGCCTTGTGCATGCTGGGCAAGCCCTCTGCTACGAGGTACATCTCCAGCCCAGGACCCAAGAATTTTCCAAAAACTGTCAGGTAACTCTGCTGTTTCCTTCTGGTTGAGTCACTGACTTTAGGTTGACTGGGGCACTTTGGGTTTTTTTGGCAATTGTTTAGGGGTGTGGGGAGCTTTCCTTGTAGATTTATGAGCAGTAGTGAAGAGCTTGGGCTCTGGCTTTTTTGGAGTCTGTCTTAGATCTTTCTTCCCTGGTGAGGGTTTTCTTTGTTTCTTCTTCTGTTCCATTTTTGGCTCCTTCCCTGGACCTGCACCTGGGGTCTCAGGAGTTGACAGGGCCTTTCTCTTCTTGCCCTTAGGTGTGTTGGGAACAGGACTCTTCTTTGGAGACTTCTCTGTGACATGTTTTTGCGCCTCACCATTTCCTTTTACTGGAGTCTCACTTATCGGTACCAGTTGTGGAATTTCATCGTCAGACTCATTTTTCACTTTCACTTTGGTTTTTCCTTTGCCAGTCTTTTTCTTCCAGGACCCACAACTCCTCACGGAAGCACCTTTGCTTTTAGACGCTACGCCACCTTTAGTTAGGACTGACGCAGCCTTCTTAGCTTTTTCCTTTAACTTTTTTTTTCCCCTCTTCAACTTCTGCTTTTCATGGTATTTTTCCTCTCTTTTCTTCCTCTTAGCTTCCTTTTCCCTCAGTTCACTGATGGAGATTTTGTTGGTTTCATTCCGATAAGAGATAAATGAGGAAAAGATGGGAAGGGAAACCGACTTCCCAGTTTTCACAAACAAGAGTTTCACACTTTTCCACTTCTCTGGCAATTTTTCTGAAAGACTTTCCATCACAGCAACAATGATTTCAGTGATGTGTTGAGCCTGCATTCCAGCATGACCGATGCATATAGCACTGCAAGAACCACTTTTGGAGATGTTTAAGACAGTCCCAGCTAGAGTGCTGTTGATCTCTTTTGATAAATTCTTGGCCTGAAGGTTTACAGGTATTGGAACTTTCTTCCTTTTGTAGAAGTGCCTTCCTATGTGCGAGGGCAAAAGTCGCCTAATTCTTTCATCAGTAAGAAAGACAACAAAACTATGCAGGAGGCGGAGCTTGGCTTCATAGGCTTTATATTCCGTTTTTAAAATTCGGAAAGGAATAATCCGAGAGATTGTTTTAATTCCATGCTTGTTCAAAAGCTTTTTATAGAAGCATTCTGTCTGTTCAGCTGACTGGAGTCCATCCTTGGTAAATAAACAGATTTCTGACAGATCTGATCGAATATTATGAGGCAAGGGCAATCTGACTCTCGATTCTTTTCCTGGAATTTTCCATAATATCACTGTTAAGAAGAAATTTTCATTTTCATTCAAAAGCAATCCATTTTTGTTCTTCCTGGACTTAGAATGTGTCAACCAAGCTTCCACTGCCTTTCTGCTCTTTGTCCAGCTGCTCCAGGGAGGTCAGCTCCGCTGGAGTCGAGGTGGCTGCTGAAGGCAACTGTCCAGTGGAGGATGAGTCCTCCGTTTCACTCACACCTTGTGCAAATTAGGCCAACCACGGGAGGTTGCCTTGAATTCTCATGTTTCCACTGTGTGTGTGTGTGTGTGTGTGCGCGCGTGTGTGTGTGCATGCACTGAGGTTTGGGGTGACTATATTGGAAAGACTTTTGCTGATACAGAGATCTCTTCAGTTAGTGTCTCCTTTTCAGTAATGCACTCTGGTTGTACCTAAATATTGTCCTTTGTCTCCATCCCACAGCCTAACCCCCTCCATTTTTGGGAGAGGACAGTGTAGTGGTATTGGCTCCACCCACAGTTCTCTGGGAATGGGCCACAGTGTTCTTAATGAGACAAAGACAACCCAGGTATTGGCATGCAGAGAAAACCAATTAATTGCAACAACTATGTCGCCCTGGCAATAACAACAAAATAGCTACAATAATTACATCAAATATAAACTAGATATTGATACAGCATAAGAACCAATGATTTACTACAGTTAACCATAGAAAAGAGCTCTATAATTATAGTATAACCACTAAGAAAAGTCACATAGTGACACACAGTAAATAGGTGCTAAATGCAAAAAGTTTACCTCCAGTAATATTAGAAAATAATCCAACAATAATAGCATGGAGTTAACTAAATATCTAAAGATTAATAAAGCTTAATGATAATACCTATAAAGATAGAGCACATGGGGAATGCAAAATTAACACAAGTAAAATTTGAAAAAAAGAAAAGTGAGATAAAGGATCTTAAACAATAATACAATTAGATAACATGAATGTGATAATAATAAATAGGAAAAAGAAGAAAAATCAAAAACAGAGAGCAAAATAAAAAATTAAAATATAGAAGGAAAAAGGTAAACCCATAAGAACCAATGGAAAAAAGATGGAAGGCAGAAAGAAAGAAAGAAAGAAAGAAAGAAAGAAAGAAAGAAAGAAAGAAAGAAGAAAGAAAGAAAGAAAGAAAGAAAGAAAGAAAGAAAGAAAGAAAGAAAAAAAGAAAGAGAAAGAAAGATTTCCTCTGTGTTTTTGAATGAGTCTTTTCAGGATGTGAAGTCTTAGTATCCAGCAGACATGGGGAATGGACAGTGTGTCACTGCTAAGACCTATTTTGTTTCCACACTCATGTTTTCATGTGCAAATCCTGGTTACTGTCCTGTCTTTCCTGATGGGCATGGGTAGTCAGTGGTGAATGTCCTAAGACTGTAGTCACTTCAGCAGCTACTACTTTCCATATCCCTCTATGTACCCACGTCCTTTTTCTCTTTCTAGCTCCAAGGCTTGTGCATTTGTGAGGTTGACTCTCTATCCATACACCCCAGGGCGTGGCAATCATCCAAGCAAAGGCATGTCCTTGCTCACATTGGTCAGTTAGGAATGCAAACAGATCATTGCTCTTTGTGCAGGGGTTCAAGGAAACTGCTGGACTGAAAATTAATACTGTCAGACCCAGCCACCTCTGAAAGCCATACACAAAGGGCATGGCTTCTCACCACAGAGGAATGGGACCCCATATCTCTCCTGGCTGAGCTTAAATTTTTCAGTGGTGTATATCCAGCCTGGTCCCAGCCCATGACTATCTCTTGTTGACGTCTCTCACCCACTCTCATTACACCAGAAACCCTGGATTATAACTTCTCTTCTGTTGCTCTATGGCTCAGTTCCAAACAACTCCTTCAAAAATGGCTTCTGATTAAGCCCTCTCTGGTGTGGCAGGTGCTATACGGGACTTCCTCCCAACATCCAGTTTAGTCTGCCTTGTGGAAGGAGTCACTTTCAGAGTAAAACACCTCTAATTAGAACCAAGACTTTAGAGATTCCAATATTGATGTCTTAGTGAGTCTATCAGCTGAAAAGTTGTGATTTCTCCCACATATACCTCAATTTAAGGCAAATCACTTCAATATACTACAACTTGACTAGGAATTAATTTTCACCTTTAATTCAAGTTAAAAAGAAAATCTGAAATGTTCATATGAGCATTCTCTATTCTTCACAGGCAGTGAAAGTCTTTCCTTAACATAAGCACTTGGCCACTGCTGGCTGGTGAGAAAGAGCATCAGTTCAAAAAAACCTGAGGGATCTGCTACCTTCCTCTATATCCCTCCCCGTGACATAATGTTAAAGAAAATATGGTACTTGGGATAAAATATCTAAGCACCTCAATATTTATCACCTTTTTATATGGTGCCACTAAAATTATTCCTCTTTCTTTTTCCCTCTTCTGATCAGGACTGTGAACTATCATAGACAATTTTGAAGCTTTTACACATCTTTAGTTCTCTGACAGGAGATAGGATTTAAGAACCTAATCTTCTTCTCCAGTGCCACAAATTCAACCAGCAAAGATCAGTCTTGTGTTTGAAGTTTATGAAGATTCTTTCCATGAGCTTTTGTCTTTAATAATATCTCCATAGGACAGCTAAATTCTTAGAGGCTTAGGAACAGTGACTTACATGGTAATAATCTCAGGATAATTTTGTTGTTCTCTAAGACTGGACAGGGTCTCCAGCCTGGTTTCTGTCCTACTAAATAATAATTTTGCTATACTCAATTCTTTCCTAATTTCAGAGAGTGTTGGATAATTATCATCACCAACCCAAGTGATTTTTTTTAGCAAAAAGAGAAACTGGGGTAGAAGATTTTGGGGGCATCATTTTAAGCTGGGAAAATGTGATAGTAAGGTGGTTAGTTCCTACATATGAAGAAAGGATCATGTGTAAGAAAACAGAAACTGTTGTTTTTGAAATAATAAACCAACACTTTATAAGGCATATTTTGTTGGTAGTATCCTTATTCCCCATGGTTTCTGTGTAATCAAGAGTTGACTCATAAAATATGAAAGCATAGCCAGCCTTCTAAAATTTAGTCATAAAAGACAAGCAAAGAATATGTTTTGAAAATGTTTAACTAGGAAGACATTATGGCTCAGGCAGCTTGAGTTCTTAAGCAGATTGGACATAACCACATAACATAAACAGTAAAACAAAGTCAAGAAAGCTTAATCAGTCAGAACATGCCAACCAACCTTAACGAAGAGCTTTCTAATTCAGCCAATCTAATATAGTTTCTTTGTTTAGCTTCTGAAAATAAGTTACAAAAGTTTACTTTCTTACAGTCCCCTTACCTTGGTAAGGCATTGGGGTTCTTGAAGTCTAGTGCTGCCCACTTCATGAATCACCAAATGCTCACATAAACTCTTAAAATTTAATGTGCCAAAGTTTGTCTTTTTAACAGATGTAAAACTGAATGTTCTCAAATATGGCAGGGAAAGTTACTAGCTAAAATATTTCTAAGTCATGCAAAATCATCAAATAAGAATATTCTCAAAGTTCTCTCTAACTCCTCTATGGGTGTTTTGCTTTAAATGGATTCAGTGCATGATTTTTTCCCTGTTTCTATTTGAAATAACTTTAACATTAAACTAATCTCATCAAGACCATCAAATTCAAGCTACACCAGGGTTTTGTAAATCTAATTACCCAAACTGCAAACTAACCTTACAAAACTTTCTCAACAGCAGTAATAACGAGTTGAAATAATAAAGAACTTTTGTTCCCAGATGTTTGTGAACACAGCAGGGATCAGTATACACATTTTCCTTGCGAGTCAAATGTTTTATTTGTGAAGCAAAAAACCCTACAGAATTCTGGTGAGATAAAGCGATAATGAGCCTATTCGTTTGCAGTATTGGCTGAATAGATATCAATGGGAAGAAAACGCCACTACTGGAGTTTTTGGAATTAATATTGTCCAAAGTGATGAGAAGATCTCAGGCAGTCTGTCCATGTTAGCCAAGTACACATTGGTAAGGAACCAAGGACAAAACTGAGGAGAAACATTTTCCCTGAGGGATTTCTGATTTTTAATATTCAGATGTGAAAGATAAACTTGAGTCACTCCTGTGTGAGAAAATGGATGCACCCTGAGACCATAAAGTTAAATGAAGTAAATCAGACTCACAAGCTTAACTATCACATGACTTCGTTTATATACGCTCCACCCAAAATAAAGAGTGAAATAAAATAGAAACAATAGGAAACAGAGAGATAGATCTTTTGTAAAAGGGGAGCGGAGCGAGAGATGGAAGGAAGAGTGAGGGAGGAAGAAAAAGGGAATGGGAAAAGAGTTAAGCTGTGTCGTGTGCCTGTACCAACTGCTCACGAGGAATGGGCTCATTGTCTCCTGTAAAGGTGTGCTAATATAGAACAAAAATGGGGAAGAGAGTAAAATGACCTCTAAAAATCTCTGAAAGAACAAAAAATATGTGAATACTCTCCCGGTGATCATGGAGAACAACACCAAGAAACAAAACTCTACAAACAGGACAGGTGGGGTAAAGACTAACCCCAATGCGGACAGCACACTCTTTACCCGTCCACTGTCTCCTGTGATGTCCCGTGCTCCAAGGAGAGTCAGCAGTTCCTACAACATTTCAAAGATAGGAAACTGTCTTAGTTACCCTCATCACTGCTGAGACAAAACACTGGACACTCAGAGTTAAAGGGGGAAAGGGTTATTTAACTCACGGTTTGTAAAAGTTTCAGTCCAGAGTCGGCTGGCTCCAAGGCAGAGTGGCATGGCAGAGGGGCGTCTTGAGGAGAAACAGTCTATGGAGCTCACAAGGCAGCAAAAGCAACAAGGAGCTTAGCCGTGTCCTCCTGCCCCTTTTATCTTATCCAGACTACTTAGGGTGGCTAGCAGTCTAGACCAAGAACATATTCCAGAAAATAATTGTTTTCCTTTCCAGAGCACCAGATGAATTCTCTTGCACACTACTCAAACACAGCACACACGAAAACTTCCTGTACCATTGCCCACAAGGTGATCCTGGCATTCGGTCCCTTCCATGCCTGGGGCCACTCTGGAACATGAAGTATAGAATCCAGAAAGCTTGGTGAGAGCAGGCATTGGGGTGGCAGTGGAAGTATGTCTGCACTTTGGAAGATTTTCTTTTTTTCTGGCTGAGTGCTGTGGGAAATTTACCAGCACTTTGGTGAGGAAGGAGGGTTAAGGTAAAATATTTACAAAGAGCCTCAGAAGTTACAAATAAGATCTGGGAAGATAAACTCCGTGTGAAATGTAGGGGTAGAATAAGTCTAGACTATTCTAACCACTGCTTTGTGAGACACTAGTGGGGAATCTAGGCTGGTAACTTGCTCATTATCCTCCTGGTAGTTACTTTGAAAGGGTTTGAGCTTCCTTTCTTAGAAGGTGCTCACCAATCACAGCTGATCTCATATGTTGGTTTCAATTTCTTTCTTCCACAGGGTTTTGGGGAGGACACATAATATAAAATGACAGAGAAATAATGAACAAGGCACAGATTCAATGTGACTTGCTGTAAATAATAGTCGAAGATGGGAGACAGATACATGGGAATTCATATATACTATTTTATTTTTCTTTAACAGTCCTGATTTAAAAAGCTTGAAAATGCTAAAGGAAAAGGCAATATATTAATTAACGTAGATCTCTCATAGAACATAATATGATGTTAATTCACAGAAAGATAAATCTGTGTACTTCATTGTGAATATATATTTTGTTTTTTAATAGAAAATGGGCCTTACAGAGTGTCAATATTAACACATTAATCCTAATCTATGGGTCTATGAATGACTCAGGAATCTATAATCATCAGGAACATGCTGCAAAATTAATTTTAAATGTGTATTTTTTAATTTTAGAGTTTAAGTGACTTTATAAACCAAAAGAACAAAATATTCATTGACATCATTACATTTTTTGAAAGAGGCTGCTGAGAAATGTTTATTTTCTTAGTATGATCTGGCAGCTGAAAGGGATAAAATGCCTGTCCAACACAACACAGTAGATCATAAGTGAGAAAATAAGTGTGTTTTATCAAATCAAGGTGTACACCAATGTACAATAATCGGAGGCAAACTTATTTTTTCAACAAAAAGAGGGCATGGCCCACGTATTTCAAGCATTCTTGGTCTGCATTTGCTTTGTCTAAACTTTGTTTTTTTCAGATCAATTATTCATTTAAAAGGCTGTGGTATGTACTCGAAGCTTTAAGCGTTTACATGTGTAAAGTCTATTTGGTTCTCTTAACAGAAATCATGGGGAAATAAATATGTTTCACATGGTAAGACATATTGCCAGAAAAACAAATATAACAAATGGCTAGTATTCATATACACTGGAAAGAACAGAGTTATTTAGTAACAGTAAATCTTTTGGACTACAAAGACTTCTAAAAGAATATCGCTTTGATAAGTGTACTTAATGCTGAAACCTCAATGTAGTCATGTATTGCAACAATGTTTGTAACAAAGATTCTAACAAATCTATCTCTCTATTGTGGGGGGGCAGTTCTCACATAAGAGAAACCATTCAATATTTAACCTTGTGAGTCTGACTTTGTCCAAACTTTTACAGTCAAAGCTACCTTTTTTCTAGACCAGGCCTTTCAATTAAATATTACTGGAGAAGCCAGGTAAACATCTTTGAAGCAATTATTTATATTATCCTTCCTTTTCAATTCTCTAAATAAGTAGTTTTATTTTAGTTCCACTTGAAAAGTAAGACGGCCAAATAGTCAATGAATAATTGTAAATCAAATTATTTTTAATAGTTCTTTTTTAGATTTTAAAAAAAATCTTCACTAATTAGCATTGTAAAGCTCAAAGGATAATCCTAAGATAAAAATAAAAGAAAAGAAGAACTCTTTTTCTTGTATCTGTTTTCTTATAAAGTTATTCTGAATATGATCCTCTTTTATCTCTTTTCACAGCTTTGCTTACAATTTGTTAAAAGTATGTAAGTTCACAGCTTACTCAGGTTATCACTATACTTTATTCTCACATTTAGAACAGATTTTGGGAGAGTATGTCTAGGAAGATTCTCATGCATTTTCTCAGTGGAATGTCACCTGGTTTTCTGCAGTGTAACAGCTCTGCAACAAAAGCATTGGAAATAGGCATCCTAGATACAAATTGCTGATTACTTCCTCACTATTCCTGGCTGTGTCCTCCCAAATCGATAGAAATTCATGGGATCTGAAAATTAAATCTTGCAGTGCATTTTTCATTCTACTTTATTGATAAGGTTATAATCTTTCTGCACCACTTTAGCAAGTTCAGGTGGAATGTATTAACGTTGACAAAAATGTATTAAGATTGACATTTGAAAATAAATGTGTTAAGCAGGAGAGGGGGAGGAGACAAAGACTCCTCTTTAAATTTCATAGACTACACTAGGCAGCCCAGAGAGACATTTTTGAAATACGTCGCCACTGCCCAGGCTGTTCTTTGGCATTGCCAAATGCCAATGCCGGGGACCAGACTCACCCAAAAATGGAGGAAAGACGCACCTGGGGCTTTTCCGGTTAAAGGAGCCGCCACCCTCCGTCATCAGCACATTGAGAGCTCCACTACGAGCTCCGAGACAGTTCTCTAAACGCAGGGACCATGGACTCACTTTGGAGGGCCAACATTTCCGGTCCTGTGTTAAGAAGATGTGGATTGAGTTTAACAGAGGCTTTAGTGTCCACACCTCTGCTTCACTGAAATACGGCGCATGGGAAGAAGCAGGATGTCCCTCCGCTCTCCTCCCTAAACCACCGAGCCCCGCCACGCGGGCCGTGTGTCACCCCTCAACCCATCTCCACCACATGAAGCTAGGATCACTTTTTCTTTTCTCTGATAAATCCTTTTTATATCCTTCCTACTTCCCCATCACTATTAAAGCCTAAATTACCCGTTGTACACAAAAATTGATTTCGCCATATGAGCATATATAGAAACTTGCCAGGGTTTCGTCTCTCTGTCTTGCTATGAGCAGGGTGACTGCCCTATTGATTGTCCTGATTTCCATGCTTTCCTCGAGGCTGTTAAGCCCTCTGCTGTGTTTTTGTTTCGTTTCATTTTTTGCCATCATACTACTCATGCCACAAATCCCAGGATTAAGAAAGAGGACCACTTCTTGATTCTGCTTGTCACTTCTGGAGTGTTCCTCCAAGCCCCTACTCTTCTGAAGGACTTGGCATCACAACCGACCCCTCTGTCCTGTTTCTTAGTGCTGTTTTCCAAGCTTCCAACTTTAGCATCAGGAGCACTTTTTCTTTTCAACCGTAATTTTAAATCCTTCTTGGTGACATTACCAGACATGGGGATGGTCCAGTGCAAATCCAGGGCTGTCACAATCTTACTTCTCTACCCTACTCACCCATCCCTTCATTCAATGCTTAGTTGACATTATCAGCAATAACTGCATCTTATTTTGCAAACTTCAATTTTGACCCTTTCTGACCACTGCATTCTATATTTTACACAGTCCATTTACTCTATTGCACCCATGAGAGCAACTTAACTCCACTTGAACTTACAGTGCTTTTATTCTTCCCTTTCCTAACTTTTTCCTGGCTTATGCACTCATTTTCCCTCCTTTCCATCTTGGGTTCCGTGTCCAGCACTCTGGCAGATAATTTATATATTTTAAAGTCCTCTGTATCTCCCCTGAAAATCTCATAAGACTGCAATTCTGCTCTAACCAACTCCTTCCTTACTCTGTTGAACTGTCTGATATTGCTTTCAAGATCTAGCGAAATCACACAACCTTACTGCTAAAAATCAATTTTAATTTATAGTTATTAATTTTCAATGAGCACTCAGAACTTCTCAGAAGTGTCCTCACACCCACCCACATAATCTCCAGTACACTCACTTTCTCTCTTGCCAGAATATTTTACCTGGCACAAACTTCATAGATGAGCTGCTTAACAGAACAGTGCTTTGTGGATGAGCACAAAGGATGACTTAACCATGACAAGCCAAACGCAGCAGGATGAGTCCTCAGGCCCTGGTATTCACAGTCAATATAAAGAGGGAAAGCTAGGAAGGGCAGATGAACTGAGATAGACTGAGTATTCTAATACTTCAGCAAAGGATGGATTCGAAATAGAAATTTAGTAGTAACACAATGAAAGGACATTCTATTTGTTGCCGCTCTCGGTTTGTGATCTAAGATTCATTCTCGTTATGGTTGAGTTTTCTATTCTTATTCATCTAAGTCTTTCCCTATATCCAGGATCATACTAGGGTTTCTGTCTTGTCTTTTCATACAATGGAAAAGGCTGCTTTCATCTTAAAAGAGCCAGAAGAATTCATTTCTCCAGTATTTTTCTCTAAAACTCCAGTTTCCTTGGCAACTGTTTTGACAACCAGCTTAGCTTCCGGCCCTGCCATGTGCCCTAAAACTCTTGCCATGGGCAAAGCTCAGATGGGGACTTCTCTGAGTCCCTCATAAATTCCACCTTGATGAAAATATCGTGGGACCAGTCATATGAGGCTGGGTTTCAACCTGATTGATAAACTCTTTGGAATCATTTGTTTCTATTTCATCCTTTAATGACTTTATATAATTGCTTATTCCCTTGCTTCCTTTTCTTCCCCCTGTAGCCCAACCTAAATTTTAATATTTTATTTTATCTTTTCCTTTTCCTAGTTTCCCTCTTCTTCCTTGTCCTTCCTCACCCCCTCTCTCCCTCCATCCTGCCTTCTTCCCTTCCTTCCTCTGTCTCTTTGTTTTCCACTTTCTCCTGGCTGGGGTACACATTTTTTCTCTTATCCAACTTTTGGTTCTATGGGCCATCACTGAAGTTGGTTATTTGCATGGAGTTTGTTTCTCTCACGTTCATTTTTTAGTGACATGGTTAGCTTTCTTGGGACAAAAGCTCTTGAGTCCAAACTGAACTATCAGACTTAAGGATGTTTAAAAATTGTCCTCCATTTTATACAGCAAGGACATCTGAATATCATTAATAGAGTACCATCATGTAGAGTCTAAAATGTATTGAGATTTTTACATTGGTTCCAAAGTTTTGCCACTATGTGATAAATATCTCTCATTCTCGCTCCTGTTTTAGTCTATGTCACTGTCCGTTTGCTAAGTATGTATGTAGGTCTGTGTTTGCTCAGACTGCTAACCTGCTCAGCAGCATCCCTGCTTTCTTTCTAAAGGAGGCAGAATTGCTCTTTAACACTGAGCCTGGGAGGACAGTTGTGCCCTGTGGGGCAGCTGGGAAGCTCCTGGAAGTGGCTCCTGAGAAGGGGCTGGGATGGAGAGGACCCTGTGACACTCCTGGCTCATCTCCCAGCTCAGGAACAGATCTGTAGTAGCAGAGTGGCAAGCACATGAGGAAAGAAACCCGTACCCCACAACCTAGCAAACACCTTGAAGTACAGAGGAGAAAGAACTGGGTGCGAAGTGTAGCACGGTAGGATTCAGAGGAGAGTCGCTCCAGCCTGAGACTTAGTGACAGCCCAGCAGCTCCTCGGAAGCTCTAAGTGTCCATCTAACACATCAGCACACCTCGCTTCCCTGTGTCTGAGGGAAGGGACAGAGGGAGGCTGTGTGGGGAGCAGAGTGGGTGCTGTGGCTCCAACCCAGAGGTTAAGACTCAGTGGAGCTGGCTGGAGTCCAGCTGAGCCTGGGGCGGGGGGCTGTTCAGACAGAGCCACACCTCTGCAACACGTGGACTTCAAAGGCAACTGACTTAGTACCTCGGACAACCCCTCGGCAGTCAGAGTTTAGGTCCTTCACATACTTTTGAAGGGTTCTCAGTGGTCATAGTTTGGGGGTACCCAGGTGAACAACACCACATGTCTTCCATTACTCGCAGTTGAGCATCCTGTCCCTATAGGTTTATTAGTCAGTCCGCTTCTCCTTTGAAGGCCCCCTTCCCACCCCTCCACTCTACCCTCAGCAAGGACGCTCATTTAGGGACTCTGTAGCTGGGAAGAGAAAGCAGGATTTCTCTGAGCTGAATGCTGTCTCCTTTCTGAGGAAACACGTTCAGAGTCACTGTACCCAGACAAGAAGCATTAGCGTCTGATCTGCTTTATCCGGCAGCAGCAGGAGCCCCTGTGCTTGGTGGTGGAGAGGAAGCCCCGGGGGCACAGGCCTGGACAGAGGCATTTGTCCCTGCTCCACTTCTTCTGGATCCGTGGAAGCTTTGTTTCCAGTTGTGTTTGTGGCAAAAGCTTCCCACAGCCAGACTGTTTGCTGGCTGATGCCATTGCTGATTTCAATAGCATGTCCTGGAAAAGGAAAGCTGGATGAAACAGAAGTAGCGTTAGGCTCTGCTGCTCATCCAAACTTTCTTAGAAGAATAAATTTGTATGTGTAATATTATGCAAATTTGGTGCTTTCTGGGGCCACCATTCTGTTAGGGGCTAAAAGAAGAAAAGGGAAATAGGCTGTATCTCTTGTTTGTTTGTGCGTCAGGCAAGGAGGGTTGATATGCAGACAGAGGAGCAGGGGCAGCACTGGTCTGGGGTCCCTGTGGTCACCCAGAAGCACAGAGGCTTAGATGCTGTCACATCTCTGCCAGAGGAAGCAGTGGGATTTCATCCAAGTGGAGCCCTCGGAGAAGGAGGCTACCTGTGCACCAGCAACCTTCCACAGGAAACTGGCATGCAGAGCCTCCAATGCATTTTCAGAAGTGGATTGATGTCTGCTGCCTGGGTGCCTCAGTCACCTTCTGGTCCCTGAGACACAATACCTGACATTCACAACTGGAAGGAACGCAGCTTGGCTGCAGCTCAGTTTTTTGAGGATTCAGCACATAGTTTGCTGGAGAGGAAGGTAGAGGGCTTAGTGGAGGAAAAGCTTCTCACCAGCATTCTACAAGAATTTTATTAGCTACTAAGAAAACATTACCAGAAAATACAAATTTCCAAAGCACATTTCCAAAGAACATCTGGTGATCTCAAATCAGTCTTATATTAGCATTAAGAGAAATCACAGAAGAGGCCCCGTTTTGTTTGTTTGTTTTGTCCTAGAGATGGAAGCCAGGGTCTCTGCACTGAACTACGTTCTTATCTCTTCTTAAGTTTTGAACCGGGATTTCATTAAGTTGTGAAATTGGCCAAGTTGGGCTTGAACTTGGGATCCTCCTGCCTGAGCCTCCCCGAATGCTGGGGTGACAGATGTGTGCCACTGTGTCCAGCTCTGGCCTTCCATTTTTTCAATCTCTTCATTATTTAATGGGAAAATGTTTGCACAAACTGCATATTCAAAATTTGTATCTAAGGATGTAGTTTGGCCTTAGGCTTAAGCCATAGCACACACAAAGAGTGTATTCATACCTGCGCAAGTTAAAATTTCTAGTTATCCACTTAAGTGAGCTTAATTTCTACTTCTCAAAACTACTCTTGTCATATGCTTCCTTATAAGTATACCTTATGTGGTGAAGAGAAAATAAAAAACCTGAGTCCGAGGAGCACATTTGAGACAGTCAGCCTCAGCCATTCCCACACCTGGACTCTGTCACTCTCCCCACACATTGCTGCTTTGCTTCCCAGTGCTCCAGTGGTCTCTGGCATTGTCCTGAGCTCCCTCATTCTCCTGTGTCAGCTGTCACCATCACAGGAGGCAACATGTTCTCAGGTAGAGTGGTGGGATTTTCCCTCACCGGAACCCATCGCATGTCCTCAAGCAGAGAGAAGATCGGTTCAAACCATCCAGGCCCCCAAGGCTATGTCGTCCTACATGGGGGCCATGGGTACATGATAGAGAGGGATTTCTTCAGATGAAATTCCATAAACCCCATCCCACATCCATAGAGCAAGAAACACAGGTACCCAGCAGACAGAGTCTGTCTCTCCTCGGTGACATCTATTTGCAATACTCTCCTGCCTGTTTGCAAGCTGACTTCTGGCCCTTGGCATCAAGTGGATTCCTCCTCCATAGCTCCGTTACACACAGGCTGATGCCAGGCTTTGAATTTGCTACCTGCAACAAGCACTGAATTGTAACATTGGCTCAGAAACCCCTCTAGATTTTTTGTGTCCTTTCCTTAAATAATTACATAACAGTGTCAAAAATGGGATTTATGCATAAGACAGCCACCTTTTCTTAAAAGGATGGTTCATTCAACCCTGCTGCAGACTGGATTTCTTGAATTACTCCAAACTGTTGAGCAGCTTCAAAAACTCTTTATGTCATTTCATGTAATATTCGTAAATCCTTCATCTTTCACAAAACTGGGGCACAACTCTAGGAGAATTTAGTTATAAAGTTGGACAAATCAACCCACACAACGGAAAAGGAATACAATAGAAATTCTTTCCTTCCTCTGATACTTTTGAAGTGGATACATTCTTACCTAGTGTGAGAAAATAACAGAGCAGTTGTTGGTTGGTATCTGTTGATTATTTATTTTGTGATGGTCACTATGCTAAACCCTTTACAGAATGTCATTAAATATTTATCCTATTCTAGAATTAGATATTATTTGTTATGGCTTGTATCTACATTCCCCCTTACCCCCTGCCAAAAAGCCACCCCAAAACCCCCAAAAACCTCACGTACTCATAGCTGGCTGGATCTAGGGCATATAATACTGGGATTAAAGGTGTGTCATACTAAATTAATCCACTGATGGGAATTAGCATAGTGCTGGGTGGAATTAGCAAAAAGCTGGTAGCCTGGATGGGATAAAAGGGAAAGGCAGGATCACTGCTTGTGACTGCCACTTGCTGCTTTACTGGTGCTGCTGTCTGCTGCTTTGCTGTTTTCTGCCTGCTACACCATGAACTGTTTCCCCTCTGTGATTCCTGTCTGCCATGCCACCCTCCCTTGGAGGGTGGACTGAAACCTCTGCAAACTGTGAACCAAATACATTTTTCCTCCTTTAACTCATGGGTTTGGGGTATTTGTCTCAGTGATGAAGTAAAGTAACAAAGACACTATTATCCTCAAAATAAAAGAGAAATGGAGTTTGGAAAATTTAGGCCCTTGAATCATTCTCTTGGCTAACAAAGTCTGAATCCAGGCTTCATTTGGCCATGGATTCTCTCCTTCGTTCCACACTCCCCAGCACTCTACTACTCACAACAGGTACAACAATCCTAACTTTTTCTTTGCCTCATGATTTTTGACTCCTTAATCTACCCTTATATATTTTATGAAATTCATAAAAATGATAGCTATCTTTAACCTTTTAACATTTAAGCATTTATTGTTAAAAGAATAGTAGACTTATTTTAAGCCTTATTCTTTTTTTTAATTAAATTCTTTTATTAGTACATTGTAGGTATACAACACAATTACATTTCTCATTGGGAATTGTACCTTTACATAATGCATCTTGGTTCTTATTTTTTCCCCATTCCTAGCCCTCCCTTCACTCCCTCCACCCTTCCCTATTTACAAAGACTTTATTTCCAGTTTTTCCATTTCTCATCATTTTTTCCTTTCCCTTCTTTCCTTTCCCCTGCCCCTCACACTACCCCTACCCCTTTTGGACCTTTTCTTCCTATTTTACATTTTCGATTATTCATTCTAATCATTGGTACATTTTAGGTATACAATATAATGACACTCATCATTGGAAATTTGCACCATTACATAATCTCTCTTGGTTCTTATTTTTCACCCTTGCCCAGCCCTCCCTTCAACCCCTCCAGTCCTCCTTATTTACAAAGGTTTTGTTCCTATTTTTCCATTTTCTCATATTAATCCCATTCCCTTCTATCCTTTCCCCTACCCCTCCCACTTCCTTCCCTTTTGCCCCTTTTCTTCCTATTACACATTACCTATTATACATTTTGTCCTTATTTACACTTTCAGGTTCTCACACCAGAGAAACTATTTGGTATTTACACATGTGTGTCCTATTTATTTCACTTAAGAGTATCACCTCAATGTGCATCCACTTAGCTATAAATGTCTCTAATTTCTCGTTCTTTATGGCTGAATAGTACTCCATTTTATAAAAAAAAACCCCACATTTTCTTTATCCAGTCTCCAGTTGATGGGCATTTGGGCTGTTTCCAAGTTTTCACTATTACAAACTGCGCTGCTATGAACATGGGCACACATATATTACTGTGGTATGATTCTTTTAAATATTTGGGGAAGATCCCCAGCAGTGGAATAGCGGAGTCAAACGGGATTTCCAGTCCTAGTTCTTTGAGGTATCTCCATACTGATTTCCACAGTGGTTGCACCAGTCTACACTCCCACCAGCAGTGGAGCAGTGTTCCCCTTTCCCTGCAGCCTGTCAGCATTTGTTACTGGTTGATTTCATGATAGCAGCCATTCTTTCTCGGGTGAGGTGGAATCTCAGCGTTGTTTTCATTTGCATCTCTCAAATGATCTGTGATGTGGAACATTTTTTCATATGTTTATTTGCTATTTCTACTTCTTTGTCTGAGAAATGTCCGTTCATTTCAGATGCCCATTTTTGGATTGGGTCTTTCAATTTGGGAAGTCTGATCTTTTTAAGTTCCTTATCGATTCGAGATAGTAGACCTTTGTCTGAGCAAGAGCAGGTGAAGATTTTTTCCCACATTGTGGGTTGTTTCTTCACACTGCTGGTGGTTTCTCTTGCTGTGCAGAAGCCTTATTCTTAAAAGATCATAATTTGCAAACTGGAACCTCTGGTCACTATGGAGGATATATTGTGTTTGATGAATGGTAATTGGCACAGGTGTATTGATGCAGTTTGTGATTCACTCTGTTGAAGAACCAATGTAGAGCTGTCTTCAGAATCTCTCATGCCTTTGGCCTGAATTATACTGATTATTTTTGTGGACCTAAGAAAGGAGATATTACAGTTTAAATATGAATTGTCTCTAAAAATCCAGTATTAAGCAGTTTTCAGAGGTGGGGCTCAGAGAGAGATTGGGTACAAAGGTGCTCACCTCATCATTGATAGGTTTGTAAGTCAAATGATAGACATGAAAAAGTGAAGCGGGCAGGAGGAAGTAAGTCAGTAGGGTGTGTCTCAGAAGGGTATGTCATCCCCTGGCCCTTTGTCCCATTCTGACTCTCTTTCCTTCTGCTTTTTGGCTGCCATAGGTGAGCAGCTTTACTCTTTCATGCCCTTCTGCCATGGTGTTCTTCCTCACCTCAGGTCCAAAGTACTAGAGTAGCTGAGCATGAACCAAAGCCCCCATAACTACAAAACCAAATAAATCTTTTCTCCTTTAAGTGGATTCTCTCAGGTATTTTGTCATAGTGACAAAAATATGACTGTCTTGGTTACTTTTCTCATTGCTTAGACAAAATATTCAGCCTCCAAATTTAAAGGAGGAAAGGTTTATTTGGCTCAGTTTGTAGAGGTTTCAGTTTCTTAGTCAGCTGTCTCTAAGGCAGAGTGGCATAGCAGAGGAAAATCAGTTCATGGCAGGGAGAAGGCACAAGGGCAACAAAGCAGCAAAGTAATGAGCAAGCAGCAACAGCATCCTGCTTCTGTCTTTTATCCCTCCCAGGATACCTGTCCATTGGGTGGTTCCACTCACACCCAGGGTGGACCGTTCCATTATCCACACCCAGAACTATGCCAAACCAATCTTTGGATTAATTTAGTAGTCACACACCCTGAGTCCCAGAATCACTTATTTAATCCCAGCATTGTGCCTAATCCCAGAATTACACACCCTACATGCAGCCACCTCTGAAAAGCCCCACCCGTGACCACATGAAGCTTTGAGCAGACATCTAGACATAAGGCATAACAGGAACTAACACAGGAGAACAACAAAATTAATTAATGAGTGAATGAATGAATAAATCAATCAATAAAAGCAGAACATACCCATACTTCTAACAATGTCTCTGTATGAAGTAGTGTCGGGGGCACTCTACATTTTACTTTCTGAATAGTAACCACTTATATTATAAACAGAAGACAAATGATTTGCTGCTGCAAACCTTTTATGCAAAACTGAAAAGCATACTAAAGAAAATGAACATGAGCTTTAGAAATATCTTTTATAAAATCTACCTGGTCATATTTCTGCTAAGTGATTTATAAATTATTTTCACAGTATAGACTTTCAGTGAATAATTACGATTTTGGCACTTCAAAACCAGTTAAATTACAGAGAAGATAGGAAGGCAGCTTGTGTTTGTATCTGTGAGAAAGACTCACAATTGCTCCTAGGTGTCTCAGAATCAGTGTACATTGTATATGTTAATACACTAAACACACTAATATTTCTCAGAAATTGTGTTTAGAATTTTGAAAATGTGTGATGCTTATGTCCTTAAAATTGTCAGTTTTGGAAAACATGAAGTGATGTTAATCTCGTAATTTTCTTTTAGTCACATTCTGTACAATTTTTCTTTTATATTTGGAAGTACATTGGTTATGAAAATTCTGATATCAGTTGAAATAAAAAGTGTAACCTGACTCGGACTCAATTCATCCCCTCTGCCTGGCTCAGGGACTTGTTCTGAGGACAAGACTAGTCTGCTTTCCCTTTATTCTCCACTTTGAAGTTGAGTCCTCTCTTTGGCACTGACTAGCTTGCCTTTGATTTGGTACTATGTGCATTTATATAGAAGCTTATTTAGGCTAGAATTAGAGACATAGAAATGCAACAAAGTTGTCTCTTACCCTAAAGTAATCACAGTAGAAAAGGAAACAGAGACTATAAAATAATTGAATTATAATGCCACTTGATAAGAGTAACAATGAAGGGAAAAACAATAATGGATATGGAAGTCATTGCTTAGAGTG
The DNA here is from genome assembly GCF_053883595.1 of Heterocephalus glaber. Taxonomy (NCBI): domain Eukaryota; kingdom Metazoa; phylum Chordata; class Mammalia; order Rodentia; family Bathyergidae; genus Heterocephalus; species Heterocephalus glaber. Next base: position 2,731,752 of record NW_028258321.1, read on the forward strand.
GGTTTTACAGAGGAGGGGATGGAGGTGAGATTTGACATCTCCTCTGAGTACCAGGGAGGGAAAAGCATCCTGGGAATAAATGGCAGAGTAACATAGGCAGAGAGGACAGGAGTGGCCTGATTGTTCATACAGTGACAGACATGTTCCTTTCAACAAGTGGTGCCCAATGTTATGAAGTAGAAGCTCGAAGCAGCTCTCCAGTGCTTTGAGTTCAGTCTCTAATTTTAATATTCTACTGTTCTCTTCCCTCTATATTGAACACAGCTGAATCTTAAATATTCTATTAACCACAAAGAGAATTTCGGAGATTCAGAAAGAGAGGCCCACAGAGTAGAAATTTTTAAAGGTGATGTGAAAGTCTTTTGAGATGAAAATATTCATTCACTCATTCCATTATCTACTGTGGCTATACACTCTGATATATGTAGGGGATTCAAAGTGGAATGGCAGAGTCACCCTTTTACTAGAATGTGCAATTAGGTCACGAGTGTAAATGCTATAGGAAATCCCTTAATAAAGGTAGAGAATGCATGAATTTAAGAGTAGGGGTCATCATTCCCAAGTAAGAGGTCACTTGCAGCTTCATTTTTGCCATAGCAAATGGCATTTGTGTAAAGCCCCTCCAAAAATGAGTGTAGGGTTGAGAAGTTAGGGGAAGAGCCAAAGCCAGAACAGAGTGGAGGGGACCATGGGCATAGGAGTGGCACACAAGGTGTTCCCATCACACAGGAGATGAGAAATGGTAGTAGAGGGAAGTATGTTGCAGCCAGAAAACAGATAGCCTTGAATGCCAGGCCGAACGCTGTCATTAATAAGCAGTAAGAAATCACTGCTAGATTTTTGAACAGAAAAATAAAATGAGCAGAGTGTATACAAGGAGCTCTCCATGGCAACAGTGTGATGGGTGCATGGAGTACACGGTGTGCTCTCAGACAGCAGTTTAGAAAGGCATTGCAAGAGCCCAGGAGAGAAACAATAGAAAGCTGTGCTTCTAGCATAGGGAGAATTTGGAAAACGTCCCATGGTGGGGTTGAGGTGGGTGTGGAGATGGTAGTGAAGCACGAAACTAAGATAAATCAGAGGAGAACATGAGTGCTACCTACATAATGATGGTTCTCCATCCATGTTAAGAGTTGATAACATATCTTCATTAAATGTTTGGGCAATCAGGGGTGAATTTCATATAGGAATTCTGTAATCAGCTGGTCGACCAGGAGATGTTTGCATTGAAAAAAAATAAAGGATTAAAGCATGCAAGACTCTGAGCAGCAAGCCTTTGCCTCCTGACAGGGTTTTCCAGGTTCCAAGCACACAAGCAGATGCAGCGGTAGAGGTACTGAAGTTCACATTATATGCAGCGTGTTTAGCAAGAAGACTCTCAAAGAGCAGAGTTGCTTTGTCAAAATTAACTCCTTAGTGAGAGGAAAGTTATACCAAGTTACTTAACCTTAATTTTATAAACAGTGTAGTCTCTTTATGGGAAGGAAAGAGCTATTTCCCTTCTCATGCATTAGGTGGACAAGAACAACTCTCGCATCCCCAGTAAGAATACATAATAGAAAGGATATTGAGCAAACAACATAGAAAACCAGAATTCTTGTGCCAATTCTGCCACTTGAAAGATAAGAGATCATAATCCTGTCCAATTACAAATCTTAGAAGTTAAGAACCATGGAATTATAGAGCCAGAAAAGATTCAAACAGGTAGTTTATGATCAGAAGAGGCAGCCATTCTTGATGATAGCATTACTACTCATTCAATAATATCAATAGTATTCAATCATATCAGATGTAGCGACCCTAGATCATTACTGGTAAAGGACAGAGATTCTGAAGGTAGATGACCTTGGTTTGAATCCTGACTCTACCACTTGTTAGCTGAAGGAGTTAGGCAATTAGCTTCTCTACTTCACAGCTTCTCATTTGCAGAGAGGAGATACAAATACTACTTTATTGGATTATTCTGAAAATAAGGCATACATATAAAAGTACATATTGCAAAATTTATAAAACAAAATATACTAGCAATAAACCCTGTATCTGTAGCTGCTATTATTACTCTTCTGAGGAAGTTCTTGCTAGAAGATTCTTGCTGTCCTCAGTTTTCTTTTAGCCTCAGTGGACTCATGTTAAACTGTCACTGGTCAGCTTTGAAACCATGCACAAATGCCTGGGAGTGGGAATCGATAGTGACAGTAGCTAATTGTGATGCCTGAACATAGGGAATCTTAATTAAAATAAATCAATGGCATCAAGGAAAGAGATAAATGCCCTACTAGAAAGGCTTAAAATGGAAAATAACAAGGGCTAAATTACACTCTAAAACTTTTAACTGCATCATCAACCAGTAGAGAACAGAGTGTTTTATTACAGAAAAGTAACCAAGCAACTACTGTACAGAAAGACAGCCACGTTCCACAGGTCCTGACAGTGTCAAAAGCACTTAGCTGACATTAAGCCCAATTAGCAACAGAATGCACTCGGAGCCATTTAAGCCAAGGGGAAATGAAAAGAATCTACTGAAATCTGAGAATATGGGAGTAAAGTGAGAAACCAGCTTCAAGGCCAACTGCTAGTACTGAAGAAAATTCCGTTTGGCTTTTTAATCTTTCACCTTTTTATTTAGCCTGTCTTTTTTTCTGCCCTTAGTTCACAGAGAAATTTCCAGCTCTTCCTGCCCCCAATGCTCTGCAGATGACTGAAAAATAGAAATTGCTCCTAATTATTGGTGAACAGCAGACAGTGAGAGATAACATTAAGTGTAGGTTTTTTCTGCATGAAGAAAGTTTTCATAAAGAAAAGCTTTGGGCAAGATATCTTAAAAATGAACCACGAGCTCTGTTCTGAATTTTGGGTTTCAGTGTTTGGTTGCTGAACTAACTTCCGTCATTTGGGTCTCTGCTGCTGCTGGAAGCACTGAGGTCAATAATCAATAAACTCATTAGGACCTACAAGCATCTTTGATTAATACTCCTTGTCTAATTCCCTGAGAAATGTGCTATATCTTGGAGCTTAATGAAGACAAGCCTGAGTTATTTAGGTGTTTGTTACTGAGGCTTATTTGCATATAATTAACTGGATTCTCTGTTTATAGCAAGGAGTAAAAACTTTGTACCAATAGGTGTTCTTTCCACCAACTTTTACATAATTAACCAAATGCTTTTGTTGCACTTGAAATTCCTTTATGCAAAGGACTAATACTTCTATCAATTAAAACTCAGACATGTTCATGTAAATATTTGTTGGAGTCTTTATTGAGAGCAATTTTCATATTACTGTTTTTAATTAATAAACTGGGGTTTAGGGAACTTTTAGGTTCACAGAAAAATTCAAGGGAACGTTTAGAGAGTTCTTGTGTACCCTCTGTGCTCACAACTTCCTATGAGCAGCCACATCAGAGTTGAACATTGGTAACAATAGATGGAAATTGAGTAAAAATTTTCTCCTGCTGTTCCTCAGACAAAGGTCTACTATCTAGATAGAATCTATAAAGAACTTTAAAAAATCAGACCTCCCAAATTGAAAGACCCAATCCAAAAATGGGCATCTGAAATGAACGGACATTTCTCAGACAAAGAAGTAGAAATAGCAAATAAACATATGAAAAAATGTTCAGCATCACAGATCATTTGAGAGATGCAAATGAAAACAATGCTGAGATTCCACCTCATCCCAGAAAGAATGGCTGCTATCATGAAATCAACCAATAACAAATGCTGGCGGGCCTGTGGGGAAAGAGGAACCCTGCTCCACTGCTGGTGGGAGTGTAGACTGGTGCAATCACTGTGGAAATCAGTATGGAGATACCTCAAAGAACTAGGACTGAAAGTCCCATTTGATCCAGCTATTCCCCTGCTGGCTATCTTCCCCAAAGAATTAGAAGAATCATACCACAGCGATATATGTGCACCCATATTCATAGCAGCACAATTTGTAATAGTTAAAACTTGGAAGCAGCCCAATTGTCCATCAACTGGAGACTGGATAAAGAAAATGTTGGGTTTTTAAAAATAAAGTGGAGTACTACTCAGGCATTAAAAATGAGAAATTAGAAACATTTGTAGCTAAAAGGATGCACATTGTGGTGATACTCTTAAGTGAAATAAATAGGACACACGTGTAAATACCGAATAGTTTCTCTAGTGTGAGAACCTGAAAGTGTAAATAAGGACTAAAAGGTATAATAGATAATGTGAACTAGGAAGAAAAGGGGCAAAGGGGAAGGGGAAGTGGGAGGGGTAGGGGAAAGGAAAGAAGGGAATGGAATTAATATGAGAAAATGGAAAAATGGAAGCAAAGTCTTTTTAAATAGGGAGAGGTTGAGGGGTTGAAGGGAGGGCAGGGGAAGGAGGAAAAAATAAGAACCAAGGGAGACTTTGTAAAGGTGTAGATTTCCAATGATGAATTTCATTATATTGTATTCCAAAAATGTACCAATAAAACTAATTAGAAAAAACAGTAGATGAAAATACGTTGATATGTCATTGTCACCAAAGTCCATAGCATATGTTATGGTTCCATCTTCATTGTATATTCAGTGAGTATGAAAAAGAGTAGCACAGCATGTGTCCTTCATGTGGTGTCACACAGAGCAGTTTCATTGCTCTGAAATTCTTCTGTGTTCTAGGTGTTCATTTCTCTTTCCCCACTAATTCCTCCAAACCATTAATATGTTTACATCTCCATAGTTTTGCTTTTTCCAAAATGTTGTATAGTTGGAATCTTGCCATATGTAGCTTTTTGAGATGGACTCCTTTAACTTAAAAATATACATTTATGTTTCTTCCATGATTTCTTGTGGCTTGATAGCTCTTCTCTTTTTAGCACCAAACAGTATTCCATTGTATGGATGTGCTAGGGTTTATGCGTGTACTCTTCCACTGAAGAAAAACTTGATTGCCTCCACCTTTTGGCAATTATGCGTAACATTGCTATAAACAAGTGTGTAGGTTTTGTATGGACCTAAGTTTTTAATTTATTTTGACAATACTAAGTAGCACGATTTCTGAGTCATATGGTAAGAGTGCGCTTAGTGAGGTTATAAAATTTTGTGTTCCCACCAGTGATGAATGAGAATTCCTGTAACTCTACATCCTTGCCAGTGTTTGGTGGTGTCAATGTTGTGGAGTTTGCCCATTCTACTGGTTATTCCATAGTGGTATCTCATTATTTAAATTTGTAATTCCCTTATGACATAATGTTGAACAATTTTTCATAATTTTACTTGATATTTGTATATTATTTTTGATGATGTGGCCAGGTCATTTGCCCATATTTTTAATTGGGCTGCACATTTTTTCTTTTGAGTTTTAAAGGTTCTTTTCATATTTTTGATGTCTTTTATCTAAAAGATATGAGTTTTTGCAAATAATTTCCCCCTACTTGTGACTTCTCTCTTCATTTTCAAAACAGGTTTTAATTTTAACAAAGTTGAGCTTATCAGTTATTTTTTCATGGAACATGCTCTCAGTGATGTATTTAGAAAATCTTCACGATGCCTAATTTACCTACATTTTCTCATTTTACCTTCCAGAAGTTTTATAGTTTTCTTACTTTTCTTGTTGCTGAGACAAAATACCTAACAACACCCACAAGTTAAAAGAGGAAGGATTTATCTTGCCTCATGGTTTTTATAGGTTTTAGTCCATAGGCAACTGGCTTAAAGGCAGGGTTGCGTGTCAGAACACAATCACATAGGAGAAACAGTCCATGTCATGGCAGGCAGAACATTCCAAGCAGCAGCAGAAACAGCAAGCAGTTAGCCTTCCTTTCCCTTTTATTCCATCCAGGCTACTAGGCTTTTGAGTTGTGCCACCCAGAACTATGCTGTTTCCAACCAATAGACTAATTTAGTACCACACACCCTTAATCCCAGTATTACATGCCCTAGATTGAGCCAGGTCTGGAAAGCTTTACTTATGAGCACATGAGGCATTTGGCAGACATCTAGGTACAAGCCATAACATTCCGCCCCAGGCCCCAATAGACTCATATGCATCCCTTTCTACAAAAGGCACTTATTACATCTCTAAGAGTTGCCAAACTCCTAACAGTTTCAGCATTGTTGAAAAGTTCAAATCCCAATTCTCCTCTGAGATTTAAGGCAAACTTGTAGCTTAAGCTCCTATACAAATAAAATGAAAGTTATACACTTCCAAAATACAGTAGCAGATGGCAAACATTCCCAAAGCTACAAATAAGGTGTTATGGCATGTGTCTCGTTGTCCTTCCAAAGCCTCATGCAGTCATCAGTGGGGCTACTTCAGAGGTGGCTAGATCTAGAGTGAGTCATGCTAGGATTAAAATGTGTGATTTCTAAATCAGTCCACTGATTGGCTTGGCACCACCCTAATCCTGGTACCATAGATACAATACAAAAGGGGCAGAAAGACACTGTTAATGTCCCTTTCTTGCTTTGCATCCTTCTGCCCCCATGAACTGTTTCTCCTCTGGTATGCCTGTCTGCCATGCCATCCTGGCTTGGAGCCAGCTGATTATAGACTGAAACCTCTGCAAACTGTAAGCTAAAGAAACCATTCCTCCTTTAACTTTGGGTATCAGGTCCTTTGTTTCAGCAATGAGGAAAGTAAATAATATATGGGGGAATAGAAAGAAATTCAACCAAAGCAAGTCCAAAATCCAACAGGGCAAACATTAAGTCCCATAGTTCCTTGTCCAATATTTGGAAGAGTCTCTGTGGCAAGATTTGAACTCAAAAGGGCTTGAGTGGCTCCATCCCTACAGCACTGTCAGTGCAGTGAGGCTCTCACAGCTTCTCTCTTGGGCCAGCTTTTCTCACTCCTTGCAGTTTTCCTCAGATGATTTACATAACTGGCTTCTTTGAACTTCTAGGGTCTCCACTGGACCTTTGCCTTCACACTCACATCTTCACACATAGCCCTTTCATACCCACATTGGCTGGCCTTCCAGGCTTTCTTCTGAAATCTGGGTGGAAGTCTTCCTGACCTCACAACTCTTGCAGTCTGCATGCTCCTAAAACCAGCACCATGTGGATGATGCCAAAATATGCTACCAAGTGAAGTATCAGCCAGGCTTCCTTCTCTAGTGGCTGTAAGGATTGAGTGCCTGGATTTCTCAACACTATGAACTCAATCCTGAGGAATAAATTCCCTACCTGCTACCATTCAGGAACATGGTGCTCTGGGCCTCTCTCTTCAAAGTAAAGCCTCTCACCTTTGCAATTTTGAGGCTGCAAAGATTGGCATGCTGCTGGTTCTTGTGATGTCTTCAGATCATCTTTTCTATTGTCCTGTTCCTTCTCAGAAACCAGGTTCTCCTCTGTTCTATCATTGCATTCCACAACTTTACCAGGGCTTCCTTTCTGGCCAAACTCAAAGTATTTAAATAATTCTGATGGGGCATTTGCTATTGATCCTCAACATAGATCTGGCTAAAAGCCCCTAACAGTAGCTATGCCACCTCCTCAACATTAGAAGTTCTTGAAATTTCTTCTACCAGATAAATTAGTCGACCACACTTAATGTCAGTCACCTGCAAAGTTTCTGGACATGGCCAAAATGAAAACAATTTTCCTGCTAAAGCATAACATACATGGTCTGGGGTCCAACCACCAATAAAGTCCTTGTTCCTAACCAAAACCACCTGAACCTGATCTTTACTGGATGCATTTCTATCAGCATTCTGGTCTTCTGAGTTATAACCAGAATCTCCCATCAAGATCATCTTATAGCATTCTGGGGTGCTTCTTCAGCTGGTATCTCCAAACATTTCCAAACTCTTCCTGAAAGCCAGTTCCAAAGATTTCCAAACTACAGGGCTCGGTATAGTCACAGCAACAACTCCACTCCTGGTACCAAAATACGTTTTAGCAACTTTTCTTGTTGCGAAGACAAAATACGTGACACCTACAAGTTTGTGAAGTTATTTTGGCTAATAGTTTGTAAAGGTTTCAGTCCATAGTCAGCTGGCTCCAAGACAGGGTAGCATGACAGAAGAGAATCACAGAGAATAAATAGTCCATGGCAGGCATGCAGAATGTAGCAAGGAGCAGCAAGCAGTCGGCCTGGTTTCCCTTTTTATTCCATCCAGTCTACTGGCCTTTTGGGTGGTGCCACCCAGAACTAAATTCCAATCAGTGGACTAGTTTAGTACCACACACCCTTAATACCAGTATCACATGTCCTGGATCCAGTCTTCTGAAAGATTCCACCTATGAGTGCATAAGGCTTTGAGGGAACATGTAGATACAAACTATAACAATAGTTTTGTAATTTGCACCTAAATTATAATCCATTTAAATTAATTTTATAAAGTATGTAAGGTCTAAGTCTACTCTCTCTCTTCTCTCTCTCTCTCTCTCTCTGTGTGTGTATGTGTGTGTCTGCCATCTGCCTTCCCTCCCTCATCTAGTTGTTCCAGTACCATTTATTGAAAAGATTATTATTTCCCCATTGTACTATTCTTTTATGAAAGATCTATTGTATGTATTGGCCTAGCTCCTGGCTTTCTATTCTGCTCCATTAATCTATTTGTCTCTTCTCTTTTGCCAACAACATGGTCTTGATTACTGTAGCTTTATAATAAGTCTTGAAATTAGGGACTGTCACACCTCTGACTTTGTTCCTTTCTTCCTTCCATACTTAGTGGGAAATTCTGGAACTCTTTCATTTTCTTTATATGAACCTTATTATCAGTTCACCAATAACTACAAAATACCTTGCTGAGATTTTGACTGGGATTGTGTTGAATCTACAGCTTAAACTGGGATGAATTAACATGTTAATAATATTAAATCATTCTATCCATTAACATAGACTATCTCTCTGTTTATTTATTTCTTTTGTGATATCTTTCATCAGAGTCTTATTATATATTTTTTCACATAGACTATGCACACTTTTTAAGATTTGTAACAGTATATAATTTATGAAGGTGCTAATGTAAATAATACTGAGTTTGGGCTGTCCAAGGAAAGGTGTGAACAGGAGGTGGAGTTCAAGCCATCTTGACCAAGCAGTTCTCAGCTGTAGGCTGTAAGCATGCAACAGAGATAATATTCTGGAAGCTGATTCTTTGACAGGGACAGGGTATTTGAAATGAAACTGAAGAAAGAAGAAAACATGAGAAAAGGAAAAAATGGAAACAAAGTCTTTGTAAGTAAGAAGGATGGAGGGGGTGAAGGGAGGGCAGGGGAATGGGGAAAAAATAAGGACCAAGATACACCACACAAAGGTACAAGATCCCAATGAAGAATGTAACTGTATTGTATACCTAAAGTGCACCAATAAACTTAATGGGGAAAAACAAAGGAATGAAACTGAAGAGAAGTGTTGCAGAGTGTCGGTGATTTGGTCACCAGAACGTTCTATTCAGGGTTTTTGTACTCAGGATTTTACACAGTTAACTCAGAGGTACTCCAACTCTGTATCCTGAGCTCCTGGAAATTGGATCCAAGTTTGTAAATTTGTGCTTATGATTTAGCCATTGCATAAAATGAGACATTCACAGCAGACAGCCTGTTGATCCAGTCTCCGTGCGGCTTGTTCAGCACTGTGCTCTGAAGTCATCCCCCACACCTGGGCATGCACTCCCAGTTTGAGCAGTTAGGGCTAAGATCCCTTTCAGAGGAGGTGACTTCTTAAAACAGAGAAGGTGCTGGTCATACTGCAGTTGTGAAAATAGCCTGAGGTATTTATATTTTTCAAGCTAGGAAAGACCCAGCAGTCACTCGGGTGTTTAGAATCTCAGTGACATCAGAATGAAACATCAGTTGTCAGACTCTTTTAACAATCAATATGTCCTCAAAGTTTTTGTGTTAACATCTGACACAGGGTTCATTTTCTCATTTCAAATCAATTTAATATTGATCTTTTAGAAAAGTTGTCATTTTGTTAAAATATTGTACCTATACTTAATCTAAATTTGTGTTGATTATGCTTAAGTGTATTTATAAACGGTGAACTCAGTTTCTGAAATTAAATTTATTTGCAATTTTCTAAAAAAAATTAATATGTTTGTAACTTCACATTATACTTATTCATTGCTGGTATATAGGAAAATTATCAATATATTATCGTATGTATTACCTGATATCCTTCAAATTTGTTATGATTATTAGCTACAGAAGGGTTTTTTTGTTGTTGATTCTTTTGAATTTTCTACATAGAGGATCATGGCATCTGCAAATAATGACAATTTCATTTTTTATTACCCAAATTCTGTAACTTTGATTTACTTTCCTTGTTTCATTGCATTACTTAGAACATTTAATACAATATGTGAAATCGGTGGTGTGAAAGGAGAGGCTTGCCTAGCTCATAATCTTAGCAGAAAATCTTTCAGTGTCCCACTATTAAGTTAATCACTGTCTTAGCTGAAGCTTTATTTTTTTCATATTCTTGACAAGTTTAGGGGTTCTTTTCTGTTTGCTGAGGGTCTGTCTTATGAGTGACTGTTGGATTTTGTCAAGTACTTTTGCTGCGTTTATTAATGTGATCATTTAAGAGTCCATTTATGAGCATTCAATTTTACTTCTTTTTAACTTTGTGCCCTACTATTACACCTACAAATAATTTTTTCCCCATTAACTTTATTGGTACATTTTAGGTATACAGTACAGTTACATTCATCATTGGGATCTTGTACCATTACATAAGTATCTTGGTTCTTTTGTTTTCCCCTTCCTTTGCCCTCCCTTCACCTCCTCCACCCTTCCCTATTTGCAAAGACCTTGTTTCCATTTTTTCCCCTCTTCTCATATTTTTTCCTTTCCCTTTTTTCCCTTCCCCTACCCCTCCCAATTCCCCTGCTCTTTTAGAACTTTTCTTCCTGTTACACAATATCAGTTATACATTTTAAAAATTACAATATTAAGATCTAGGAGACATTACCATAGATTTTACAGAATTTAAAAGGATATAGAAAGCATATTACAAAAATCTTTTTTGAAATAAATTTGACAACTTCCAAGAAGTAACTTAGAAGACAAATTAATGAAACTAACTCTGGAGGAAATATAAAATTTGAATAGCACCTATTAAAGAAAGCATATTCCTAGTTTGAAAACCTACCTATATGACAACAGTAGGCTCATAAACATTTTAACTGATAAATTATATCAAACAATTAAAGCAGAAAAAAGAAGGAACACTTCTCCCCTCATTTTAGGAAATCAACATTGTGCTAATACTAAAACTGGATAAAGATAATGGAAGAAAAAAGTATGAACATAGATAGAAATTTGTTTAACAAAACAAACTCTTAGAAGTCAGATCTGGCAGTATGTAGAAACTGGTTTTGTTATAGGGATGGCAGTGTTGGTTCAGCAATGGAAGATCCACCCCCAAAAGTAATCGTTTTAACAGAGGAAAGGAAAAAGCCATATGATCCTGTCACTGGTTGGAGAAAGAGTATTGGACTAAATTCTACAGCTGTTCATGGTAAAAGGTATCAGGAGACTAGAAGTAGAACAGAACCTTCTCAACAGATCAAAGACATGTACTCCATACTTCCAACAAAAACTCCTTCTATGAATGGAGAAGATACAATGCTTTCTCCCTAAAGTGGGGAACAAGGGCATATATGCCTACTCTTCATCTGTCCATTAGACTTTGAAACATAATTCTAAACCAAAATAGTCTGGCAATAAAATGACACAACTAGGATAGGATTGGCATGACAGAAGCAAAATCTTTATATGTAGATGAAATGATCATCTACAGAGAATATACTAAGAAATCTCTAGGAGCCCCTAGAACTTGTACTTGAACTTAGCAGGATTAGAAAACACAAGGTATATATAAAAATTCAGGTCTGTGTATACTTACTATAAATGAAGACCTGGATATTGAAATTTTAAAGTTATGTAGGAGAACAAAGGACCCAGAAAAGCCAAAAAAAACCAAACAAACAAAAAAACCCAACAGTGTTGGAAGATGTTTAGCACCCAATTTTAAGACTTCTTCTAAAGGTACAGTAATCAAGGCAGTGTTGGTGTAAGGAAAGACATATAGATCATTTGAATAAAACAGAGAATCTAGGAATAGAACCATACATATACGGTCCACTGAGTTTTGAAAGATTATTTAACATTAGCATTTTATAGAATATAAACTCGATTCAAGAACCGAGGAAGAGATAGTGTCTTTAGCAAACGGCACTAGAACACCTGGTATCCATATATAAAAAATTAACCTCAACCCTTTTTTTCCATACATGAAAATAACTTGAAGGGACCTATGAACCTAAATAAGAAAGCCTAAAAGTATAAAACTTTAAGAAGAAATTATAAGGGAAAATATTTATGAATTCAGGGTAGGCAAGAACTACCTAGGATACAAAAAACATGATGTATAAAAGAAAAAAAATTGATGAGATTCCATCAAAATTTAGAACTTTAAATGACATCATTAAAATGAAAAGTAGTCCTTAAACAGACCATATTTACAATGCATATAACCTATGAGCAGAATATATAAAGAATTCTTAGAGCTCATTAATAGACAACCCAATTAAAATGTAGGCATAAGAAGGTAAATAGCCAGTATAGCACAAGGAATGGTGTGCAATTCTAGAATCAGAAAAATACTAATCAGTACAATAAGAAGATTGAATTATACACTCATTAGGGAGATGAAGTCAAAAGTTTTAAAAGGCTTGTCATGACTTTTTATTTTTGTTTTATTTTATTATCTCCCCCTTTGCATTTAATTTGTCATGCCCAATGGATTCATTCTGCTAGGTTTCCTGGGGTTGTGATCCTCACTGTCTTTTCCTAGGGTATTGTCTAAAATTTTTTGGAGTGCAGGTTTGGTATTCATGAAGTTCCTGAGGTGCTCTTTATCATGAAAGCATCTTATTTCTCCATGAATTTTGAAAGATAGTTTTGCAGGGTCCATCAATCTGGGTTGGAGGCTGTTTTCCTTTAGGGCTTGAAATACATCAGTCCAAGCTCTTCTTGCCTTGAGGGTTTGCATTGAGAAGTCTGCTGTGATTCTGATGGGCTTTCCTTTGTATGTGATTTGTTTCTTTTCTCTCACTGCTTGTAGAATTTTGTTCTTCTGTTGGATTTCTGGAATCCTAACTATTATATGCTTATGTGTAGATTTTTTTTTTATTACAGTTAGCTGGAGTCCTATATGCCTCATTTATCTGTATGTCAAGTTCTTTTCCCCTCCTTGGGAAGTTTTCTGCTATCACTTCTGTGAAGAGTTTTTTTATGTCATCTGCACTCTCTCCTGTTTCTTCATTGACTCCAACCAGTCTTATGTTATTCTTCTTTGCATCATCTAGCAGCTGCTGGATTGATTTCTCATGTTCCCTTACAATTTTAAAGCAATTTTTCTTTTCATGGTCACTAATTGCAATCTTATCTTCAATATATGAAATTCTATCCTCACATTGGTTCATTCTGCTGCGCAGGTTTTCGATGGAGTTTTTAATCTCTTGGAAATCTGTTTTATGGATTCTATTTGTTTCCTATGTTGGGATTCCATCATGTTCCTCAGATCCTCTATTTTTTTATCTGTGTCCTCTCTAGATTTATTAATCATTTCTTGCACCATGAGCACAATCTTTGCTGTTATCTGAGTGATTATTTCTGATTTCATTTTTCCCAGATCCTCTTTTGTTGCCAGTTCAGAGAGTCCAGGTGGTTGAGTATCAGAGTGTTCCATCTCGTTTCCCTTTGGGGTTGCTGTATGTGATCTGGAAGTCTGTTTTTGAGGCTTGTTTATGTGTCTTCTCATTTCCACAGGGGCGGGGGGTGCTTCTGGCACCCACAAGGCTCACCTTCTGTGCCCTAGGAGCTTGGGATGGCAGCAGGGGAGCTTCCTTCCGGGTGCTGGGACCAGCTGAGCTTCTCTGCCATAGGAGCCTGGGATGGAGGTGGGGAGCTTCCTTCCGGGTGCTGGAACCAGCTGGGCTTCACTGCCCTAGGAGCCTGGGATGGAGGCGGGGGAGCTTCCTTCCAGGTTCACCTACAAATAATTTAAGTGCAGTTTTGAATAACAATATTAGCACAGAACCAGTAGTGCAAGTACTTTGTAATAAAAAAAAATCTTTAATTTATCTCACCTGTTTCTTGTAACAGGACTAACATTCATTTCATTTATAGAAAGTATTTATAAACAAATACATAGTTGCTATTTTTATTTGAACAAACTCTTATCTATTTTTCTTTTTTTTTGGTACCAGGGATTGAACTCGGGTCCCTGCGCTTGCGCCACAGGTGGCAAAACCACTGAGCTAAATCCCCAGCCCAAACTCTTATCTATTAACCAATTACAAATTTTAAAAAAAGTTTTTATCTTACTTTATTTATTCTTCCACATTCTTCCTTTCTTTAGGCTCTTGTAAAATAATTTCTCTTGATAATATACTTCGTTAAAAACAGAAAACTCTAGCATATTTCAGTATGGTTATTCCCCTTGTGGACTCCCTCCCCCCATAAGCATTCAGGTGAGGCGAGTTATCTAAACCAAGACTTACAGTAGTATATTTGGCTTGGTTCTTTAAAGAACTGAGGTATCTGGATGAGAATGTTTTCCCCAATAAGACAAGAACTCCCTATTTTTGTCCTTGACAACTACTAATCCCTCAAGTAAGGAAGGAAAAAAAAATTCATTGCAGATTGTATAGCATTAATATATGTAAAGGAGACATTTTCAAATAATTGTACCAAAGTATTTCCAGAGAAAATGCGAATCCTCGGAATGTTGAGGCTGTAACCAAGAATCATGTCCCCGTCTGGAGGGGACAAAACACTTTTAATCTCAAACGTTATCTCAAAAACAAGTTTAGATATTATATAGTATCACTTTGTTCCACTAAAAAATTAGCAAATAAAATGAATGCTACCAAAAGGTGTGTTATATTTGTTTTGTGCCACAAGGAATATCTAGCCAGCTGGAAAATATCGAGAGCTATGCTTTTTCAATTTGAAAGGCACAGACTAAGGTATCGCTGCTATAAATTCATATCACACAACTATGAGATCACATTACAAACATAGTATTCACTAGGAAAACATGAGTACTTATCACTGTGCCAAGCAAACGTGTCACATAGATATTTTATCTAATCATATCATATGTAATCTGAAGAATGTAGTAGAATTTAGTGAAAGCTTTTATAAAAGTCTGCCTAAGCAGAACAATATTCCTCAACACTTTTTAGTTCTTCAATTTCTTTAAGTATGTGATGCAAAGTAGGACTCTTTCTTGAGACAGCTAGATATAAGCAGATGTACTCAAAAATTTCTATTTTGATAAATCCTCTTTGGACCTAGATCTCAGACTTCAACCTTCACTATGTGTATAAAATATGGAAGAATTCTAAAGATGGCATACATTAGACATCCTTAAACAGTGTGAAGCATGGACCTCACTTCCTTTTTCTTCTTGTCTTTAAGAGACAAGATAGGTTTGAGTCTACACAGGATATTTAAAAAAAATATAATCACACTGCAAAAATTATCAATAGTACAAAAGGTTATTCAGCAAAAACTTTCTCTCACATACGTCCACAGTATGCTTGTGTGTGCTACACACACATGAAACAAAAATGCTTGCAGATGTGCAGAATGTTGTATGGTTTCCCTTTTTGCCTCTAGTTACAGCATGTCACGTTTGAATACTCTCATCTCTTCTGAATATTGCAGAGTACTACTATACTATGGCTAATTTATTCCATCTCCTACTGATATACATTTCGATTGTTTGGGGTCCTTTGCTACTGAAACAAAGGGAGCAATAAACATCCTGTGTTCGTGTCTGTGTGCACACAGACGTCACTCGATTTTAAAAAGAACGGAACCGCTAGAGCAGCCACTGAATGACTGGCATTTGTTCGCAGACTCACCTCATTCAGCACAGCACATTTAGTCATAAGAATGCGGTATGGAAATTAATTCATTATATTCATGCCACCTCAGGGTACCAATCATCCTTTCTATTCTTGCTTCTATGTCCCTCATTGTAGCCTGATTCTGTAAGGGAACAGAAATGAGGCAGAACCTTAATTATGTTCTACATCTAGCTTGCCTGAATTATAGGAGGATAGAAAAGCTTTCAGGTGCTGTCCCCTTGCCAGCATGTCCCTCCTGTGTAGCTGTCCAGTGGCCTCCTGTACACTGACTATTGTCTGGGGTAGCAGTCGGCATCTCATGCTGAGTTCCACTGGGTATGGGAGCAAGAAAGTGCCGACTCTCTGGATTTCTGGTACATGGATTTCTTTGTTGTGCAAAAAAATTGACAAATTCAAATAACATAAAATTCTAGCTTTCTCTAATTGCATCAAAGTGCTGTACATATATTTCAAAGCCAACCACTTGCTGTGTGGTCAAAGATTGTAAAAGACAGACACTGCAGACATGTTCAAACCTAACCTATAAGTTATCTTCATGTCAGGCCTTTCTTTTACTGACTGTGGCTCTCTGGACAATTCTATATATACAATTGGTAAAAGCTAACTTTTGTTTGTGTTGAAATCAATTAGTTTTCTAGATACGATGGTTTCTCATTTTATGTTGTCTGATGCCGAGTGTCTTAGTTTGCTCCTTGGAACTGGTTGACTTCTGGTGTTTGACCCATGGTTTAGCATAACCTGTTGGTACTTCCAGACCTACACTGCAGAAAACTGTGATCCTCCGCACCGACAGGTGTGACTTCATGAAATGCTGGCCTGCTTTCTTTGCATGGGCTTCATTTCTGTGCTGAATCACATAGTGTCACATACCTTAGCAGGTGACTAGGGTGTCAAGGCTGAAGTAAAAACTGGAGGTAACTGAAGTAAAAACAAGAGACAGAGTACAGAGAGAGCTTGGCAGTCAGAGGTCAGAGCAGAACTTGAGTCAGAAAGGCAGACTGAGAACAGAGACATGGGAAGCAGTGGGTGGGTCAGGACTTAGTTAGATGACTCACATCAAAAAAAAGGCCCCCAATCAATCTTATGCAGAAGAGCTGAAAGCCAGGAAAACTGACATGAACCAAGAACTATAGATGCTGATGGGAAAGGTGGAAGGGATAAGATTAGATTAAGAAAAACGCCAATAAAACAGCTTAAAACACATTTAGTACATATTTTCAATGTGCTTACTAAGTGTTGAAGACTCTAGACAACAGAGATGAAATAAATGCTGAAGAATATCAAAGCACAAAATCCTCCATTCTTATCTTAGACATCAGTATATCTGAAGCAGGATGTCTCTGTATATAAAGGAAAAGATGAAATTCCATTGGATGAATGTCATGAAATTTGTATCTAGAAATAATTTATATTACCTGGGTTTCTTAGAACAACATTAATTATAGCATCTTTTCTGGAAAACAATTCTGTAGACTTTTAGATATATTTTTAAAATGCATGAATTCTCAGTACCTCTAATAGTCTGGAGCACCATATGAGTTGAAAGAGAGTTATGCATTTTGGGTGTTTCCCAAAGCCACATATTCGTGGAACCCATATTAACTGAACTACAACTTAAACATATAATGATTTCGGTTGATGTAGGGAGTATGCAAGTAGAACAAAGAGCAAACTCCCTTCTTTCACCTGACCCCGCTAAGGAACACAGGCTGTCTCGGTTTCCTTCATTCCGGAGCCCTTTGGAGGACACCAACTTTGTGGGGCAATGACTTTAGCTGTTTCACTTCACCCTTTTATCTGGCCCAACGGCCACTAGGCCACGTGAGGGAATCCTGTGGCTTCATTTGTGCAGCATATGGAGCAGTCCACATTGGTTGTTAGCGGGAAAGATGGCAGGTGCTTGCCTTCTAGCAGGGATGGCTGCTGACATGGTGGATCGGAGAAGTATTACCATCTGTACTCGGAGTCAGCTGTCACCCCAAATGTGGAAATGTGCGAAGGTATATCACAAACTGCCATTCTGTTTTGATAGGTGGAGTAGGGGAAGGTTTGGGTCTAAATCTGCATTATGGGCAAAACTTTCTAATGCAAGTCAGTCTCCCTGCATTGCTTCCAAATAAAATGCCTTGTGTCTATTTGAAATACATATCCCCTCACTTTAAGACTTATTTTCGTAGATACTTTATAGTTGGTCATGACTGTGTCCTAAATTTTCATTTACTGTATAAGAATTTGCTATATGAAGTAAAAATCTATGCACTTATGTAAAAATAATTTAATTTGCACAGGTTATTGAAAGAGAAAGAACATGTTTTGAGCTACATACTTCTTTTTTTAGCAAAGTGTATTTTTCACTATTTTTAAAATGTCAGAAAAATGCATCCACTTTATGGTTCTGATATATGATAAAACCACTGCATCTAGATACTCATAATCATAAGGACAGAGACCTCCCTCAATAAAGTACACACAGCTCTGAAAGACAGCCACATGACATATGTCTGCAAAAGAAGGGACAGAAGGAGCAAACCCACTGGCAGG
Source organism: Heterocephalus glaber (assembly GCF_053883595.1). Taxonomy (NCBI): domain Eukaryota; kingdom Metazoa; phylum Chordata; class Mammalia; order Rodentia; family Bathyergidae; genus Heterocephalus; species Heterocephalus glaber. The sequence goes on from NW_028258321.1 coordinate 2,750,139, forward strand.
TTCGTTAAAGTATGCATGTTTTTGAAAATAATGAAGAAGTTAAGAAATGTCTTTCTTTGGAGAACAAGATGGCAGGTTCATTAGCTATATTAAATTAGTACATTTCTCATCTAGTAAGTTTTGATGGAATGTGGTTAACCTCATTGTTCAATAGACTGCAAGTAAAATAAAGTGTTGATTAGCCTTGGTATCTGTGCAATTCCTGTGCATGCTGTGACAATCTGTATCCATTCTGGCACTAATTAATGTATGATTCACAGGGGATGGGAGTTCAGTGGCTAAACGTCCTAATTGTCAGAGAAGTTTTCTGCTTGGTATGACAAGGAACAGAGATACTGGCAAAACAGTTGTCTGCAGTGATAAACGTCACAGCGAATTAAAGTGGTAAAATTAACTGAAGCAGACCGTGGCTTTTCTCTCTGTTAGTGGTAGCTGGAGAAAATTAGAGGGAGGCTATGTGGACCTGGGCAACTGAAGAGAACTGACCTGCTTCTGACATTCAGCACTGCAGGACAGAAATCTGGACCTTAACATGCAAGGAACCTTGGTTCACTGTCAGTTCACGTGTCATTTATAGGGATAGTTCTAATCCTCATCATTTATATCGTCTATTTTTTGGCAGGACAAAATGAGAAAATATATAAAACATGTCTTTTATAATAACGATTATCAAATAGAAATATGAAGTGTTTTCTCCTCACCCCTCACAAAACATTTATATTTAAACATCTGTCTATTCTATACCTAAAATTTTCTTTGCTGTCAAACTTTCACTTTCATTTGACCCAGATTCAATTTTGATTTCTGAGCATTATGTTTCATACTTATATAAACGAATAATATCTAGAAAGGTCTAGCATTTAATATTATCTAGAAACCCATAGCAAGACGGGTGTTTTTGCTGTACATATTCAATAGCATTCTATCAGAATATAGTAGGAATAGTAGGAATAATGGGATGCTAAGAATTATGTCTGTTGATTGAAAGAGGCAAAGAACAAAACAAGAATATTTTTCTTAGGAGAAATAAAAGTCGTTTCCCCCTCCTTTCCCTCTGTTCTTCCTTCACAGTGACTCTGAGCCTGTCTTTCCACCCCAGTCTGAAGGCTGTAACAAGCAACATGTTTCTGCACTCTCTGTGTCCTCTCCCCATCACACGGGCACCTGATTTAACCTGGAGAGGACAGGACTGGCTAAAATACCACTCTGTGCAGGTTTTAAGACTGTACCAATAAAAGATTTCAATAAAGTGCAAAAAAAAAAAAAAGAATGCTATCATTAGCACAGAAATGTCAACAGATCTTTTCAAGAAAGCAAAAGCCTTTATACATTTTTTTTCATTGTATCTTCCTTGACAACCCTCTTTTCACTCAAAGAGATGACCTAAACTGTTTTGCCAGATGAGGCTCCACAAGCCCAGACAATGTAAACAACTGACTTCCTTTGTCCACTGAGCAGTGAACTGCAGGGTGGAAGTCAAGCTTTCTGTTTCACTGGAGTTTTCATTTGCTGTTCCATCTTTCCTTATTACCTTGTTTTCCCTTCAAACCATTTCCTCAGTTGTCTGCAGTAAAATCTACACCTCAACTCCTGATTCTAGTGGAATTCTAACTAGAAGACTCTGCAGAGAACGAACATGCTAAAATTCTTATGTCTTTGCCTCTTGATATCTATTGGCTTTAAGCATATGTAATTGAATTAGTTGACAGGCCAATTACAGTATAATTTGACTTTCTCCTTAGCAAAATCCTACCTTTGAGACTCATTTGCTGGTAACAACCAAGCAATAATCCTCCTTTTCAATCCCATTAGGTAAACTGTTCTAAACTGAAACCCAAATTTTTGCCACAATCTGTACCAAGGCTCTGGTAATTGGTAGGATGACTTAAGAAAGATACTTAACCTTATATTTACTACAAAATTGCAGATTTCTCCTGTTTATGACATACTCCATTATAGAAATATAAATACTTCTTGAATTTTCTGATAGAAGGAAAGCTTAATTAAAAGCCAGAAACCAGTCTGGTCAGTATCCTTGCACCCTTTGTTCAGCATTTCCCTTTTTATATCCTCTTTAGCCATTATCTCATCCTTAGTGGTCTTTGATGTGTAAATACAATCCCAGTTCCTATCTACAAGTCACAGACACAAGATAGGCACATATACAGGGTGAATTGTAAATTCACCTTGGCATGGTAACTTTGTTAGGTTAATGAAGTTACTGGTTACAGGCAGATAATCATCACCTTAAACAAGGAGTTATGGGAAAAGCAAATCTTAAAAGAACACATTACTTATTTTGTTTCTACAACTACCTTAATATTCAATCTATTAAGTTATCTAAAGCTTTTCCATATGATTACCATCTCCTTGAGAAGAATCCAATTACCCAATGTCACCTCACATTAAAATGAAAGGCCTGTTAGATTGTTGAAGATGCATATTCCCAGCTCTACCTTAAAACTAAGGAATCAAAATTTCTAGACATATCTAAAATGCAAAATAAACTAAAAGCCTAAGGTGCTTATCTTATAGTATGTACAGAAAGCTTTTCAACCACTAACCCTACAGTCAATAAAATAAAAATCTTATGGTTTTGGGAGAGGGTTAATAACACCTCTCCAAGTTATTAATCTGATGGTTGAAAAGCAGGGACAAGCTGTGTTCTTTTTTATTTGTATGGTTATTAGCACGTGTTTGTAGTGCGTAATGATTACATCCATTGTGGGAAGTGGTACCTGAGCACACGTGACACATCGTGATTCGCTTTACTCCCCATCTCTCCCCTCACTCCATGTCTCAGACCCTTTCACAGTCCAAAAAGATCTGTCACCATGTTTCCTATTCTCTAATTCCAATTGTGTTCTTTGGGTTACTTACACTTTAGGTGTCTCATCTAAGAGAACTATGTGACATTTAATCAGTGTGTCTGGTTTATTTCACATAACATTATGGTCTCAAAGTGCATCCATTTTCCTACAGATGACTCAATTTTCTCCCGTTTTTAAATAGCGGAGTAGTACTCCATTGTGTACAAAGACCACGTTTGCTTTATCTATTCATCTGTTGATGGACATATAGGCTGCCTCCATTATTTAGCTACTGTGAATTTTGCTGCCAAATATACATACTATATTTATTTATTATATAATATATATTTATGTATTACATATTTATATATAACATATATTTTTTGCTGCCATATATGTGTGTGTGTGTGTGTGTGTGTGTGTGTGTGTGTGTCATTGTAATATGATGGCTTTAAGTCTCTTCCTGGACAGTGTATTCCTTCCGGGTCAGGGTCGGGGTAGAGTGTTGTGACCCAGCAGTGCTCCGGTTTCTCCTTACCCACCCTTTAGACACTGATTTTGGTTCAGCTAGATTTTCTTTTCATTTACGCTTCTGTATCAGGCTGTATTTTCCGCCCCCATGTCAGGGTACCTGCTCTTCTCCAGAGCCAATCCCTAATCACTCACCTGGCTGTCACCCCCTCGATGGCCATCACGTCTGCGCAGCTATGTCCTTGTATCCAAGGTCCTGTGGCCCCTGTCCTGGACACCGTGCTTCACAGGGGCTGCCCTTGCCCTTCTCCAGATCTTCTCTGGGACAAAGATCCCACGGACCTAAGAGGACGTGTTCATAATCGGCGGGTGCATCTGTGTTACTTTCCAGACTGCGTTCTAGTTGTCAGGAACCCAGAAATTCCTCTGCTCAACCCGTTTCAATCTGCCTGGGGACCTGTGAGGAGCTCTTCCCCGAGTATGTCCTGTGGAGGGAAGCCGCTTCCATTTTAGTGAGCATAATCACTGGGCCTGGTGTGAGGCAAGATGCAGCCTCTGCATGCAGATAAGGGTGTCCGTGGACTTGCAAGCCAGGGCAGGGACTGGACTGCGCTGGGCAGTTGAGGGAGGACAGGCCTCACCAATTCTTTTCCTATGTTTCCAGCTCCTCAAATGTCAGAAGCAATCTGCTGGGACTTGTCTGACAGCAAACTGTGCTAAGTGCAAAGGCTAAGAGGATCTCAGGTATTGCATTTTTGTTTTAATAAGTCTGGAATACTATGAGAAGCTAGTATAATGATTAGAGAAACAAGTGAATTTGGATAAGTCTTGTTTTGCTCCAATCTCAAAGTGCTGAATGCCTGCCACCACTGTGATGGGCCACGCTAGTTCTTCCCTTTTAAGCAGTGACTTAACACAGTAAGTACAATTATAAGGTAGATCTTTTTTGTTTCTGGAGTGCTTGCTTGGACTTTTTAGAACTCCATCAATGGCACTGGATCTTACTAGCTAATACGTGACTGTGAGTTTAAAGCTTACAAATATGCAGTGCATCACTGTGCACAAATCACTATCCTTGCTTTAGCGTTCCATGATTCACAAAACACCTTGACATGCAAGTTTACTGGGTAGACATTGCATTTTACAAATGAGAATGTTTGATTTGGGTGTATTTCATGTTCTTAGTAATTTGTACAATAAAGACTACTTGGGGAGCATAATTCAATCTCAAATTCTACATGAGGTATCATGAGAAGAGGACATTAGGATTGAGAGGATTATGTATTAGATTCTTGTTTGTAATTGCAATCTGAAGGCAAATATATTAAGTTTCAAAAGATAATGGAGCACATTTTTACTATGGATATAAAAGATCCACCTGAATAATCAAAAGAAAGCAACCTTTAAATATACAGCAGAAAAATCTAGATCTATTTTGAAAGGTAGAAAAGGGGCTGGGCAAAAAGATATAAATGGGAAATAAAAAGCACAAAATAATAAAAATATGTCCAAATACATCAGTAATATCACTATATGAACCTAGGCTAAATTCATTGATCAAATGATAAAACTCTCAGAGTGAATAAAAATCAAAATATTCTATATTGTTTTGCAAAAGATTCATTAAGACTCTTTAAATTGTTGCTTGAAGGTTATGCTTATTCTAAAGAAATCAGATTCAAAATTCTAATAGAAAATCAAATTTAATGGAAGAGTAAAATGAAAACTAAAATGTATCAAATAAAAGTGATATTATAATATAATGTCAAATATCATTTTAAAATCTATTGTGAGTACTTGACAGAAGTATATGAGAAGTAATCATTTAATATACCCTTTTTGAAAATAAGATTGATAGGAAACATAAATAAGAGACTATGTAGGAGATTTGAAACCATGTTCTACTTAGCACTTCAAAGTCAGCAAACATGGAATACATATTTTTCATTATTTATACTTTTATATTTGCATAGTTATATGTATTACAGATTTTTAAAATAAAATAATATTAAGAATTTTAAATAAACATGAAATTCCTAATAAGTTCATAAACAGAAATCTATATAATGTTCTCTTATTCAGTTACTTTTGTGTAGTCAATTAAAGTTTTGATGTCCAAACAAGTTAAGGTAGCACAAGGAAAGAAATAGTAGCCAATTTCAATTATAAATAAGAATACAACATTGCTAAGAAAATCTAACACCAATGATGAATGTAACTGTATTGCATATCTAAAATGTACCAATAAACTTAATGGAAAAAACAAAAGAAAATCTAACAGGAGCTAGTGATAGTATGTTGAAAATAATATATCATGAGCCAATGGGTTTATTCCAGAAATGTAACCATTTTAACATTAGAAAATTTTACTGTAGATAATACTGGATGTCTTGGGGGAGATGAACATAAATATCTCAAAATATGATGAAAAATGATGATATTCTATATGACCTTATGATAAAATTTGACAATTTAAAATAAAAATATTCTCTTAATTTAAAACAATAGCAAAATGACAAAGTTTTCAAATGTGAATGTACTTACAGCAATATTTATGAAAGCCTGTTCATTGCTGGGGTGTTAATAAATTTTTCATTCATTGTGGAAATAGATTATCAATGCCTCACATATAGATTTATATAATCTTATTAAGATCAAAGAATTTTATTCAGTGTTTATATCCAGAGAAATCCTCCATAATTTCACAGACAAAAAACTTTGTATAACAAGTTTTTGGTGATGGAAGCCACTAGTTGGAAGTCACTAGTTGGAAACTGTATATCCATTTTCAGGGAAATGCCTAAGATAAAATATTATGCAGCGTCAGAAGCAAAAGAATCAGGTTGATATACTGTAATGAGGCTACATCTCAAAAACATGTCATTAAATAAGCAAAGAAAGAATAAGATTTATATTACCATTTATAAAAATTAGAAGTGTTGCTTAGGTACCCCCTCACACACAGATGAAGAGACTTCTGGGCTGCCATAACACCACCCCCAGTGCCTAGGAGGTGAGTCACCCCCAGCATGGAGGAGGAGGCTTCTGGGTCACCATACCAGCACAGCCAGAGCAGAGGAGATGAGCCGTGCAGTTGCCAGCAGCATACACACACACACCACCCCCATGACCCCCCCCTGAGATGAGAAGACATGGAAACAAGCCTCAAAACCGGACTTCCAGATCACCTATAGAAACCCCAAAGGGAAATGAGATGGAACACTCTGCTACACAACCACCTGGACTCCCTGAACTGGCAACAAAAGAGGATCTGGGAAAAATGAAATCAGAAATAATTTCTCAGATAAGAGCAGAGATTGTGCCCATAGTGCAAGACATGATTAATAAATCTAGAGAGGACACAGATAAAAAAAATAGAGGAGCTGAGGAACATGATGGAATCCCAACATAGGAAACAAATGGAATCCATAAAACAGATACAACCAGATTTCCAGGAGATTAAAAACTCCATTGAAAGTTTATGCAGCAGAATGAGTCAATGCGAGGTCAGAATTTCAGATATAGAAGACAAGATTGCAATTAGTGATGAGGAAAAGAAAAATTTCTTTAAAATAGTAAGGGATCACAAGAAATCAATATAGCAGCTGCTAAACAATGCAAAGAATAATGCAAGACTGATCAGAGTCAATGAAGAAACAGGAAGAGAGTGCAGATGACATAAAAAAACTGTTCACAGAAATGATGGCAGAAAATATTCCAAGCAGGGGAAAAGAACTTGACATACAGATAAGTGAGGCATATAGGACTCTAACTAGCCTTGAAAAAAAAAATCTACACATAGGAATATAATAGTTAAGATTCCAGAAACCCAACAGAAGAACAAAATTCTTCAAATAATTAGAGAAAAGAAACAAATCACATACAAAGGAAAGCCCATCAGAATCACAGCAGACTTCTCAATGCAAACCCTCAAGGCAAGAAGAACATGGAGTGACATATTTCAAGCCCTGAAGGAAAATAGCCTCCATCCCAGATTAATACACCCTGCAAAACTATCATTCAGAATTTATGGAGAAATAAGATACTTTCATGACAAAGAGCACCTTAGGAACTTCATGAATACCAAACAAGCAGTGCAAAAAATTTTAGACAATATCCTAGGAAAAGAAAATAAGGATCACAAACCCAGGAAGCCCATCAAAATGAATCCATCCAGCATGGCAAGAAACTAAATTCAAAGGGGGAGAATAAAACAAAAAGAAAAAGTCATGACAAGGATAAGTCAATACGTATCAGTTACAACCATCAATGTTAATGGTCTCAATTCACCAATCAAAAGAAAAAGACTGGCAGATGGGTCGAGAAGCAAGATAAAACAATATGCTGTATGAAGAAACACACTTAATTTAAAAAGAAACTCATAGACTGAAAGTGATAGGGTGGAAAACAATACTCCATGTGACAGGAACTAAAGAAAAGCAGGAGTGGTTATCCTCTTTGCAGATCAAGTGGATTTCAAACCAACACTGATTAAGAGAGACAAAGAAGGACACTACATCCTTGTAAAGGGAACAATCCAAGAAGAAGAGATGACAATCATAAATATCTATGCACAAAACACTAGTGCACTCAACTATATAAAACAAATACTGATGGGCATGAAAAATCATATAAGGACTAATACAATAGTAGTGGGGGACCTCAATACCTCACTGTCACAAATAGATCAACTACACAAAAAATAAGCAATGAAATACTAGAACTCAATCAAACTCTTGAACAAATGAACTTAACAGATGTTTACACAGTGTTCCGCCCCACAAAGTCAGAATACACATTCTTTTCAGCTGCACATGGGTTGTTCACCAAAATAGACCACATACTCGCTCATAGAACATGTTTAAGTAAGTGCAAAGGAATAGAAGTTATCCCTTGTATATTAGACCACAGTGCAATGAAATTGGTGATCAATAGCAAAAGAAGCTACAAGAACTTCATAAACACATGGAAATTGAACAACACACTTCAGAATAACCAATGGGTCACAGGGGAATTTAAAGAAGATATCAGACAGTTCCTATAATTCAGTGACAATGATATTACAACATATCAGAATCTATGGTACACAAAGAAAACAGTCTTATGAGGGAAATTCATAGCACTGAATACTCATGTTAGGAAAACAGAGTGAACCAAATTAAAAACCCTTATGCTGAACTTCAAAATTCTAGAAAAAGAAGGGCAGGACAAACCCAAAACTCATACAAGGGAGGAAATTATAAAGATTAGGGCAGAAATCATTGCAATGGAGACTAAGAGATGATAGAAAAAAATCAATGAGGCCAAGAGTTGATTCTTTGAAAGAATAAACAAAATTGAGAAACCCTTAGTGAATCTTATTAGAAAAAGGAAAGAAGAGTCCAAAATCCATGCAAACAGGAATAAATAGGATGAAATTACAATGGACCTAGCAGAAATCCAGAGGATTATCAATACCCACTCTGAGAACCTATATGCCAATAAGATGGAAAACATAGAAGAAATGGACAGAATCCTAAATACATATGAATTACCAAAGTTGAACAAAGAGGATCTAAAATTTTTCAATGACCCAATATCAATCAGTGAAATTGAAAATGTAATTAAAATCTTACCAAATAAGAAAAGCCCGGGTCCTGATGACTTCACCGCTGAATTCTACAAGACATTTAGAGAGGAATTACTGTCACTACTGTTTAAACTCTTCAATGAAATTGAAAGGGAAGCAATACTCTCAAATTCATTCCTGGAAGCAAGCATCACCTTGATCCCCAAACCAGAGAAATACCCAACTGAAAAAGAGAACGATAGGCCAATCTCACTAATGAACATAGATACAAAAGTCATTAATAAGATATTGGCAAATAGAATGCAGAAGATCATTAAGATCATACACCCTGACCAAGTGGGATTCATCGCAGGGATGCAGGGATGGCTGAACATATGCAAATCAATCAATGTAATACACTATATCAATAGAGCCAAGGACAAAAACAATATGATCATCTCAATAGATGCAGAAAAAACATTTGACAAAATCCAACATGCATTTTTGATAAAAACCCTACAAAAATTGAATAGACAGTCTCTACTAATCTGATAAAAGCCATCTATGAAAATCCAACAGCCAATATCATACTAAATAATCAAAAACTGGAATCCTTTACGCTAAAATCATGAACAAGACAAGGATGTCCACTATCACCACTCCCGTTCAATATAGTTTTGGAAACATTGGTCAAGGCAATTAGATAAGAGAAAGAAATAAAAGAATAAAAATAGGAAATGAAGAAGTCAAATTGTCATTATTTGCAGATGACACGATACTCTATATAGAAGACCCCAAGAACTCCTCCAAAAGCCTTCTAGACTTAATAACCAAATTCAGTAAAGTAGCTGGATACTAGGTCAACATACAAAAATCAATAGCTTTCCTCTACACAAACAACAGACTCACTGAGAGAGAAATAGGGCAAAAAATTCCTTTCACAATAGCATCCAAAAAACTGAAACACCTAGGAATCAACCTAATAAAAGAAATCAAAGACCTCTTCTCTGAAAACTGTAGCACTCTGAAAAGAGAGATTGAAGATGATGCCAAAAAATGGAAAGACATCACTTGTTCCTAGGTAGGAAGGATCAACATAGCGAAAATGGACATACTTCCAAAACTGCTATATAGATTCAATGCAATCTGAATTGAAATTCCAGTAGCATACTCCATGGACCTTGAGAAAACAATCCAAAACTTCATTTGGAACAAGAAAAGACCCAGAATAGCAAAAGCAATTCTAGGTAACAGAGACATGGCAGGGGGTATTACAACCCAACTTGAAACTATACTACAAAGCTACTGTGATAAAAACAGCATGGTACTGGTAAAGAAACAGACCTGAGGCGCAGTGGAACAGATTAGAAGATGCAGAAACAACTCCAGACACACTCAGCCACCTCATCTTTGACAAAGGAGCCAAACACCCTCACTGGAGGAAAGATAGCCTCTTTAATAAATGGTGCTGGAGAAATTGGGTTTCATCTTGCCAAAGATTAAAACTAGGCCTATATCTCTCACCATGCACTAAACTAAAATTGAAATTGTTTAAAGATCTAAATATTAAAACAGAAACACTGAACTGGCTGGAACAGAGGTTAGGTAGAACTCTTGAAGATATTGGTTTAGGGAAAGATTTTATGAACAAAATCTTAGTTGCCCATGAACTAGCACAAAGAATCAACAACTGGGATCTCTTCTTATTAAAAAGCTCCTGCACCACAAGGGAAACCACCAGCGGTGTGAAGTGACAACCCACAATGTGGAAAAAAATCTTCACCTGTTTTTCCTCAATAAAGGTCTACTGTCTAGAATCTATAAAGAACTTTAAAAAATCAGACTTTCCAAATTTAAAGACCCAATGCAAAAATGGGCATCTGAAATGAACAGATATTTATCACACTAAGAAGTAGACATGGCAAATAAACATATGAAAAAATGTTCAACATCACTGGTCATTTGAGAGGTGCAAATGAAAACAACGCTGAGATTCCACCTCACCCCAGAAAGAATGGCTGCTATCATGAAATCAACCAGTAACAAATGCTGACAGGCGGCAGGGAAAGGGGAACCCTGCTCCACTGCTGGTGGGAGTGTAGACTGGTGCAACCACTGTGGAAATCAGTATGGAGATACCTCAAAGAACTAGGACTGGAAGTCCCATTTGACCCAGCTATTCCCCTGCTTGGTATCCTCCCCAAAGAATTAAAAGAATCATGCCACAGTGATATATGTGCACCCATGTTCATAGCAGCACAGTTTGTAATAGCTAAAACTTGGAAGCAGCCCTATTGCCCATCAACTGGAGACTGGGTAAAGAAAATATGGTTTTTAAATAAAATGGAGTACTATTCAGCCATAAAAAATGAGAAATTAGAGACATTTATAGCTAAATAGATGCACATTGAGGCAATACTCTTAAGTGAAATAAATAAGACACACATGTAAATACTGAATAGTTTCTCTAGTGTGAGAAACTGAAAGTGTATGTAAGGACTAAAAGGTATAATAGATAATGTGAAATAGGAAGAAAAGGGGCAAAGGAGAAGGGGAAGTGGGAGGGGTAGGGGAAAGGAAAGAGGGGAATGGAATTAATATGAGAAAATGAAAAAATGGAAACAAAGTCTTTGTAAATAGGGAGGGATGGAGGTGCTGAAGGGAGGGCAGGGGAATGGGGAAAAAATAAGAATCAAGAGAGATTATGTAAAGGTGCAAATTCCCAGTGATAAATGTCATTATATTGTGTATCTAAAATGTACCAATAAAATTCAATTAAAAAAAAGTGATTGAATTCTATATTTTTAAGGCAGGCATATATCCTCAGTAAACAGGAAAGATGTATGTTAAAACAGGATGAATGTCTTTCTGAAGGAGAGAAATGGCAATAGGGAAAAGACATGAAGGGGGAAACTACAATACTCCAATGTATAAACAGATATTGTATAGATGAATGGGGAGAGTCTCACACCCATAGATAGATAGATAGATAGATAGATAGATAGATAGATAGATGAGAGAGAGAGACAGACAGACAGACAGACAGACAGACAGACAGAGACAGCAAGCCAGAAACCAGGAACCAGGAACCAGGGTGGGGAGGATCAGGCTGGCACAGATAAAAGTCTCTGAATACTTAGAAGTATGATTTAAATTATATTACATTGCCACAACATTTAAATTATATGCCTGGTCACCTGTGAGCATATCTTACACGTGAAGCAAGTTTTACCTGTGTGCTCGGAAGTGGCAACTGTGGGTGAGGTCAGAACTTGTCTTCTTTCCTTGTCTGGAGGAAATGAGGCTGATGCTTTTTCATATTTGCTCTGTCTCTTCAGCTCCGGAGAATGAGAGGAAGCCTGGCCTTAAGAAGGCTTTGAGTTGAAGCTTTGCCACCTCGACTCTGAGTCCTACTGGGCAGGGCTCGGCTTTCCATACATTGAGTTGGCTTGAAGGCAGACCCAGGCCTCACAGGAAGCTGCAGGCAATTGTCTCCACAGTGCACCAATGAGCAGATAAAGGAAAATCAGAAAAGAGCAGCACACTGCAGACTTTTGTAGAACAAGTACTATTTCATTTTCCTGGCAAGGGAAACTGAGCCCAATGATGATTGAGTGATATATACTTGAAATCACACCAGGAATCAGACAAAACTCAAGTCGGAGCTAGAGCCACACATTTGCACTCTTGACCACTGCAGTTTCCACCGTGTGCTGCATCTATAAAGCAGTAAAGTGCATGGGACTCAAGGTACAGTAATGACATGTGTCACCGTGTTTACAGCTGTGTGTGTGACACTTTCTGTAGTGTCTGGAAGTTTCTAGGAAAATACAAATAGCAATTTATGTCTCAAGTAGAGAGAGCCGTTTAAACGACTAAAGTTTTAATTAACCACTAAAATTTTTTTCTCTCTGCGTTGTGCATAGTAAACTTTATCTGTTTGCTGTCTGAAGCTCTGTGTTTGCAAATTAGGTACTCCCACCTCTTTCCATTTTAATTAAAAATTGTGAGCTTGACATAATCAACTTCCTTCCTTTCTTAGTTGTTTAATGAACATTAAGGAAACAAAATTAAAGTGCTATTTAACATTCAGCCAATTTATTAGAGGTTAGGTAGGATAACTTTTTTTTCAGAAACTGAAGTCAAACTTGAATAATTTAGGGAAATTAACTTTCACAATAGCGTTTAATAAAATCGCAGTGAGACATGGGCCCTCCAGTCAAGTCAACACAATATTGATGTTATTGTTTGTATGGAAAAAATAACTTCAAATCAGAGAAACCCTCCGAAGTTTAATCAACACTTGCTCCCCTCCATTAAAACGCTAGCATTTCTGATGCGGATGGGATGCTACTTTCTTAGGACAGTGGTCCTGTCCACTGACTTCACTCCTGCATTTGCACGTGTTTCCTCAATATAATTTTTTGTGAATTATCTGCTTACAAATTCAATATCTCCTATATTCTTAGCACGGCCCAGACTTTTACATGCTACACCTGAGATTAATTTTTGGGACTCTATAAGAGGTCATATATGAGAGTGTTTTACGGCAAGTGTTCAGATTTTGGCAGCATAAACACCTTAATTTGACTCCTGCGTCCGTCTGTTTTCACCCTTGGCTCACATATACATTTGCATCTGGCTTGGATAATAAGGTGGACGAGGAAACTAGGCTATGCTGCCCTCTCTTTTGGCTTTTGAAACTACTTATAACATTGGGCAGACACTGCCCATCAATACAAATATTGCTACAGAACGGATAAAAAGATACAGGCTCTTTCTCACAGACGAGGTGACAGTATCATTGACTGCTGAAGCTGAAACATATCTGAGACTCAAAGCGAGAGATGTTAATAAAGATGCTTGAGTGCATAGTATGAAACGGTATCATCACCTAGGTAAAATAAGATATATTATTGCCTACTCATAAAGCTCCGTGGTTCTCACATTGTAGCTTAAAGTCGGCATGCACTTTGAAACCTCTTTGACACCTGTGTCTGCACAGAACTACTGGACGTGACTAGAAGAATAAGAGAGGCTCTTGTCCAGGCTGGACACAGATGTGTCAGCAGGGCCCCCTGACCTGTGCTGACTGCTGGGTCCAGCCCACAGTCTTGCCTGTGTGCATCCTCTCTGCTGCTCTTTCTTTCTGACCTATATGAGCTGTGGACCCCGCGCAGGGGGACTCGGAGCCATTGTTTGCTGCTGCTGCTGCTTATGCTGTCTTTGTGCCCGCCTCACATTCAATGTCACCCTATTGACTGCAGTAGCTTAAGAGTTGTCCTCAGCCTCAGCATGACTTTGACAATTGGTGTGTCAGGTAAACATGGAAGAGAGAAGTTAAAGGACAGTGGACCAGACAATAGACACCATTTGTTGGGGAGACAATAAGACATGGAGGAAGGCTGAACATTCATCATTATTTGTGGAAAAGAAATAATTACCTCTGTGAAATCTGTGAAAAAATTAAGAGATCTACAAATTTCTATATGAAACACAACACATATTATAGTGAAGTGAGAAAATAACTCCATTAAGTAGTTTGATGTTTTGGCAATATAATGAAAATGATGTAAACAAGTGAAAATATATGGAAAATACAAAGTATCTGACTACCTTGGAATCTGTGAAACTAACACACAATTAACTCCCCCCCCCATATACAGATATGAGAATTATGGCTATGAAGTTCTTTTCTCATTAAAAAATTGTTAAATAATAAATTAGACTGGTTCTCTTCTCTTCTGTTTCAAAGGTAAAAATGAGGGCCTCATGCTTAGAAAATCCTACTGCTGTATTCTTTGTAAAAGCATAATTGTTTCTGTTTATTTTTTTGAAACAATAAATCAAGCATAAATATTTTCATCAGGAAATATAAAGCATATATTTTAATCACATAATGTAGCCTAAAGGTGGAAATTTGGAAGAAAACAGACCAAAGAGTAGAAATAAAGGGAAACAAAAGACAGATAGTACTTTGAAAAATTGTCTAGGTAGGTGAAGAAAAATATAGTTTTTTACCTGCCCAAAATTTTGTTCCCAAACAATACAAAACAGCAAGAATAATATATGTTGTGCCCTTTGAACAAAATAAAGATAGAGAATGTCCAAAAATAAGTGAAAAGATGCAACTCACAATCTCTTGGGCTTTCATACTGTCTCGTTACCTCCACAGCTGTGTGGTGAAGACAGATGGGAAATGATTGTGGGGGAGAGAGAAGCACAGGTAAATCTGAGGTCTAAGCTTAATATAAAGCCACGGTGATGAAAATACTGAAATGGTGTCACATGGATCAGAGTATAAATGCGAGAAGTATACTAAAAAGGAAGCATGCTTTAAAGGGTCAGGTTTGGTTTGTATAGTTTCTGGAGAGAAAAGGAATCAAAGGAAGAAATAATCACTTTTTTCTGTCAATGGTGAAATAATGAAAAAAAGGAGGAAATTTTAGAGTATGTAAGGCAAATTATAGGGCCTGTAAGCAACACAATCATATGATTTAAAACTTTTCCTTAATAACAGATATAAACCAAATCCATTAAACTCTCTGCACTCACAGAACTCAGTAGCTCCAAAGTAAGAATCCTATAAAATATCCAATATCAACTAAAATTCATGAAAGGAAAATTAGAAAATATTTATAGAGATATTGTAAACATTTAGGAAATGAGAATTGAAACATACCAACTGCAGGGAATGCTAGAAAAAAACAATTAAAATCATCTCTCCAAATAATTAAATACACCCAAACAGCATTTGATAATATGAAAAACCACCTTTAAGGAAAAATTTTAAAGCAAACTTCAAAATGAATGAAAAAACTAGAAGAAATAAAAAAGTACTTGCAGGAAAGAACTAGTAGTAAAAGATAAAACTGCATCCAGAATGAAAAGTAAGTTACAAGATGCCCAAGAGGATAGATTGAAAAGAAATTTTATTATAAGTTTTTGAATAAAGTCAGGAAATTAACCAAGAGAAAGAAATGAGATTTTTTTTAAAAAAAAGATAAAAAATAGTCAATAAAAAAGTTACAGAAATAGAAGACAGGCAAAGAAGGAATAATACCAATAGTACAGCAAAACTCCTTTTAAAAATAAACATAAATTTAAAAAAGCTAAGAAAAATCAGTATTTGACAAACCCACACTGATTGTTTTGGGCAAGAATCATTGATGAATGCTAAAATTATTTCTGGAAAGTGCAACAAGAAATAGGAAAGATGCATAGTCTCACATTGCTATGCTGCCTTATACTTGTTAATTACAAGGGAAAAAATAGAAATCTTACATGGAAAAATGTGGCAGACCCATGTGGTCAAGGATAATATCATCAGTGTTATGGTGAGCCTTACAATTTGAAGCTTGGTTTTGAATGTAATGGGTTGAAAGGTGGTGGAAATGTTACAGAGAAAGGCGTTAGGAGATCATCGTGCAGAGATTAATACCAGTCTCTCCAAATGGCTTAGGTATCACAGTAGGAGAATAGCTTCCAAGAAAGTGAGTTATAGTAGGAAAGCAAACTGCAGTTCTCCACTTGCCTCTTGCTCCCTCTCTGAATATGTAAATTTTCTTCTGCATAGGCTGCTCACCAGATATTAGTGCCTTGCTACTTAAATTTTCTGACCATTGGAATCAAGTTAGGTAAATCTCTTTTCTTTGTGAAGTACTCACTTTTAGTTATAACGGTGACACAAAATGAACTGAAGCCACCAGTCGTAAGAGATATATAAACGTATGTCCTGCCATGATGTTCTGAGGATACATTCCTAGTACTATTGTGAAAATGGCATAGCTTCTGTCTAATCATGAGAAGACATCAGATGAACACAAGTAAAATACACTCTACAGAAAGTAGTCCTTATGTGTCAAAGTCACAGAGGAGAAAGGAGAGGGAATTGTCTCAGACTGAAGAAGTCTAAGGTGACATGACAACTTAATGCCAGGTGGAAACCCAGAATGTGTCCTAGACCACAGAAGTCACCTGTAGAACAAGGATGAGGTTAGACAAAAATCTTCAGATCAGTTAATACTTTTGTGTGAGTGATGCGAATATTTGTGGATGCTGAGTGAAGAGTAGAAGGGACCTCTGGACCGCCTTTACAGCTTCTTCTTTGTCTGTTATTTCAAAAAGGAAAACTGTTTTTTTGTGGGAGACTGCAGTATTGATTATGCCTGAGGCAGGCTGTGAAGAGTTAACCCCGCTACTCTGGCCAAAACCTACATGCCGAGGTCAGAGCAACTCGTACCCAAATTCTGTTCCCACAGCTAAAACCTCCTTAACTAGGAGGACAGTGTTCCAATTACAACCATATGTTGTCTATTCTGTTCCTAATTCTAAAATGCTTAGTCTTGCTTACATTAATTTCCATAGGAATCACATGACTGCACCTCCTCGCATGTAGTTCTGCCCTTGCATGTAGCTTACATTTACCCCAACTGATTTCCAATAAAAGTCAGTGGCTTGGACCTGCCAGTGCCTTTGTCGGTTGCACCAGCATTGGTTGTCCTGGTGTCCTGCTTTCTGTCTCTCTTAGCTCTATCTGTGAGTTTTTTTCTCAGGCCTGGGTCATGTACTGGGCAGGAAACTGGAACCTAACTACAGGGGTCTCCAGTATTTTTCCTCTGTGATATTACACAGAATGCCATAGCATTTTATATATAGATATGTATATGTATTTCATTTTAGTTATATTTGTACATAATATAAATATGTAATAGGTATATATATTTTATATGTAAAATCATACCAAATACATTTCCCAATGGAAAAGATTCTTTAAAAATTTTCCATCTTGTACAAACTTGAATATTTAAACTCTTCTAATGGATTTTTACTCATTAATTAATTTGGTTATAAATGCTTATTTTTAATATTGGAAGTTAAATCCAGGGACTTCACACTGAGTTATATCCCTACCATCTTTTATTTTCATAATTTTTTTATTCATGACTTTTATCGGTGCATTTTAGATATACAATATGATGACATTCATCGTGGGGATCTTGTACCTGTACATGATGCATCTTGGCTCTTATTTTTTCCCCTTCCCCTGCCCTCCCCCCACCTCTCCACCCTCCCTATTTGTAAGGACTTGTTTCCATGTTTTCCTTTTCTTGTCTTTATTCCTTTCCCCTTTCCTTTCTCCTCCCTTCCCTCCCCCTCCCCTTTGCCCCTTATCTCACAGTATCTGTTCTACCTTTGGATCCATACTTAAATTTTGATATAGGATTTTGTGAAGTTGCATAGATTGAGCTCAAACTTGCAGCTTCTTTGCCCCAGACTCCTAGGAGGCTGAGATTACAGGTGATCACCATTACTCCAGCGCCAATAAATGTTTACAATGAATGCTTTCCCATAGTTTATTTAAATGTTTTTACTTCTTTCAAAAAACTCTTTATCACAAGTGTTTTCAATATCAACACAGTCACATTTTTGGTCATTTGATGCAGTCATCTATAGTACATCACCTTTATTTTTTCCTCTGAATTATTTAATATGCGATACTTTTGAATCTATCTATGAGACTGTCTATAGAGCTTTTATTCTGAAACATGGCTCAACATTTCAAAAAGTGTAGATGGCTTTCTTTACTCTTTTTTAAAAAAATTCATGTGATATTAAAATAGAATACGTTGGCTGAATGATAGGATTATTTATGTTTTGAAAAATTGTCTTCAACCACTTAGCAGTTAATTAAAAACATTTAGGAAAGTCATAAAGAATAATTAATGATACCTTCATTTTTGTCTTTTTAAAAAGTTTCATGTCAATTGAACTTTATTAGTGAAAACTAACATTGCTTAGGATTTCTTCTAACGAATATGTATCCATTAAACAGTCCTTTAGAGCACAAAATTAATTAAGAAAACATCTCATAAGACAGGGTCAAGAAAGTGACTTTTTAAACTAAAGGGTAAATAGGCTTATGCTATTTTGTGCTATGCTTTAGAAGGAAATTCCAGGAATCTTGTAGCTTTTATGACTTCTCATGGCAGCAATTCATAACTGTGTACTTCCCATGGCAGTGATTCAGAACCCTATACCCTCTCCCAAAGTGGGATTGTTACTGGAAATTGTGCCTCCGTGCACTCGCCTGGCTGGACAACATAAAATCAAATCATGCTGTGACCTTTCTCTCTGCTCTATGGTTCTGATTAAGCAGAATGGTTCATGGAAAGTTTACAGTAGCAGATAAAAGTCTACCATTTGGGCACAAATGAAATGGTTCTGAGTACTGGTCAGAGATAAAATGAGGTGAGAAAGTGCCTACTTCCTTAAGTGGCCAGCTCTGTCACATACTTCTCTGCAGCAAAGAGAGGTAAATCTGTAGAAGAATTTTATTTTCCTTCTTTCTAATTCCATGCAACTCCCTTCACAAACGTGTTGTTCTTTTGCACAAAGCTGCAAAGACAGATTTACTTTTGTATTTTTAAATTTCTTTTTATTTAATTTGTTGCTGTTGTTGTTGTTGTTGAGAGATGCACATGAGACTGTGACTTAGTCACCAGACTCAGGCATGCAGAAGAGCATCAGAGACAAATTCCACCTCATCCGTCCATGGCAGGACTAGGTAGTTCCAGGAAAGCAGTGCAGTCTGGTCTTCTTCGGTGGGTCATGATCGCTGCTGCTTCCCTGCTATCCAAGTCCACATGCTTCCTGGGAGAGTCTTGGCTCCAGGTTTCCGTGCCACATGCTGGTGTGTGATTCTTTACTCAGGGGCCAAGTGCTGAGCTTCCAAAGTCTGCCAAAATTCCTTCCCTGTCTGTTGCCTGAGCACACTGCAGCCATGTCCAGAAATGACAAAAATGTCCCCACTACCAGCTTCAAGCCCCAGGGCCCTGACATTCATTCCACCCGGTCAAGGGAAAGTAGCTCCCTTTATCCTCTTACAGACTGCAAGGGTAGAAGTTCTCCTTCGGCAAGACTAAACCAATACCTCAATTTCATCTCGCCGCACTTTCGCTGGGCAAGTTACAAATGTGGATGAATGGCATCAGAAAAGTGTGTTCTTAGAAGGCCAGTCCAGCAAAATAAAAGATGTACAATAGGAAATAGGGACATAAATCTTTCTGAAATGGAAGGGGACCGGGAGATGGAGTGAGAGGGAAGGAGGGGACGAAGACAGGAATTCAGATGTGCTGTGTGCTAGCGCCGACTCCACAGAAGGGGTAAAAACATTATGTACTGCAAGCATGTACAAATGAATAAATAAATACAGGAAAAATGGAAACAAAGTCTTTGTAAATAGGGAAGGGAGGAGAGGGTGCAGGGAAGGCAGGAGAATGGGGAAAAAGAAGAACCAAGACACATCATGTACAGGTGCAAGTTCCCAATGATGAATGTAACTGTATTGTCTACCTGAAATGTACCAATAAACTAAATGGAAAAAAATGTATAAATAAAAGATTCTTTTGTTACAGTGATGAAAACCTGGTTATCCGCATCCAGAAAGAAGGCTCTCTCACTATCTCTATATATGGGTTTTTTTTTTTTTTGGTACCAGGGATTGAACTCGGGCCCTTGCTCTTGCAAGGCAAGCGACGGAACCACTGAGCTAAATCCCCGGCCCTATCTGTATATATGTTCTCATTTATTTATCTCAGATGCTAGCTTCTACCGGCCAAAGCAACCTCCTCCCTGGACTGAAAACTCTCTAAATGCTAATCTGTGTGTTTCTCTTACTTAGATTTTTGGTTTACACGGGTGTGTACTACACATTGCCTCTTTAAGTCACATGCTAGCTCCTTAAAGGGATTATCTGTGTTTGCTGCACTTTAATAATGTTCACAGCATTTGGCACAGTATGACACACATGTAATATAACTTAATCAGTTCACTAGAATCGCAATATGTGTGGATTTAGCATATGCAAATGCAGTGAAACGGGCTGAGAAGAATTATTTTTCAAAAAATGTATATATGGAGCCTTTCTCTCTGATATTTCACTTGTTGGATTTTGAGACCCATTTGCTCTCTGCTCTCTGTGAGCCTCAGCATTCCATGTTCCCAACTATGGTTCACTCTAAACATAAGCCAAGTGCAAAACTAGAATCTCACACTCTGTTCCCACACTGGCTGTAAAACTGGCCCTGTTGAATTTCAGGAGATAATATAATACTTGTCTTGGTGGAATTTATGGAATACTCAAAGGTAGTGGTCTACGCAGGTAATCTTCATGTTATGTCATGTGTGTAGAACCTAATCACCATGTGTGACATATAGTTTGTGTTGAGTGGCTCAGCCTCCTATCTATTTGTGTTCTCTTTGGAGAGATAGAAAACTTAAAACCACTATTTCCAGACTTCCTTCCAGCTGGACATGGATTTGGATCAGGTGCAGCCTTTAGCAGAATGTGTGCAAATCTGTAACGCAGATGTGATCAGTTCAAATCAGAAGACATCATCCTTCTGTATAGCCCGTGGAGGTTTCCATAGCAGCTGGTTGTATCACTCCCATATTTGGTTTCCAGAACAGCAGTGAGGAGCCTGCATGCAAATATGTGTCTTCAGGAGTATGGGTTTCATTTTAAGATGATTCCAAACCTGTAATACTATTTGGATCTTATCATTTACAAAGTACCAACCCTCGGGGATACTATTTAAGTTCTGAGTTTATTGTCAGTGTGACTTAAGAAATTCCATTACCTCTTTGGTCCCGGGTTCAATCATATGTTAAAGAGGATGTAGTGTAAGGGCTCAGAACCAAAGCCTTTGAGTAGGAGGGTGATTAAGCTCAGGCAAAATCAAGCAAGATTTTCATCATCTGCATGGAGCCCAGTACTGATCTAGTGACACTAGGAATGCAAATCCTGGGGCCATAAAAATATAGATCTCTTGGCAGAGACATTGGTTTTCTGGTGGTTATTAGAAACAGCCGTGAAACCTGTCAAAGCAGCTATTTAAGCATTTAAAATTTTGAAGAAGGGAAAACACTCTTTAATGAATGTAGCTGGCAAAAACTACATAGTCATATTTGAAGAATCCTACTCTGGAACTGCAATTTTGGTTAGGAAACACAGTTGTGAGATTTCTCACTTCACCTTAGAGAATAGGTATTCTCAAATAAAACTTTTCAAAATAAAATTGAAAATTTATCATGTTTTATATGTAGTGGGCACTAAATTATTGGGATGCCAACCTTACACAGTGACCAGTGTATTGTCTGCCAAATGTAAGGAAGATTTCATCTCCTCCTCGTGGGGGAAAAGTCCTTTGCCATAGTTTGAAGAGTTCTACAGAACTCAGCAATGGCTCAATTAAGAGGTGCCCTCATCCTGAGATGATTAAAGACCCAAAGAAGTCATTTGCATCACTTGCTAAAAGACAAAGTTGTGGGCTCTATATTTTATAACAGATCCAGCCACAGACGTGATTTTGCAGTGGACCACCGGAGTCTGTGATGTGTCCTGAGCAAGCAAAGTTTAGTGTATTTTAAAAAGTTAATTAAACCTACTGATGTGTGACCAGTAAAAAGTGAGCATGTCAGAAGGCTGGTATCGCAAGAAGGCATCAGAGAGAGCTGGCTGCTTGACTGAAAGGATGTGTTAAGACTGGTGCAAGCCTATGCCCTTATCTTTCTAAAGAAGCCCAGTATATGTGTGCATGGAGGGAAAGAGGGAGGGAGGGAGAGACAGAGGCAGACAGATAGAAATAATGGTTACTGTGAAATCTAATGGCATAACATGACAAAAAGAACACCAAAAATCCAGGGATGTGTAGTCCTTCCTTCCATCATTATTTATTTAAAAACATTTAAAAGTAGCTGACCTGTGCTAAGTGCCATGACAGTACTAAGGGATACAGGAGCCAACATGAAACACAAGGTCACGGCCCCTACTTAGTTCTGGCTCTATTCAACGTGCACTTCATCAAGTTACCTTTCCTGTCATGACTCAGTTACCTCATCTATCAGCTGCTGATAATCTGTGTCCCTTTGTTTCAAACCCTGGGAAGCAGCACACTGGAGACCTGAGGCAGATGTGCAGAAAGGCGATGGAGAAGAGCGAGTTTGATTTTGGGCACAGTGAGGCATGGGATTCAGCAGGCACTGGACAGCCCCGGACTGGAGCCTGGGATGGACACATATTTTACTGGAAGAGGAAGTCAGTTCATCTTGGTGACGCCTTTTCAGCTCATTCCAAAGGGAAAGGGAAAAGAAAGATGCAGGGAAAGCACTGTGTTAACACCTTTACCACATTACTCTTCTCACTCTTCAAAACAAAACAAAAACACCTGTGGATAGAGGCTCTTTTTCTTCCTTTGCAGAGATGAGGATGCTGATAGACAGCACAATGAAAATATCTGACATCATGCACTGAGGAACCCAGTTCATTCAAGCCGTGTAGACAGCTTCTTTTTCTCCCTTATATGCACAGTACATGAGAATGTGCAAAAGGAGGGAACCAGCAAAGAAGGAAAATATCCTTCAAGTTGGGAAAATCCTTCTGGAGTCTTCTGGGAGGCATAGTTTTAAAATTAGATCACATTAGGACATATGACAAGGAGGGGCAGAGTTGTGTAGAATAGGCTATAATGCAATATGAATAAAGAAATACTAGAAAGGGCATTAAGGCTAAAGTATGTTAGTGCAATAAAGAGAAGAGTTGAAATGTAGTTTAGAACCACTTTGTCTGGGCTTTGAATAAGGCCAAGTATGTTAAACTAATAACCAAATGGGGCAGGGTCCCCTATTGAAGTAATGCATGAAGTATCTAGAGATGTAACTGGGAAAATTTAATTTTCCATCATCTTCAGATTGACTGAAGTTTTTGGATAGCATCACCAAAAGACCTTGGAGTTCAGAAGAAGGAGGTTTGAACAGTAGTGCTTCACTCATGTTCAAAGTAGTGTTCTGTTAGTCCTTTGGGTTTATTTCATGTGTCCTACTAAAATAACTTATAATGAAAACCAGACATAAGAATCCCTGAACAGACAAAGCCAGTTGGGTCTCAGTAGAGACCTTAACTGTGTTTGATTTGCCAATGGAAATGAAACTTAATTTCCACCATTTCTTGTGGATGACTATGTTAAAATTCACCACTGAATCTGGAGATTTTCTATGTCTCACAGACATTTGCAACATAAAATATCCCAAGAACGTAGGCTACATAAAGCACTTAATTTATATAAAGCAAAATCTAACCTCCATCAATCAGAAAGAGCTGACAAATTTATAATTATATAACTGAGGACTCTCCAAAGGAACAGCATAAACAAGGCAGGTGTCTAAGAGTAACCTTCACATATTCCCTCTGGTTTACTTCCACATTCACCTACTTGGGTTCCTTCTATGGTGCTCCTGAACCACTTTCTGCTGTGTAGATGCCCAATTTATAAATTGCCACGTGTTCACATGAACACTTTGGGATTTTGCTGTGCTTTCCTTGCCCTGATATCTCCTAAGAGTATGTTGGGTCCGGTGTCCTGAGATCTTCTCACGGAGTTCGGAGCTCCCCTGCGGCTGTCCCCTGCAGCTGGCTCTGGTGGTCACTTGCGTGAGAACTCCAGGGAGCAGGCTTCCGATTTTACTGAGTCCTCTCTCATCAGACTGGTTCAGAGTGGAGCCATCTGTACAGACTCAGGCCCAGCCTCCTAGACAGTTGTGGAGAAATATTACTGAACCTTCTCGCATGTTGCTTCCTTCTCTATTTTGGAACTTGCTCGGGCAAAATGGAGCCTTTATTTCTCTCTTTTGGTCTAGAATGATTCTCTGGGGATCTGAGCAGAGAGCTCCAAGAGTAAGTCTGGATTGTTGTTTCAGCCATGCCTTCTCACTGTTACCCAAAGATCTCACAGAACAGAGGGGAGTAAGTACAAGCAGCTCCTTATTTGTGTCTTTTGGAATTGTTGTATATATTGATATCCAAGCGCCAGTGGGTCCTGGCTACCTTTTAAAAGGGCACCGATTTGTCTTTGTTCCTCAAGAATAACTGTGTGGACTGAGATAGAGAAAGTTGCTTTGGAGGGAACACCTGCCTCTGTAAGCCATGCTACAACACTGCTCATAGCAAACCGCAGGGTTAGGCCTTCTGCACCTGATGGATGATATCAGCTCCTCATATCAGGACCACAGCATTTTCTTTCTCATCTTGAAACCTGCATCGCCCCTGTATTTTTTTTGTTTTATTTTCTCTTTGTTTTTAATATGAAAGAGAAACATTGCATGTCTTCTACTAAAGTGCTTTTTATAACACTATGAATTCACTTAAAATCAAACCGAAAGAACCAAACATACAAAATAATGATTATTTTTCTCTGCTACATGCCCGATTGGAGGTGTTTCCGTACGTTCTTCCTGGTGCACTACACTCAGCTCCTACTATTAATTAATGCATTTTAGGGGATTCCTGAGTAGGAACCATGGGTGCTTCTCTTCCACTTCCCCATAAACAATGACTTAGAGGTGTGAACGCTTTGATATTTGGGGGCTGGTGTTTGTTCAATGGTGAATTTGGAGATTTTCTAAGACTCACACATATTTGCAACCTAAATATCCCAAGAATATATAGTACAATAAAATATTTAATTTACTGCCAACTATTGTGCATCTCTATATTTTTTGTTGAAAAAGACAAACTATTCTGCCAAATGTTCTATTAAAATATCCTGTCTAAAGGTATATACTGTGACTATCCAAACTGTTAGAATTAATGTTCTATTAAAATGTACATCTAGGGTGCTTGCTTTTTTATCAATGAAAAATTATTTTTTACTAAAAGTCTGCTAGAATGAAGGATGTCTGTCTTTTATTACCAAGAAAATGGGGCATAATGGGTAATTTTTTGGATAGGGAGACAGATGTAAATTAAGGATGACAAAGTGAAAGCATAGTTCCCTAATAACCACAAAATACCTTTGACCCTCCTACTACTTTTCAAAATCAATTTTGTCTTCAGTATTTCCTTAAAATGAAACTGGAAATATTTCCTTCTAGAGGACTCTGAGGTCTCATCCATTTTAGAAAGAGTGTAACCCTGAACAATGAGGGTTTAATTCTGAGTAGGCTACACACAAAGAGAGAATGGTCCCCAAAGAGATTTCCCATATGCAAAGTCCAGAGAAAACCAGTTTTGAAAGAATTACATTAATTCTCCTATCTGTAAACCTAAGTGCCAATGTTTTCAAGGATTCTACATCAAGTCACTCTTATTATGCCCATAATATGACCCTCCTGGGTTTGCTTGCAGCTCCTCTTCATTTTATTCATTTGATTATTTAATCATTCGTGAAGCCTCTCTCCCCTTTGGTATGCTCACATTCTATAGAATCCGATCATAGAAAGATACCTTTTTAAAGCATCCGGCAATGGTGTGCATAAATTCTTTCCACTATCAAGACAGCATCTACTTCAAGTTGATCAGGAAGTTTCACGCTTATACATGCACACACACACACGCACACACTCATACACTCGCGCACACACGCACCCATGCACACTCTGGCATCTTGCATGTCAAAGGCCATTTGGCTGAAAATGATTCCACATGTCTTTTGCTTGCTTTAATCCTAATTCCATTCAATTTTTACAAAATAATCTATCAGCTACTATGCAGATTTTGCCGTCAATCGTTGAGCAACTCCTGTTGGCAGGAAGTAAGGAAATCCAGGCAGCATCACTTGCTTTTAGAATATGGGTTTCACACTTCATTTTGCTTACACTCTTGACTACAGTGATCTGAGATTTATTTTAGGGTGAGCTCTGTTCCTTGTGAGGCCTACACAGATTTTCAGAACTTAGAGTTTCCAATCAAATGCTCCTTTATTTAGAAGCATCTATTTCTGCTTCTACACTCTTCTCTCCTTCCTCCCTTCCATTCTCTCTTACTTTCTGCTCCCAATTTTGCTCCTCTCCCTTGGATGTTTCTGTAGTGACCCATGTTGGCAAACACTGGGTATGCCAAATATTCAAAACATTAGGGAGCGATTCTAAGGTGAATGAAGGTTCAACCTTGTCGCAGTTGAAATAATCTAATGTGATTATTCATATATTTTACATACAGGAAGATTGATAAAATTAAAAGCCAATAAATAAGTGGCTGCTTTCATAACGGTGTATTTTTAGACAAGATAGTTGTTCGCAACTCCTTCCCTACAGCAGTCCCCTCTAATCTGGTCCCTGTCCTACTTCAGGAATGCCAGTGGAAATCAGACCTTTGCTAGGCTACTGTCTCAGGCTGGCATTATAAGAAGCTGTGTGAGCTCTAAATCTGTGTGGCTTTCTGGACGTAGGGATTTTAAATTCCTGATCAGATTAGATGTAATGTTCCCATCAGGGCAACACATGTTCCTGACAGATAAAGCCCTCCTTGGGCACTTCCAGCATTAAATCCTTCGAGTGGTAATGTGCTGGACACTATGATAGCACAAAGTAAAATTTAAAAGATTCTATGAAATTTAAATTATATATATATATATATATATATATGTTTCAGAAACAAAGCTGTATATCAATAAATATCCAGTTGTAGTAGCAGCCTTTTGATGTGCCTGTGTTTATGTGTGGGGGATATTGTGTGTATGTAGAAAGAAAAACCAGAGAAATCAGGAGAGAAATGTAAAGCCTCATAATATAACAATGCTAACTAAATAACAATATGTTTAGCATTTATTTAGTGTTTAGTATAAAGTGAGGCAGAGCTGGACTAGAGTGAGCTTAGTGAGAGATATTCTCTTCAACAGTAAAATTTTAAAATGTGCCAAACAGAACACTTTGAAGCAGTATATATTTTTTAAAAAGTCAAAATTTATGGAAAAATTCATAGGGAAGAATATGAAAGAATTAAGTAAAGGCAGGCTGAGAAGTGAACTAACTATACAGCCATAGAAGATGCTGCATCCATACACCATAGGGAGCTGGTACGATTGTTAGGCATATTTTATGGCTAAGAAACACAAAGTTCAGCAGAAGCAAGGGTGACAGGGGACAAATGGCCAGAGGTTTGAAGGTGTTTGTTGGGCGATGGACTCAGAGGCAGGCATGGGATCTGTGGGATCAGATGTCACCAAGTGGGAAGGTGTGGAGGCCCTGGGTCTCTCTGATTCCGCTGTGAGATGAGGGGCAGCACCAGTCTCCCTGCCTTGGTGTAATGCAGCTAATCAGTGACCACCAAGTGCTGCCTTTGTACCCCATATTCAGGTTGGCGGAGCACCAGGCCCTACCCCGACTGAGGAGCAGGAGTCCATGCAGTGGGTGCGGGTCTGTGACCAGTTTCCTTGTTCTCTTTCCCTTCTTAGGAGGTCAAGTTCCTCCCCTACCAGATGCAGCCTGGTGGCTCCAGGATGACCCTCACCAGAAGTGTGGCTGATTGCCTGAAGCCTCCAGGTGTGCCCATCCCATCCCGTGGGGTGGTTTCTAATCCTCAACTGGCCTTGGTCTGTGGGAAACCAGCCTGCCCTCCAGAAAGCTAACCTTCAAGGTTTCCAGTGCTCTGAGTCTGCCTCTACCTCTTGGTACTTGGCGTATTTATACAAAGCCATAGCACCAAGACATCTGGGGAGTGAGGCTCAAATACAAGTGTCTCAAACTCCTTTGCACAAAAGTTCAGCCACTATACAATGTGGATAATGCATCCTCCTTCCTTCATTCATTTGAACATTCATTGAAGCTTATCATTGTGCTGGAACCTTTTCTAAGTGCTGGAGATACAGTAAGTAAACAAGAGAGTCATCATCTTTGTCTTATAGGGCTTATTAGTTACAAGGCAAGGACATAAATCTCTGTGGTTTGAAAGCACAGTGGACCACTCCCATTTTCTCTTGGTTTTTCTTGTGTGATATGCTAGAATGCAGTAGTAACGAAACTCGTAATTTTATTTAAAAAGAAATCCAGAGCAGAACACAGATTGCAAGTCTGTGCAGTCTGAGGGCCTGATTAACTTTAATCATCATCGCAGACCAGTCTCCATGGGTCTGTTTGTTCCAGCAACTCCAGTCTTGCTTTATTTCCTCACATTTACCAAGCTCCTTCCTGTCTTGAGAAATGCTCCCCTTTCTATGGGTAATATTTCTCCACACACTGTTCTCCCAAAGTCTTCTCATCCTTTTTCCAAATCTACCCAAGGTGAGAGGCCTTGCATGCCCCCCAAGATAAAATGGATGACAGCAGAATATTTTCCTTCCCTTTGAGTTCCTCTGTGTTTCTTATCACTAATGACAATTTGCAGTAATTTTGTGCATTCATTTGTAACTATCCTTAGTCTCCTTTCAGCAGAGAACAGGTGTATCTGTTTAGTATTCTATTCCCAGAGAATTGCAAAATATCTTGCATAGAAGTGCTCAATAAATATTTGCTGAATGCATAAGTAATGCCAATGATTACAGCTACGTATAACCAGAATTTAACCCTTCCATAACTGGTCGTAATAACCCATAAGATAGAACTCATTTTTAGAAGATTATAATTATAAAATATAAATCTTACATTGAAAAAAAAACACAAATAGTGTAGACACTTTCCCTCCATTTAACTCTACTCCCCAGTTATACCTACAACATCCAGATAGAAGTATTGTCACTTGGTTGCATTGGTGGACCCCAGTGTCAGTAACCCCACATTTCTGGACCTGGGGAGGTGTTCTAAGGAAGAGCAGTGGAGAACTTTCAAGAGCTGACTAAGAAGTTGTGTCACGAAGCCTCAGCAACCAACCCCACATCTCCATTCTCTAAGACTTGGAAGAAGCCAAGATCAAAGATGCTGGAGTTTCAATAAAGGGTTGATTTGGAGAAAGTAGCCAGTGCTGTGAGTTCCCCCATCACCCCCAGGTGGGGGTGTCTCTTCCCTCACCTCAAGCCTACTCTGCAGAAGAGCATCCAATGTATCCCTTGTACAGAGTCCTGGGCACTGAAGGACAGCTTGTCTCTGGGAAGCCATCGCATTCCCGAGCACAGCAGGTCACATGTACTTATTCTCATCTGGCCAGATGTGAACCCTGGGTGGAGAGGGTAGGTGTAGTGCTGTCAGAGTCACTGGGAGGAACTGAAAGTGCTGGCTGAGTGCCATGAGACGCCTACGGGCAAAGCCAAGCCTGAAATGCTCAACAGCAGACTCACCTTTCCATCAGCTAGCAGGACCCCAACAGACGGTTGGCAGCAGATGTTTTTCAGGAGCCTACAAAGTCCTCTGGGCAGGGAAGAGACTGAGACATGCAACTGGTTCAGAAGAAAGGGAGTTGGACTGTTTTAATACTGGTCAGCGAAACCCTTGCAGGTTCCAAACTATGCTCCTGCTTTCCCAGAAGGAAATGGGGAGAGGGTGACACTTATCTTAGGGTTGTTGCACGTGGCCATGGAAGTGATTTCATTATATTTTGCTGGATATGAGATATGGCAGGCTTCTGATTATGTTTACCAAAGTGTGCGTGTGTGTGCATGTGTGTAATCCAGTGGGGCTCCGGATGCAATAAGAAAACAGTTGAACTTCTCTCTCCCTATCCTCCACTCAAATCTTAGCAGTCAGTAAGACCCAAGATCAAGAAGAGATTCAAACAGCACTACCTTACTTTATAGTCTGAATTCCTCTCTACTGCTCTGATTTTGCAAGGTGTGTGGAATCTAAATGTAGCAGGGATAAAACTAGGACTATTGGTGAGGGAGCAATATATACCTAGACAGAATTATTGTATCATTCATCAGAAGAGAAGAGAACTTGTTTCATAGTTAGCACATCTGGATGCACAGTTCTGACTGAAGCAACTCCAAGAGAATATTGTTAATGTTCACTGTGCTTGGTAACATTAAGAGGGAAACTGGGTGTTGTGCAAAGGTGTGTTATATTGCACATTGCTTAGGATCCAGGCCTCTGGAGCAGATTAGGTTCTGAACTTGCCTCTATACTTACTCGCCATGTGATTGCAGAAAACGAGCTTCATTCCTCTGAGCCTCATTTTCTTCATTTGTAAAACTGACTTAAGTATGTCTTTCTCATAGGTTTGTTCTCTGTTCAAGGAGGTGGTGTTTGAAAGCACTTGGCATGTGTTACAGGTTTGAAAATAGTAGCTGTTCTCATCACCCTATTTCTCGCACTTTCTGCTCCACTTGAGTAGGGCAAAGAACACGAATCCCCGTTTGGTTGTGTCTGAGGCCATCGCCCAAGCTCTGAAAGGCCGTGGTAAATGGGGCACAGCCAGCAAATCACTTCTGGGCTCACATAGGAGTAAGAGTTACCAACTGCCTCGTGTGGGAGACAGGACATTTGTGAGCTATGAGAATTGTAGTGTTGATATTGCTGCTAACGATCCAGCAGTGCCTTTCTTGGAATTAATAGAAAGAAAAACCCATGACCTTAGAGTCTCTCAAAGAGGAAGAAAAGAAAGCAGCACAAAATTTCATGGTTTGAATATATGCAAGGTTCTTTACTTGGGTTTGCACCCTGACCTTCAAATCTAATGTGAACAGCTAATAAGCTACTTTTTCTATGTCTAGCAACAGTGATATTTTTAAGAAAACATTACCATAAAGTACAGTGAAGAACACTGACCATGACTCCTTCTACATTACTTCCACCCCCCACCCCGTCCAAGCAGTTAAAAGGGCATTTTACAAATACAAGAAGTCCATATCACATAGGCCCTGTGTTATGGAGTGAACCTGCCCCCTCTCAATTAAATGTTCAAGATTCCAATGCTCAATGTTCCTATTTGAAAATAGGCCTTTGAGGAAGTAGTTATGGCTACCGAAGTTCTGCTGCTGGGACCCTAATCCAACAGGATTCCTACTAAGGAGAGGAACAGACGCCAGGAGTGTGCACACAGAGAAGCAGCCATGTGAGGACATAGCCAGGAGCTTAGGTCCACAAGGCAAGGAGAAAGGAAAGGTCGCACCTTGAGCTTAGATTTACTTCCAACCTCCAAAACATCAAGAAAATGAATTTCTGTTATGGAAGCCACTCAGTCTTTAGTATTCTGCTATGCAGTCTTTGAGACTTAAAAGACCTTAGCCCTTCCCCAGGAAGTTCAGAATAAAATCCAGTCTTCTTAACACAATGTCTGATAGCCTATGTGTGGCCTTAAGTCCATGTTTCTTTCCCCTCCACATTCCATTTACTCTGACCTTTGTGCCTTTGGCCTGCAAGGATCGTCAGGAAAAAATTGAGCTCCTAGAAGTTCCTTTTGCCATGGCAGTTTGCAAGCCTGGCTCCTTCTCTTAATTTAAGTCTCAGTTCCAATGCTCCAGCATCAAAGAGGTTAGACCTGACTATTCCACTGAAAGTTATCTTTCCTTATCCTCTAGCCCAGAACTCTCTGCCATCTTACTATACTCACATCTCAGAAATTATCACCAGTGGTTCATTTTGTTCTTTATTATTTGTTTATAGTTATCTTTTCCCATGGAAAGGACAGCTGTCAAAGACTTGACCATCTTGCTAAGTATCAGTGCTCCACTTCAGGATCCAACAGCGCCTAACACACATGTGCATATGGCATGTACATTATTACATGCACAGATATTTCTCTTCCTTTGCATCCCTTATTCCCCATTCTCTGTCTTTGCTTGTGTCATAGCTCATGTTCCAGACTCAAGCTTTTAGCTCTTTGCTCCAATTAACTAAAAGCTCTTATCAAATTAAGATAATCCTCTTAAAGGGGCATTGGCATTCCCTTAGAAATTAGTCTCCTTATGTTGGAAGTTGAGTCAGAAAGACAAATATTGAAGGATACCATGACCTGTTCAATGCCCCTGAAAATTAGATTATTATGAGGAGGCTTTAATTCTACTCATTCTGAAAGACCGGTCTTAAATTCTTATAAAATATGGTGATTGTATTAGGCTGTTCTACCTCTCTATAATTTAATACCTGGAGGTGGATGCTGATAGAGAAGTTTACTGAACTCACAGTCTTGGAATCTGAAAGTGCAAGATTAGTTGCACCCATTTATTTGTCCTCTGGTAAAGGCCTGAAGGTGAGTGATGGGAATGGATGTGAGAGGGGAAGAAACCATATCTCCAGGACAGGAAGCCAGAAAGAGATAATGCTGAGGTCAGGCTTGGGCTTTTACAATCTCTCTGTCTTGTGCGAACTCAGGGTCCTGTTGGAGTTTCCTCAGCCCCTACTGAAGGCAGCCTCCCATGACCTAAGGCCTCTCTCAGGGGTCCACACTCTTCCTGCCTTCACTACCTTCCTTCAGCCCTCACCATGGAGACCAGGCTTCCCAACAAGAACTGGGGGAAACAAATCGCACGGGAAGCATAGCAGTGAGATTATAGAAAATAGAATATGAGCTAATTTTGGAGGTTTTCCATTGCACTAGTCTTCAACAAAAGAGAAATCCCACTGACCTTGATGTTTGGGAGAAATAAAATATGGGAATGTGGTGGTTGTAAATCTAATAAATGCTGCATAGCCCGATGACACTGAAATTTAGTCTTGAATGGTATAAACCACTAAACCGACACTAGAGTGTCTCATCACAAGTATAGGACTTCATTCTCTGATAAGAAAGGGAAGGAATGTGCTTAAAACCAAAAGGAATTTTTAAACACCAATTTCTCTCTTTTAAGATACCTAAGTCCATTACCAAACCCTTTATCTCCGTCTTTTCCTGCAAGTTGTTTCAACTAAGGCCTGCTGATGAATGCCAACATGATTCTACTTGTTATTTCTTACTATGTGTTTACACAGAAATACTCTCCTGCTTTGACTGAGGAAGACTTGAAGTTCATCTCTTCCTCCATTACCCTGAGTCTAAACTCAGTTTCTATATCAAACAGATCTGGATCTAATGGAATAGAGACAAGTTATAGAGAAGGATTAACCAGGACCCTAAGAACAAATATAGTTTCTTACCTAGTATCCTGCTAGCAGCTTCTTTCTTCTTTATTAATATAGTTTGACAACTTAGAATAATTCTAGATCTTTTTCCATCAGCATCCAATTTTTAAAGTCAGGACTTGGCAGGAGAATCTATTATATTGTATAATACAGTTAACATTGAATATATAGTTATTTTCCCCCAACTACCTATTGGAGAAGAAAAAAAATACTTTAGTTCGCAGAATTCTTAGCACATGAATTGCTTACCAGTTCATTGAACTTCCTTAATAAAAACCACTCTGTGTGTATTTAAACACTGCCTTCAGTCTATCTCATTGGGCTTACCCCCATTGCCTGTGCTTGCAGAAATTTGTCCTTATTTTACTTTAAACTTGACTTAATGTTTGTATTTTCTTTGCCCAACATATAAAGATCAAAACCAAATGCCTTAGGAATGTCTTTCACCTTTAACAGGAGAGAATAAAAACAGTGATATCTGAGCAATTCAGAAGAGCTGGTGAGACAATCTGCAGCTGGAAAGAGAAATGAAAGGAAAAAAAATATAAGACCTTTTAAATTGTAATAGAGCGGGGAGATGAAATATATTACCTTCTCACCCTGGCAACGATTTCTGCTGAGAAGGGCATAGTCTCTCTCTCTCTCTTTTTTTGTTTTTTTTGCCTTAAGAAACAATTCTCTGGAAATGGGAAGTTTTAAGTTTCTTTTCTCCTATTAAGTGGAAAATTATTGTGGTTTTGCAGAATATTAAAAAGTAATAATAGAATACATTTTATTTGTAAATATGTGATACTTTTGGCAGACTTACAGAAACAAGCCAGCAGCAATGTTTGGTCTGGCATTTATTTCTGCTTATAGGAATTCTCTCTAAAGTAAGTTGCTGATAACTTTCCATACTGCTTATTAAAATAGATGACAAGGCTTTTAAAGGACTAGCATCTTCTTTGTGTATAAGGAAATAAAAGATCCTAATAAAGAAAAATTATCATATTTTACAACCATAAAATCATATGCTATGGTTTACTCATTAAAATGCATAGAGTATAAGATAGAGCATATATCCATATTACCAGTATATTTCACGATTACTTGTTTTATTCTTCTTACAGATAACAATGGCATTATTCATTGTGAGAACTTCTCTTCAGTTCTTAAGTAAGAAAGATGGAAAGCTCAGTAATCACTTATTTCCATAATCATTTCTCTTGATAATTTCTATAAGTTACTTGGCACATTTTCACCAGGTAATCAAACTAGACTTCCAGCCTTCTCGATATCCATGCATTTCCTCATGACTGATGCAAATTTGTATTGCAGGATACATAGTAATATATATTGTGTTAGTTTAAAAATAACTAAGGAGATAACTCTGCTCTAGGGGGGTCCATCTTCTCAACAATTTAGCATATTTTCAACAAACAATTCTTAATTTCACTCTTGGTTTATATTTTGTTCTTCATATATTTCATGTCCTATTTGAATAAAAGCAAGCAGTAATTTTTTAAGTGTCATACTATACTTATTTTTCCCCCCAAATGTTCTCAGTTTCTGGATATCTTAATAGATTTTATATGCTTCACTTTTTACAACTCACAGTTCCCTGGGTACTATTTCTAGAATGAAAGAGTACTCTTGTTTGAATTATAATGTTTCTTTAGAAGTGTTTGTGTTTAATCATCCTTTTAATGATTTTTGTGCTTATCAGGAAAAGATACCACTCCACTTCTGCAATGTCTGTAGTAGACAATCTTTATTTAATATGCACTGCATGATGGATATTCTTCTAGCATTCAAGGACTCAACAGGAAAGAAATGACATAAAGGAAAGGGGTGATTCAAGAGTTTAATTAAGAGACCAGTTACAGATTAAGATAAATAAACAGGTGTTGGTGAGATATCCCAGGATTAGTTACAGAGAAAAGCTGCTGCCACCTCTGAGGTGGAAAGAACAAGAGATTGGAGAGGTTAGCAAAAGCTTGTAAGACTGCAGCCATGGGACAATGCCTCTGGAGACCAGGTTTGTCCTTGGCTGATGATGGAAGCACTGCATCTGTGTGGCTTGGCAGGGAGCTGGCTGTGAGAAAAGCATACTGATCTCCCTTCCCTCCTGCTCACCTGCCTCCTGCAGACGTCTGTGTTTACCAGAGGAGAGGGAGGCTGAGTACTGGAGTACAGAGGTCTGCTGCCTAGACACGGAGGCTGACGACTAAGAGACAGTGTGGACAGATCTAAATGCTGAGGAGTGTCCACACAGAGTGATTCTGCGGATAACTGATTTAATCCTTAGCATGATGATACAATATCAACAAATGCTATTCGCCCTATTATACAAGTGAGTCAACTGAATTAGGTGTTTGTCTATGGGCCACGATGTTTGGATCCCAAATTGTCCTCGGAATCAGTACAATGGGCTACCGGGTCAACACTTTCCCTGCCATTCAGAGGATAGAACCTGAGACACAGAACATAGTGCTCTCTCTCTCTCTCTCTCTCTCTCTCTCTCTCTCTCTCTCTCTGGAGCTTTGCTTCCTTCTCATTCCTTCTCACTTCTGAATCTCCAATTTGAGAAGCATAACAGCTCTGGGGCTAGTGTGGTCCTTGTCATTTACCTTAGACTATAGGAACTTTTCTCTTTATTAGAATAGCAATGTTTTCTGAAGCAGCATTTCCTGAGTCTGAATATTTTAAGAAAGTTAATGCTGTTTTTCTTAGCATTTTGAATAATTATCCCAAATACCTATATTTGCATAAAGGTTTCTACTGTCTTGATGAGCAAGAAAATAAAAGCACATTCTGAGGAAAGGTACAGTGGCATAAAGGTGAGATTCAATATTAAATATTCAATATTAAAAAACTTCTCAAAATTTCTGAGTACTTTTATGCCAAAAATCAAATTTAAGTCAGGTTTCTGCTACTACGAAACACAATAAAATTTCCGTGTCAGAAATCCTGCAAGAATTGCATTCTTAAACCATACCCTTGTAGCAGGCAAGACTATCTACTTCAAGAAACAGAAACTCAACTCAGTTTAACTGGATAAAGAATGTTTTTTAAAATTTTTTGGTTTACAAAATTATGAACATTACTGGAGAAGAAGCAGAACACAGAGCATCCAAGGGAGTTAGGATCCCATGATTGCAGTCAGCCATAACATCCCAGAAACAAACCTTCCCATTTCGTCAGCTCCTCCCATTTTTCATCTCTGCTTTTCCAAACCTTTCAATGCTGATGACGTCACTTTTACTTAAGAAACACTTGCTGAACAGGATGGGATAGATGATCACTTGATGATCCAGTGTAGCAACTCCAGAAGAATGCTGCTCTTCTCCTTTCGCTTCATCTATCAGTTCAGGAGATGAATTCTGCTTGGTTCTTTAGATACAAAAGGACATCCTGAGTCCTAGTTGTGATTCCCAGGCAGCTGGGTGTCTCACTCCACAGAATTGGCTCCACTGCCAATCCATCTGATAAGAAGTGCTGTGGAAGTTACCATTATATGTAACCATTATAGTTACCATTATATGGTAATATAATAATATAATGGAAGTTACCATTATATGTAAGAAACAAATGAATCTTTTACTATGATCCAATAGAGCCAGATGGCTGCCTAATGGCTTTAGTGGATTGTTTGCTTGCTTCCTCACTCCCTGAATTTTTTCTTCTTCAAACATCCAAGAGATGATATTTTATTATTTTGTTTTAAAATGTCATAGATACAAAACTGGTTTGAGATTTTTAATGGAATTTTTAAAGAATAATTTTGTTTATCTCATATCTTGACAAAGACAATAAAACTGTTCAGTCACTCAAAATTTCCCTTTGCTATATGATTCACTTGGTGTCTTTCCAATTGAAAGTAGGATAGTAGTTGTGATAATGTACTGCTTAATCAAATGGCCACTATACACCAACTTGTCTATAGAATATTGGTATTTTATCTTGTTCCCACTCAATAAAATAAAGCCCATTCCCGTTATTCCTACTATC
This sequence comes from Heterocephalus glaber, assembly GCF_053883595.1. Lineage (NCBI taxonomy): Eukaryota > Metazoa > Chordata > Mammalia > Rodentia > Bathyergidae > Heterocephalus > Heterocephalus glaber. The sequence goes on from NW_028258321.1 coordinate 2,787,720, forward strand.
AATCTTTAAAAATCAATTGCATTTTTCATGTTTCTTCATGAATAGCATGTCAGTTTAATTCTGTTCCATATTCTCTCTTTGGCTCAAACTGCTAAAAAATAAGAGAAAGTTTACATGTATTCATGTTTGTTGAGGATTTATTTAAGAGTGCCATAATTTTGAAAGCAAACAAATGAAATGTATATTTTATCTATACTTTTTAGATGTTTTAAAATTCTTTTGTGAAGGTAACTAAACTTCTAATAAATTGCAAAAAATATTATGGAGGGAAACAATTTGCATGTTTTAATTTCCACATGATAATTTAGTGTGTGACAAATACATCATAGACATTTATTGTAGATTGGAATGTAGCTATTTATATTGTATAGGCATGGTCCAAGAAGAAATTCATCTACTATACTCTGTTTTTATAAACACTTTAAAATTTGAATATCTTTCTTTTATAGTTTATTATAATTACATTTCTGGAGAACGTTTGATTAATCCCAAGGCCTTGTGTGTGCTAGGCAAGCCATCTACCACTGAGTTAAACCCTAGCCTGATTAAGTGTCTTTTTCTATTGAATCTCTTGCAACTGTGTGAAATCTCAGATTTTCTGTATCAATTATCACTGAACTGTAGGTAGAAGAGAGAGACGTGGAAGAGAGACAAAAGTCTGTGGAGAAAGGAATTCAGTAGTGAGAATATGATACGCTGGATATTTTCAGATGGTAATAATGGGCACTTACTGAATATTTAACATTGTGCCACAATTTTCCTAAAAATTGAAAGGTGAGGTATGAGAATATTCGTGTACTCTAGACATGAAAAGCGGAGCCTTAGAAGAGCTAAAGCAGCCACTCATGGACAAAACTCACAAATGCTGGAGGTTTAAATAAAAAGGATTATCTGGGGTCAAAAATTTTATTCCTAAACTACACATCCTCATTTTCAAGCTCCATCACAAGATCATCTTTTAAGAATTGCTGCCATCACACTGGGTGCATCAGGTATGTAAAGAGAACATACGGCTCACCCTGTTTCCCTGTTACTAAAGGACAAAGGGGACCTGGAGCTCATCATGGGACTTCAGCCTCACTTCTAACAGGAAGCACACAAAGGTAGGTATCATGTGACTTCAGCTCTGACACAGTGGAGTCCCCTGAACACGGCAGGTGCTGTGTATATTATGCTTGGCTTAAGAACTGTAGTTGTAAAGGTTTAAATTATAGCTTCTGATAAACTACAAGGGTCGCCAAAAGAGTCAGCTTTTGAGTGGACACTGACCTGGATAGCTTGTTTCTTTTGTCTTTTTGTCACTGCTGTTATTTACAAATTATCTAACTGGGGCTAGTGATTTCGTTTTCAAATTAGTTATTGATCCACATTCTAGAAATAAGATTTTTCAAATAATATTTTTTACTTGCACTTGTTCAGGGGAGTAAACAAGCATCAGAGTTATGATGAGCAAGCATCTCCTTCGTTAAACACTTCACTGCAGCTACACATCTCTACCCCAAGGTGATATATGAGAATTGTCTATAAGGAGAGGCAGATGGAACTGTGATAAGGCTGGTTTCAAACTTAGCACTCTGTTTCATATTTTTCTATGAAGCCCAAGTCACAGGTGTCTCCCGCTACTGCAGCTTGAAATGGTGAGTCTATTCCCGTGTCAATTTGCTTTCCATTGCTGCATAAGAACACATCAAACACATGGAGGCTTAAAATAGCATGTTACCATCCTGTAGCTTAGGGCTCTGGCTGCTATTTAGCCAGGCTCTCTGCTTAGGGTCCATAAGGCTGTGACCAAGTTGCACGAAGCTGCATGCTCATCTCTAGGCTGACTTGGGGAAGAAATTCCTTTCTGACCTATGCAGGTTGTTGGCAGAATTCGTTTCCTTGAGGCTGAAATATATATGGCTTCTTGTGGACTGATGGCCAGGGTCTGTTTTCAACTCCAAGAAGTAAATTGCAGTTTTTGTCACATGCTCTTCTCCATAGGCCTCTCAAACATGGTGGCTTACTTTCTCAAGACCAGCAAAGGTCAAGGACAGAGTCTAGCAGGGCAGGTACCAGACACATCTATAGTTGCCACAACCTTGAACACACTCCACTGGACAGATAAAGCTCTAGGTTCTGTGACCCACTCAATGGGAGGGAATTTCATAAAGGCACAAGTGACAGAAGGTATGAACAAAGAGACCACATTTAAATCTGTCTTATACTGTGCTAAAATCGAAACAAGCTCACTCTAAATGTGCATAAAAGCTTTCAAACATGTTGTGTCCTTCAAATGGCCCAACTAGTTTTCTGGGAGACAACCTTTAGCTATGAGTAGCGAATATGTGCTGAGGGCTCTTTTCCTCCTTGTAAGTATTAGATTTCCCATTAAACTTAGATTAAGCAATAAAAGTAATTTATGGACATAGTTGTTATTCACAGTATCTGGACTTTAGGCATAGTTTCGAATCAGAGATGAGGTCTTTGAAGGAAAGCAGAATTTTTTTATTTCCATTTTTGTTTTTATTTCATTTTAATCTTCCATTACACTTTTCTGACTACAGACTGATTTTTTTAAATTAACCTATATGCAGGAAAATGGTTACAATAGAAGAAAGGCTTAGAAGAAATGTGAATGAATGCACAAAAAGGTCAAGGACTCAACAATGAATCATACAACTCTGATCAAGAAAGGGAATTATGTTATATAAACCTGGCTGTGCCTATCTTATACTTTGTTTATATAAGGACATCTGCATTTTGAAATTATTTTATTTGGAGACTGTGGGAAAATTGTTTGGGGCCTTCCTTTTCCTAGATGTGGGCTATATTTCTGGGGCATGGATAGGGTGCCAGGAGCAGAAGACATTGAAAAGGCTGAGAGGAGGCTGTCTGAACCGCTCTATGATGCACTTATGTGGCCTCAGAAATGTTTAGTTTTATAACATCATTGTTTATTGATACTTTACAATCTTCTTTAGTAACTCAACTTTCTGGTCATGCTCTTTGCTTTGTTTCTGCAGCTATTTAAAATTGAACAGTAAACAGAGTATCCATATGAGTACCATATAAAAAGATTGTTATAGGTATCAAAAATCATAGACCGTAAAAACGACACTAAAGCAGTACTTTGGTTGTGCAAATGATGCTATACCTTGTCTCATTAGCCCTGGAAGAATTATGTAAATTGGATTTATATTTCCTAATTTCTATTACTTTGCCTTTTTCATTACTCTCAGATTGCACAATCAAAATAAGACATTTGTTATGTTTCTCTACTGTGTTTGCACTTCCAACCAGGTAATGAAAAGGGGAGATGCCTACATATACAGAAAAGATTAGAGATGAATCCCTACCTACCATTCGAGAGCTTTATACCTTTCAACTGACTTTGTAGCCTTTCTGATTCTCCAGGAAGTTTGGGATAAATTCAATCCTTTCATTGGAGAGAGAAATAGAAAATAAGTGGGGTAACTGAGACAAATGACTTCAGGATATCAGGGAGACCCTAATAAATCAATAATTCACTTCTTGTTCTCAACTATATTCTCTGCATCAGGCACTGTTTATGAACCATTTCAAAGTTTCTTTCTGGGGTTCTGAGGATTTAACCAAAGACCTCACACATGCTAAATACACCTGAGTATAAATATACCACTATACCTGAGTTACACACCTGCCCAAAGCTTTTTGGTTTTAGCTGAGTCTTATTTTAATAGAGGCGTCAGGGATGGACTCTGTCCAACCTCATTCAGGCTCAGCCTCCAGGACTGCTTGATGGCTGTGCCGTGAAGCTCTCCCCTCCTGTCTTTGAGCTTCTGTGTTGACACATGGCCAGTGGACGTCACAGACTATACTTTGTGACCACGTCGTGAGATCTACTTCCTAGCTCATTTTTTTTCTTTCATTCCTACTCTCTGTCACATCCCTCCAGAATAAAGCCAGATACGTCTTTACATTAGACCCTACACTGTGGGGCAAGGAAGGTTAAGACAGTTGATATGCGACATGCTCCCAAAAGGAGATGCGAATTTGGAATTAGATTATCTGATGACAATAAGGATCTCATTGACAGGGAAAAGTAGAGTATTTGTATGCATCGAGGCTGCCAGTTGTGAACAAGAAGAATGAAGTCCAGATGGAAGATGAAGCCCTGGCTAAGGGTACATATGGGCAGGATAAATGGTAATTATAAGGAATATGTATCTTTTGGAGATTCTTTATTGGAAATTTTGAAAAGACAACACGGTAAGTTTAAGGAAACCAACTGCTAACTCAAAGCACAGTAGAGAGCCTCTGGGACATCCACAGAGGAGACCTATTTCCTGGCCCATAGTAAGGATGTGCCCTCCACCTGGCATCATCAATCCAGAAGACCAACTGGCCACGTGATTGCAAGTAATTCCACTGTGTCCCTGCCACTCAGGAAGGGAAAGAAACCCTTCTTATAGGAATTCATGCCTGCTTTTTCTTCCTTATGTCTACTGCTTCTTCCACTGAAGGATTTACAAACTATTTCATCATCATTACGGTAGCCCATACACCATTATTTCAGGAAAACTGACTTGCTATGACAAGGAGCTGTATAACAAAGATTGCACGAGAACAGATACACTGCCCTGAAAATAAAATTCATCAACCTTGAACAGGTTCATCTGAGGAGGTTTGACACAATATTCTGAGGGGTTGGGGCACTGATCACAAGAATGCAGACTGTACTAGAAGACATGGCTCACTATAGGTGGTTCACATGGGGAATGAGAGAGTAGAGGGAGGATTGGGTTTTCTTGCATGACTCTCAATGGGCTGCTCATATGATTTCTTTTCTTGGTCACCTTGACTTTAGACTTTGTCGAATTAATGGTCAGAGATCCTGGGCCAAAGAATCCTTCTCTTAGAGATGGTAGTGATTTAGAAGTTCTCGCTTTGTGGTTGCTGTGAGTTTCTTGAGCCAATGGAACAAACACAGAAAAGAGTTATCAAACCAATGGAGACAGAAAGCTCTGATTACCACAATGAGTTGTGATGAGTTGGGGTTGGTTCCACTTAACAGGCACTGGGAAGAAACATTTTAATTCCCATGGTTCATTATAGCACTTTGTGTTTCAGTATCCTAAAGTGACAATGAACAGCTTCAAAACCTTGACTTGACAAGGGTAGAACAATTAAGGGCATAGATGGAACAGGGAAAAAATTCATGCGTCTCCAACGAGGTAACCTATCTGGAACAGTTGCAGTGCTGTCTGAGAGTGATGAAAATCTGCAAAAGATAATAGAAACCAGAAATAATGAGCATGAAATACAGCCTTGGGACAATCTGGAGAAGTATGAATAGCAGCTTTTTCACCAGTCCTATTGGCTCGAGTCTTTTCAGACTTTGTATCTCTTTCCCACCTTGAAGAGGTCTCTATGGTGGGTGGGATCTGTATTTTCAAAGAACAAAAAGAAGGCATGTGTGCTTCTTAAAAATGGAAATTTGGGCTGCAGATGAGCTGTTCCATCCTCTTACACACTTCCAGGTGACGGCACCGAAACTAGGAGGTATCACTTTCGGAAGAAAGATCTGATGTTCCGTGTAGGCAACACAAGAAATAAAACAAAATATGAGGATACCCGTACTCTCAGAATCAGAAACAAAAGTGGAATGAGTTGCCTTGGCCAATGCTGAGTTTCCCATTATAAGCATTTTTAAGCATAAACAGTGGACTTGACCAGGGATGGTGCAGAGGGATGAAAGAACTTTAGAGTCCCTTTGTGTCCTGAGACTCAGTGCCTGGAGAGGCCTAAGAAGTCAAGATTATTTTCTAGACTTATTTAGGACATACTTGTTTTGAATCAATCCCTTACTTCCATTTGAGTAGTGATTTTAATAATCTTGATAAATATATGGCAGCTTGATTCCCCTACATAACCCGTTCTTCGTGATAGATCAGGTGCATAGAAAACAAGAAAAACAAAGTTCTCAAGTAATGCCTAAGATGATAATTGGGTGATGATTAACTCTCAAGTTCAAAAATACATACACTTCACATAGAGCAAGCTGGTGTTGGAGCAGAATCTCTTTTCATAAGAAATGCAAATAAGGACCTGGTTATTATTTCTTTAGGGGGAAAGAGGAAAAAAACACCTTAATCAGTGAAGGTAAGAAGCCAGCTTGATAGGCTAATGAGGTACTGGGCCTCAATAAAGAGAATTCAGGAAGGAAGTACTGCCAGTAGCAAATGTTGCTGTACCTCTGTGTTAGGAAATCAGCGAGCAAAGAGTAGAGGAAGAAAAGTTGAACTTGTGTAGCCTTGAACTGCAGGGAGTCCCAACTTTTAGTGCTGGCATTTCTTCTCCATGTACTGTTCTGCTCTAGGATCTATTTTGTTTTTTAAATAAGAGTGATCCTCAAGATGCTGTCAAGATAAATCAGTTAGTTTTTAGAATTTAGAATCTGTTACTATAACATTCAGGACAATAGGTAATTTTTTAGACATTATTCAAATGATATGTTGAATAAATACCTCAATCTGGGCCAGGTGTTGGTGGCATGTTAGTGAAACCGGATTATCACCTCTTTAAGTGAGATATAAGGCCTTAGGATGCTAAATAAGCAGCCTGCTGGTTAGGTCCTGCGATTGGCTTGCTCCGTTGCCTGCATGCTAAAAATTCACTTGTGAAGTGTAGATGTTCTCCTGGGCTAAGATATGATGAGACTGCTTGAAATGGCCTCCGCTGCGAGGCTTATTCTGAACTGGATGCTATCTCTTTCATTCTTGAAGATTGGCAGTTCACTGTAGTCCTATTTTCTTTCTTTCTTTCTTTCTTTCTTTCTTTCTTTCTTTCTTTCTTTCTTTCTTTCTTTCTTTCTTTCTTTCTTTTTTATACTGGGGATCAAACTCAGGACCTTGCACTTGTGAGGCAGGCGCTGGAACCACTGGGCTAAATCCCCGGCCCCTTAGTCACTGTTTTCTATTCCTTATCCCAGGCAAATAAAATGTTCTTACTAGTGGTCCATCAAAATCTACCCTGATTTATAGGAACTTTTATTTTTCTCTGGTTTTATCTTCAAAACAACAGGCCGGGATTCTTGTAATAGTGCCGTTGAAAGTAGTCTTTAAGGCTTGGGGAGAGATTTCTCATTAAAATGGCACCATGGTCCAGGGCCTGTGACTCACAGGTTCAGTGTGCATGGGAGATGCTGGAGATGCCACGCAACACACAGCAGAGCACCGAAGGCTCTCTGGTGGGATTACACCAGGAGTCTCAATTCCCAGAGTCTCAATTCCCAGCAGCAAAAGGAGATTTTTTTTCCCTGAGTGGATTTTTGGGGGAATTTGGCAAATGAGAGGCGAGAAATAGGAAGTACAAAATTGAGCACTGGGACAGAGCACCAGCTTTGAGGACTTGCCCATTCTACTAAACATATCTTAGATGAGTTAGAAACTGTAATTATTTTGATAATAATACTTTAAAAACAGCTAGTAGGAAAAAAATTATTATGACCTTTCCCTCCCATTCAAAAACATTTCCCTGACAATATCATAAGGCTTTTGAAAAATAACTACTTCTTTCATTTCTAATTGTTCAGATGGGATGGCTGGGTATTTAGACAATTTCATCAAAATAATTACAACTCTTACTAAAGACTTGGCCTTCTTTACATGCTCTGAGCCAATTACAGAGACTGCCCCATTTTTTTGGTGATACTACAGAACTTGAGGCAAAATTTCTACCTGAGAAATACATATGAGTAGTTATGTTAAGCAATATCTACCTTTCATAGCCTAAGGGGTAATTGGTAAATAATTAAATAATGTTACATACATAAAGCATTTTATTAATCATAAAATATTGCTTCTTTTTTATTCTTGAAGTTCACTTATTTCTTATATAAGAAGAAGAGTTGGGAAAAATTACAAGTTTATTTTTTTCTAAAGTTGGCCAATAGTTATTCTCATTGTAAAAACTTACATTTTGTTGTTGTTGTTGTTGTTAGATCTACTTTGTTTTATGTTGTTAAAACTTACCTTTGCATTTTTATTTGGCCTAGGGGCTGAAGTTTCTCTTCATGCTTCAATATTTTTGAATGAGAAGACAGAATGTGGAGAATGCTCTACGCATTGTCCACAGACCAGCAATGGTTTCTGTTGATTAAATGACTGACTCACCTAAAGAATGCCTTGTATATTTTCCAACATAGCTGATAATTATCTTACAGATTCTTTTGGGCATTCTCATGTGCTAGACAACTGTGTGGATTTGTGTACTTATTTTTTTGAAGCTTAAATACATGTACTTAGGATGAGGGTGTCATAGTAAAACAAACAAAAACAAGAAAATTAGAAATTGAGTTAAAAATACTGGGAACTAGTCACTGACTAGGTCCCCTAAGACAAACAATTTTCCTTACCTGGCATCATTATGGTATAAGTAGTATGCTATCACTTTTACTGTGTTCTTTTGGTGGAAGAGAATCACAAGTCTGCTCATGCTCAGTCGGGTGGATTATTCAAAGGCATGAACACAGGAAGAAAGCAAGGTTCATGGTGAGTGCAGGGAGAATCCGTCCCTTGGATTGTCTTTACTACCCTTTCAGTTTAGTTCCTAGAGTTTTAGTTGTCCCTATTGAATCAGCTGATCGATCCACCTCACACTCTTCCTACTATTACTTTTTAACTAAAGAAGAAATCGGGACACTGAATGTTGAAGGATACACACATTTCATTTCAGAGGCAGTGTCAGAATAGTTTTTAGATTTAGTTCAGTGCTCAACACATTAGGAAAATTTTTTTCTTTATTTGCCTCTGCCCATCTTTTGAAGTGCTAAATAGTTGAGATTATATATTTCCTAGTTTATCAGAAAAAAAGCTGGTAAAATAAATGATTGATCCTTAAAAATTGCAGGCTGAAAGTTGATCACAGCACTACATGAAGCAGGATAGGTTGTTCAAGTAGCCTTCAGACATGGGACAGCGTGTGACAGAGTCACCATGAGTAGCTAGTGTGTTTCCCTGTCAGCTTTCCTTCAAATTCCTGTAGGTTATACCTATTTCCATGCAATTTCTACTTGATACATTTTATTATTTATCAAGAGCCTCTTTTTTTTTTCTTGATACTGGGAATCAAACTCAGGTCCTTGCACTTTCCAGGTAGACACCCGGCCACTGAGCTAAATCCTTGGCCCTTATCAAGAGTATCTTAATGTGGCTTTCTTTCCTCTCTCAGCCTAGAGGTCTGAAACCCCTAAATTAGATCCCTGAAATCATGCCCCCAAGCTGAACCCATTTAATTTAGTCTGGTTGTCTTCATTTGCATAATGAATACTGCCCTCATTACAGCTCTGTGAGAACACACCATATTAGCTAGTGGCAAAATAAAACTTTTTATAACCAGGACTTTCCAAGCAATATTCACCCAAGATAACTTGGGACAATATCAAAATTGCAAATTGAATTAAAGATAAACTTGTCTGCATAATTTCAAACTTAAAAACTCAGAAATAAAAGTTATAATTTATTTGGTATAATTTAGTAATAAAATATAATAGAGGAGAATCAGAAGATGGACAGTTAATATGCTTTTTTCTTTTAATCGGCACTTTTCATCAGCCTCCTGCTTGGCACTCCAACTCCTGAAATAATGAGAACTGGCTGCAGTTGCCTGGTAGAGAGATAGATATATATACAGGCCAAGACACTCACAAAAACAAATAGGAAAACATAGTTAAAATTTAAAATTTCTCTCTCTCTCTCTCTATATATATATACATAGAGAGAGAGAGCTGTAGAAGCAACATACTGTTGAGTTAGAGAAGCCAAATGCAAATGACCATACATTTAATGATTTTATTTATGTAAAGTTCTAAGCAGGCCAACACATGGTGATAGAATTCAGAATAGGGATGTATTAGCTATGTATCATTGCTTAAATTATCACAGATTTAGCGGCTTAAAGCAACACATTTATTATTTCATGACTTTTTTCTCAAAGGTTGCTTTCTTTAGTAGATATATATTTTTTCAAGTTTTATTTTTTAATCTTGGAAGCAGCCTATATGTGCATCAACGGATAAATAGATAAAGGAAATACATTTATACACAAAGGGAGGACTTCTCTATCATAAAGAGGGATAGACTTAAGTCATCTGTGGGAAAATGGATGCACTTGGAGACCATAATATTAGGTGAAATAAATCAGACACACAGCTTAAATATCAAATAGTTTCTCTTATATGAGAAACTCAAAATTTAAATAAAGAACAAAATATTTCTTGATTTCTACAGGGTAGAAGATCAGACATGGTCCAGCCAGAGTCTCTGCTTAGAGACCACAGAATAAGGAAGTTACCTGCCTTGTTACACCGTTATCGGGAGGCTTGTAGAGTTTGCTTCCACACTCGTTCGCACTAGGGTTTTGCGAGAATGCATTGCCAGTGGGATTGCGGGAATGAGAGGTCTGGCATCGTGGTAGCTGCTACGTGGAAGTGCCCTTCAGTCTGTAAGGTCTTCCTGCTGTTTTGAGAGTGACCCTGAATTCTTTGCCAATTGGGTGAGTTGAATGTGGTCACTTACTTCATGGAGCCAACAGTAGGACCTTTAGCGCCAATCTTCCAACAGGGTGAAATCATACGCGATACAGTGTACACCTCACAGCCTTTACTGCGCTGCTTTCACAGAAGAAAGTCACACATCCTACCTGTAACTAAGAGAACAATAAAACCTGACAAACACTGGTGAGGCTGTGTAGAAAAAGGAACTCATATAATGTTAGTGAGAATGCAAATCAGTACAACCGTTATGGAGAATAGTATGAAGTTTCCTCAAAAAAGTAAAAATGGAGCTGCCCTAGGACCCAGCTGTCCCACTTGGGGTATGTATTTCCAAAAGAAGTTAGGCCAGCGCACTGAGGAGGCACCTGCGTGCGCATGTTTATCGGGGGACTATTCACAATAGCTAAGATACAGACTCGGCCTAGGTGCTCAACAACAGGTGAATGAGTAAAGGAAACGGTACGCCAACACGATTATTCTGTCATAGGGAGCCACGAAAGTTTGTCATTTGCAGCAAAGGAGGTGGAATTGGAGGCTGTTATGTCAAGAGAAATAAACCAGACACGTACTGCATATTCTCTCCCACTCACGGCAACAAAAAAAGAAAGCCAACCTGAAAGTAGAGCAGAGGTTACCAGAGGCTGGGCAGGACCCCGGGCAGAGAGTGTGCAGAGGATGGCTGATTCGATCAGTGCACATCGCTTAAATGCATAGAAAGATCACACCGAACCCACAGTATTTACAATGAATGTGTGTTCATGTGAAATAAAATTAGAAATTATAGGGGAGCAAAACATTGTCTTAAACTGGTAAAGATAGTGCAAATATAGACAAAATTAACTTCGAAATACAGGTGTGAAAAATTCAAAATAAAATGTGAACAAGTCCTATGTCAGGAAAGGATACCACGAGAAACTTAGGTTATTTTAAAGATTCCAAAACTTTCAGTGTTAATTAACCTATCAAAATGTGAGCAATGTTTTAACATTAAAGTAAAAGTAACATTCCCAATATATTAGATGAAGAATCTGACAAGAAGTCAAAGGAGAACTCAAGTTCATTCTAAGTAAAAAATCCACATAAGTAAAATAGTAATAGAAAGCTACCTAGCCATCATTTTATTTATTTATCCCAAACTAACCCTAAATATCACTTTAAATTTTAAAATGTTAAAGCCGCTTTCATTAAAATCTGGCTCAGAAGAGAAATCATTGCTATCATCACTATTAATAGGTATTTTAGTACATGTTTATCGAATTAATGTAATATGATATATAGGTTATAACATGAGAAAATGTTAACTTAGAATATTTATTACATGCCCACAGTTAAAAATATTCATATGACTGTAATTGGTAGGGATTATTAAGTTAACTTGATATTTCCTTATAAAATGAATATATAAATTCCAGTCCATTTCTTTATTCAAATAAGTCAAAAATGAAAATAGAAAGTCATTTATAATAATTATTTATAAGTCACCAAAATACTAGAAAATACCTAAAAATTAATTTAATGAATATATAATATTTAGTATGAAGAAATCTATAAAATATTACTGAAGAATGTAAAACAAGACCTTAATAAATGAGTATAAAACTATTTCACCTTATGGCCCAAATTAAGATGTAAAAATGTCATTTCCTTCTAGACACAGAGATATAATTTGACATATTTTTATATATTTATTTTAATATTCTTTAAATCGGATTACCAACTGATCTTGAGAGCTGAGTAGAAGAAGATACTATACTAATGCTCAGTTTCACAAAAGAGAAAAAATATATAAAAATTATTAAGGAAAAAACCAAAAAGTGGCCAATAGTGATGAAGTATGTGTATTTATTTCATACTAGAAATTTCCAGAAGATTCCTTTCATAGTAATAAAATTTCTCTAGAACAGAGACAGGCAAATTGATAAGCAACATAGGAATAACAGAATAGACAGTTCAAGGATAAGTTTTATTTTTCCAGGGGAATTTAATATATGCAAAATATGGCAACTGAATTTAGCATGAAAGAGATGCATCAATTAATCATTTAAAAATAAGTAAATTATAGCAGTTTGACATGGTTTGTTCTCACACAATAGGTCATATAAAGAGTGATCATTTATGTTTGAAAAAGTTAGAAGAATTATTTTTTAATGTTTTTACCATAAAGAAATGATAAATATTTGAGTAGATATTTATTCTGATTTAAACATTACACACTATATGCATTATCAGCTATTACAGAGAACTACATAATTATGTATAATTTTAGTTTTTAGTTAAAATTTTAATCTCAATTAAAAAAGAATTAGTTGATTACTTCTCATTTTTCACTCTATATCACTGCTGCATTTGCATATATAATTTCAAACAAGTAGCCACATGTAAAAAATAAAGAAATTAATTTTAATTATTGCATTTAATTCTTTATATCTCCAATTCAATTGGCAAAGAAAATAAACAATTATTCATGGGACATTTCCCCCACCCTTTTCTTTCTCTGTCTCTGTCTTTCATTACTGAGAATTAAACCAAAGACTTTCACACTAAGGTACGTTCTCAGTCCCTCGACCCACTTTTTTCTTTTTTAACTTTGAACCAAGTTCTTTCCGTGTTACTACATTTCCCTAGCTGATCTCAAACTTCCAGTTCTCATGCCTCAGTCTCCCAGGGTTCTGGGATTACAGATGTGTGCTACCAAGCCTGCCTAGGATGGTTTTTATGCATTGTGTTTGGTTTTTCTTACAGAACCTTTGAATTTGGCGTTCATTTTACCTTCACAGCACAAACTACATCTCAAATAGTAGCTGCGTGTTACCAGTAGCTGCCATCTTGGGTCCTCTCTCCTTTCTTCATCATTTGCTGAGACCTGTGCTGTGCATTGCATGATTCAGCCTCCTCCTTACTGGGTTTCTAGCTGAGTTCAGCCCAAAAGAGACACCAAAGCGGTGAATTTGTATGGTGAGGCTGTTGTTCATTCTTCCCATATGTACCCTTCTGCTAGACTGGGAGGTAGTTTTATTGTTCTTTTGGAGTCAGTGACTTCAGTTAAATGATTTTCTCCTGTGTGGTTCTGAGAAGCACACTCTCCCTTCCCCTCCTACCTCTCCAAGACTAAGGAAGGCTGGGGGCTTTGCAAAACTTACCGGTATCCCTCAGTTGTGTCTTCCTCTTTGTAATTAATCTCTATTTTGCCCTGTTTGATCTTTTTCATCCTAGCATCCTGAATCATAGTTATGCACATAGAGGGATACAGAAATGTAACTTATATTGCATGCAATACACACACATATGAACCAGATGAATTTAGGTATAAAATGATAAACCTCTTAAAGAAAATATCTGTATAACTTTATAGAAAGAAGCAGAAAAGATATTATGAATTAAAATGCAAAATAAACAAAAAACCCTGAAGGTTTAGACCATATTGTAGTTAAATTTTTATATGCCTATATTTATAAAAAATAGTTGAAAGAAGGTAGAAGAAAATATTGAAATCATGTAAAATAAACAAAATTTTAACTTATTTAATGAATAAAAATCTATAGATTTCTTCAAAAATTATTATTTCAGAGGAAAATGGACAACATCTTTAAGTGGAGAACTCACAAGAAATCAGATCCAAATATCAAGTGAGCATATAAAAAACACCACTTCATTTGCAGTTAGGTAATTTCAAATTTAAACCATAAGCTCCCAGTTTTTTCCCATTGACAAAATGGAAAAGATTTATTTTATTCAGTGCTGGAAAATGTGTAAGGAAAGATGTATCCCCGTAGACTGTTGGTGTGTATATTTTCACAACCACTGTCTTTCCTAGAGAGAAAAAGACAGAAGGCTCTTCTTCTGTAATGCCACAATGAATTGCCTACCATAATAAAATAAAATAACAATACCTAAAGACATACACTCAAAGCTGTTTTTCACTGTACTAGTACAGCAAATACTTCAGAAAAAAGAGAGGACAATTGTAGAGGAATTTGAAATAGTCAAAGTACTCCATTTTATAAATAGGTGTGCAGCTAATAAAAATAGGAGTGTCTACATTATTGATAAAGAAAGTTGGCTTTAATATTGTTAACCAGAGAAAACACACAGAGTAATATATATTATGTATGCTATTTTATTTCTTAAAACAAAAGAAAAATACAGGGAAAAACGCACCTATGCATTCGTATGTACAGAGAAACGTATTGTGCATATTTTCATTAATTATGATTGGATCGAATTCCTTATGTCTTATCTACCACTATTATGTATTTTTGATTATAGTGTACTTGCTATCTTACATTTAATGCATAATGAATTCTCAACAGCATTTAGTAGAACCTTGCACAAATTAGTTGCCTGATATATTTTTAAATGAAAAAATGTTGAATATGAAAACATTTCCTATCATTTTTATACCATGTTAAAATAATTCCTTAAAATATTTCTGTCTGGGTGTTTTGGGGAATTAAAGATACAGTCCAAGTTTCATAACAAAAACTAGTTAGTATGAGTCAGAAACCTGGAGAAGAAAAGACATTCTGCTGGTTCTGCATCTATTTTACAATACTTTGGAGACCTAAGAATATTGGAATCAGGGGATTTGTAAAACATTAGCCCTCCAGCTTTCCAATGTTAGATTTGCCAGATGGTGCATTGCATATTGTGGATATTCATACAATATAGAGAAGATTAATCAAAAGAGCAACACATGTAACTGTCTTCTGTAAATCATAATTTTAATTCTCTCCTTTCTGTGCCTCCAAAAATTCTGATAAAATATTTTCCCATAGTGGCAGTACTTTTCTTTGGAATTCAGATTCCTACTAGGAACAATCCCACGACCATTCCAGGCCAGATATCTCTAAAATGGTGGCCAAGTGCATCTTTAGATGCACATCTGACTTTAGATGCTTTCAGAACCCCTGATAATTTTAGATGAACACAAAGACAGAACCAAAGTGGAAAGATTTACTAACTTTAGAAATGTAAAGCTAGAAAGGCTGATAGTGACTTTCCTTCTTGAATTAAACCTGGTTTCTCCTGGCTCTGCGCAGTCACCCACACCCTTCCATACCAGCTTCTCCTTCCCAGGTTCCGTTCTTCAGTCCACATTCATAAGTGAGTACTTTAAGTACCGCCACCTGTATCTCAAGGGTGGTCCAAAGGTTAAGTGAGGTAGAAGGAAATGTTTCACTACTAAAGTGCAGCATATATTCAGTGCTCAATAAATCTTGGCTTGCCTCTCAATATTTTCTCCATGTTACCTTCCAATAATTTCCTACTCTAATTCTTCGACCTACGTTTCCATTTAGTACAAATGTAATTCCTGTAATATATTTATTCTATCATATATATTTTCTAACTTGTTAGCATGTTATTTTGTAATTACTTTGGGTTGGATTGTGTCTTTCTTTTACTTCTTAATATCACCAACTTTATCCCAGCAGGTTTCTGCTTTGGGTTTAAAGAGTGAGGACAGGAAAAACAATCAACGTCTTACATAACAAAATTAAGATAAAAACAGTTTGACAATTCTGCAATCATGCATCTTGTCCAGTGAGGCAAAATTCAGTTTTGATGATTGTAAAGTGCTATGCTTTGGTCCATAGAAACTACAGGACAAATACAAAGTAGGGGTTCATCACAGAACAGAAACATGTGTCCTCTTTTCACTTTCTCACCAATCCCCCCAACCTAAGGGGAAGGATGTTTATTTGGGGTCCCATTTGCAGACCATGACCGTCGTCAGCTGGGTCCAAGGCAGAGCAGACATCATGGAAGGGCCTGGTGGAGGGAAGCTTCCAACCCATGGCACTTAAGAAGCACAGAGGGAGAAGGGAAGAGCTGGGGACAAGAATGCAACCTTCGGGTAGCATCCCCAGTGACCACCTCCAGCCACGCCCCACTTCCTAACAGCACATTCAGCTACTGAATGCAGCAATGGAAGAATCCACTGAGGAGTGTGTTGCTTTCGTGCCCCAATCAACTTCCAAACACATGGGACTTTTGGGAGACATTGTAGAGCTAAGCCATAATAATGTGAAAAGAAAAACAATAATGTGAAAAGACTTCAGTGCTATATTTGTCCGTAAAGTAAGTCATCTAAAGCCAACTCTGCATGTTACAGAGATGATACATCGTGAAGAATGATTGGAGTTCATGACACAAGATTTGAAAAGCTCACTAGGTTGGGAAGATACTTAGATGTCGCTCAAAGAGCCCTGCAATCACCATTTTTCAGATAAGATTTTATTGAGCACTGAATACATGCTACACATTGAAACCATTCAGTGCACAGCTCCTTCCCTGAATCTTCGCTCCATCCTTAAGGCAGAGGTGGCGGTATCTACATATCATAAATGCAGAAACTAAACTTTAGGGAAATAAAATAGCCAAAAGTAAGCAGAGAAGGGAAGTTTGCATTAACATGTGAAGAAGTTGCAAGTACCACAAAAGGAATAGTCAATGAAGCAATTTGACCAGAAGAGAGATAGTATTGGATCTATGACACATAATCAATTGGAATGTCTTTGATGGTCAATGAGCGGTAATTATGTGATATAGGAGAGCTGAATGGAATTTGGGGAAGAAAACAATACCAATAAAAACTTTTCCAGGAAATTTTGGTAACCTGTCTCCTACTCAGCTGAGAATCACTGTTGGAAAAACAATTGCTGGCAACAATGTGGAGAATGCACTTCTAGTATGTCTACTTCAAACTAATTCAAGAAAGAGAATATTTGGTGTATTCTCTGGATGGGCCACATACATAGCATAACACCCATTTCCAAGGCACTAATTAAGAGAAACTGATAAAGTGCCAAGTGCTCAGAGTCAAGCAATTAGGATGGTTAGGGTGTTTACAATCATTTTATAATTAAAAATAAATCTGATGTTTACTGTAAGAAGAACTTTCTAGAGGGCAGCAGATGTACCTTCAGATGTTTAAAGGGTTATTATGTGCAAGCAAGCATTTGGGGTGATTGTAAAATATAACTTTTGCTGGGTTCAGCTTGGTGTGTGTAGGGAATTTCTAATCATTTTCTAAGTTGGAGTGTATTGACACTGAAGTACCAGAGTTTCTAAGTACTGGAGGTTTGAAATCATAGGTTGTACATCCTCTCAACAGAGACATTTTTCCTTCTCTAATTTTTCTATTCAATGTGTGAAATGCCTCAGCACCAGAGTTTCTAATTTTCAAAGAAAGGATGCGTTCACTTAAACCAGCTAACTTTGTGACAGAACTCATTAGTTTGGAAAAGTGGAAGCCAGGAGATCAGTATGTTAAGATGCAGAAGTTCATGTACTATGCAAATAGGTATGTACTCACAGGGACACCTCAGTTTGTGAAGGCTTCTGTTCTTGAACAGTTCACTTCACAGACAGAAGTGTTTGGCAACTCCACATCTGGTGATGAACATGCCTGCAGCTGTCTTCCTCATAAGAACACAAAGTGACCATCTTCCCCGAATGGTAGAGCGAATTGAGTTCATGAACTGATTTTTCACTTTTTAACTTCTCAGTTTGACTGAAAGTTGGCATGGTTCCAGAGACAAAAGTTTTTTGATTCATATATAGGGAAATCTTTTCTCAGTAAATTCTCTCACATTTGGTTTTATACTTATTCCTGATGGTTGTCATGCTTTAGGTCTGGGCTATAACCCATTATGAACCATATGCTGTAGGAAATAGATTGTGTTGTATATTGATCAACTTGGCATACTCTCTTGATCAAGATGTTTCAATCCTTAACATCATCGGACTCACTTGTATTGCTGCTTAGAACACAGATTACTGGGTCTGACTCCCAGATTTCCTGACTCAGTAGATGTAGGGTAGTAATGTCCTTTTTTATTGTGCATATTTATATCATAATGTACAATATGATGGTTTGAAATATATGGAAACTATGAAATTGCTAAATTGAGCTAATTAACATGTATATAACCTCATATAAAATTTGCATATTAATACAGTTGCATGTGATCATGCAACTATGCCCCAAGCCTCAGCACAAAACAAGTAAGAATTTCTGATAGTGGAACTTAAGCATCTGTACTTTTCAGTGTCCATATAATTAATCTGGACATCTCTAAAATGCAAATTCTGATTCATTAGTGTGGGGAGGTACAGGAGATTCTAAATTTCTCATAAGCTCTGTTTTGACACTGATAGTCTTGGCTCATGGTCTTGATTTTGAACAAAGATTTAGAGTAGACTGAATTAATCTGAGGGAGAGTCAGGTGTCCTTCATGTTGATAGGGCATTTGTGCATCATTGTCCTGTGCAATCAGGACTCAGAAGCTAAAACCCAGCCCAAGAGCAAGAGTGAGTTTCCACAGGAAAGATGGTCACTTTCCAGAGGGTGGGTGATGGGATTGGTAGAGTCGATCGTTAATATACCTAGTAACTTTTAGCTTTTGGAAATTGACTTGAGTTCCTTTGTGTCAGCCCACACAAAAGAGAACTTATCTTCAGAGGCAATTAGTAGTTATGAAATCAACTGAAATTTAGTTATGTGTCTGTTTGTTTTGTTCTTTCAATTCAAAAGCATTGTAAAATTATAAGGATCTTCCATTACTGTTTTCAGGATCATCCTGTGTTTTAAGTCACCAGCATTTCAAAGTCTTCCTTTGTACCTTTAGGAACATACCTAGCTATCATCAGGAAAAACAAGAAAGGAAGAACAATTGACACTCAGGGTAGAATTTGGATAAGCACATGAGTTGTTTATGTTTTCAAGCTCATCTGCAATATTTAGTGTACCTTGGCCAATACATCTTCTTTACTAACACCTGCTGATGTGATCGGAATTACTAGATTAGCTTATAGAACACTTTCCATGATAGAGAATCAATAGGGCAAGTTTAAGTCTCCAGGTTTTATAGAGACAACAAATAGGACAAATTAATCTGGTGACTGTTGACGATTTAATTGTGAGAAGACCAATTTAAAAAAAAAACCTCTATTTAATGAGGGATGGAGAGAAAGTTTCTGATGTCAATTGTAAAATTACCAGAAAATGCAAGTGCAAACATTTAGGTATCTTAAATCTTTGCTTTGGCCCACATTCATTCAAACAGATTTGAGCAGATGATGGAATTGATTAATTATTGATGGGAGAAAATTGTTTTGACAATTAAGTCACCAGATATGTACACTATGAAGGAACATATCTAGATCCTATTTGTAATTACTTATGTGAGACTCCTATACAAAATTCTGAAAATATAAATAAGGTGAAAACCAGAAGGGAAGAGAAGAATCCTTCTGTACCCACTCTCCTCGCAGGCAAGGACAGTACTAACTGGCTCTTGTGCTGGTAGTGGGACTGAGCTAGGTTACTGGGGTCCTACTTTATAAGGCTCAGGTAGCACTTGCTCCAGATAACCACTCTCTTTCTACACATATTTTATAGTTTGGATCTGCAGGGTTAGCCTCATAAAGACATTACACACTTTATCACCCCACATTAAAGTGACTGGAATGATCACCTGGATGAGTTAAGAGCATGGCTAATTCTCTGCCTTTTATCATTCACAAGGTCACTGTTAGTGCTAGGCGAAGGGCTGACAAGAATGTGGGAGGTTTTGTGCAAAGATCAGTGACTTTCATTTGTCCTAGGTGGCAAAACAGGCTCTAATAGTTTCTAGAGAGGCAGGGGATAACTACATAAGGTGCCATTATGACAGAGGCCAGCAGCAGACAGAGACAATGGTAGGTGATGGTAGGTGACAGAGACATGGTGATAACAATTGCCAATTGGATTATTTTCCATGATGAGCATTTCACATACACTTTTTCATTTAATTTTCAAAATAGCTACAGAATGTTTGTGCCACTCTTATTTTATTGATGACAAAGCAGGCTTGAAGAATTTAACTAACATCCCAGAAACAGTAGGCCAAACTTGTTTATAACAGAAGCAAGACTTTGGAATCTGGGAGTAGCAGGCAGGTTCATTCTTCAGAATGCTATCAGGACTGCAACTACGATCCCATGATTCATAGAGCTGTGGTCATGGTCCATGCCACATCTTCCAACTGTGTTCTTAGGGCCCTAACACTTCTAGAAGATGTTACTGCATGTTCTTTTGGGAACAGGGGATTCCAGATGCATCAGATTGGAACAGGAGTCATGAAAAAGTTACAATATACAATTTTAAGCAAAGGTATTTCTTGTATTATTCTTTGAGAGAGATACAGTGGAATATAATCAATATATGATGAAGTATCATTTCTAATGTAACACAATCGGAGACAACTGAATGAGGGAATAGTGTAAGGCCGAGAGCTAAAAGCCTAGGGTCTTAGTTCATTTGGGTGGCTACAACAGAATACCATAGACTGCACGGCTTATAAATGGCAGAAATTTATTTCTCACAGCCCTGGAGGCCAGGACATCCAAGGTAAAACTGTCTGCAGGTCTGAAGTCTGAGGAGGGCCCCTCTCCTGGTTTACACACAGTTGTGTTCTCACTATGTCTTCGTGTAGCAGAATGGATGGGAGATTTCTCTGGGGTCTCTTTTGTTAGGATGCTAATCTCATTCATGACAGCTTTGTCCTCATGGTAAGGTCAGACCGAGGCATGCTTGGGACCACTGAGGCAGGCAAAATCTAAGCAACATGCAATGAGTTTATTGCCACCGGGGTGCAGACAGGCCAAGGGTGAAAACACTGTTGGTCCCAAGAGGAGGGTGCACACGGTTGGGATGGGGGAGTTTAGGTAGGGAGAGGGCACTGGTCCTGGCTGAGAGAGTGAAGACTTTAGGGTCCCGTGGGGGTGGGGCTGGGCTGGCTGATAAACAGGGGGGTGGTATAAGCAGCAGGACAGTGGTGAGTATAGTAAGTTGCTTACGGTATTTCATAGAATCGGTTTTACTGTAGGGGCTGCTGGCTTCCTGTTACCGCTGCCCTCCTGTGGATGCAGGTAGCAGGTCCCCTTGGGTGGGGGTCTGATTCAGGGGACCTGTCACTCATAACCTAGTAATTTACATGGTTTCACCTTTAAATGCCATCAAAGTGGGGACTGGATTTCAACAAATGCATTTGTGCAGTGGGGAGGG